>NC_133330.1:213137936-213449998 GCF_042186555.1 Aquarana catesbeiana
CCACTAGATCAGAGAGCAAAGCCTCGTTCAGTCTCCAGGTGTGTGGGGTGGGAGCGAGACCAATAAAATTAATTGTGAAAGAGGTGACATGGTGATCCGACCAAACACAAGGGTGGATCGTGGCGTCCGAGGAATTGGCTAAAATGATGGGGGTAGTATAAATATAGTCTAACCTGGCGTAACTCTTATGGGGGTGTGAGTAGAAGGTGTATTCTTTCAGTCCCATGTTGTGCGTTCTCCAGGAATCTATTAGCTGGTGATCAACCAGACCTTGTGTTTGAGACCTGGGGAAGACCTTGGAGGCGGTCGTGGAGCAGGATCTATCCAATGTTGGGTTAGCTACTAAGTTGAAGTCACCCCCTATTATCATGTGGGGTGAGTTCAAGTAGACCAATTTGTCAAAAAAGGATTTAAAAAAGGATGCAGGTGCATCATTAGGGGCATAAATACTGGCTATGGTTATTTCTTTGTTGTGGATTATCCCCTTAATAATGACAAACCTGCTATCCTTGTCTCTATAACAGTGCTTTACCTCCATTGACAGGGAGGTGTGTAATAAAATGGCGGCACCTCTGCTTTTGGTTGAATGAAGGGAGTAAAATGATTGAGGGAAATTCCTATGAAGGAATTTTGGGTGTGAAGAATGTGAGAAATGGGTTTCCTGCAGTAAAAGAATCTTGGCGCCCAGATGACCGTATAGATCAAAGGCTTTGCATCTTTTTATGGGGGAATTGAATCCCTTCACATTATGGGAAATACATGTGATGACCATGATGTGTCATAGTCGAACTATCACAACAGAAAAGGTGCAAGATAAACCTTGTGTGGGAAGTAGGCTGAATTTGTGATCTGGAGTATGTGAAACCAAGCAGGGGTACCGCCATTACAGCATTCAATATGTGGCACGTGTAGTATATACTGAAACAAAAGAAGAGGTTATGAATCTCAGACACATAAGTCTCATTTGCAAAAGGTAGAAAGGACCAGTATTTTAGGCTGTAAACTGACTGACCAAAAAAAAGAAGAAGAAAAATTTCATAAACACATAAAACCAAAAAAGAAAAAAAACGAGTATCAGGATACTAGAAGAGGACATAAAGGTAAATGTCCAAACTGGATCAGGTAGAGTAAAAATTATAACAAAACTTTACCTGATAAAAAGAATTCACAAGCGAGACAACTAGGTCTCGTACCCAGCAGAACTGCAACAACCCGTTAGTGGGGTTACAGAACGTGATACCTGTAGGGCTAACAGAAAAAATAAAAGGAGCGCCCAAAGTAAAAAAAAAAGGAAGTTTGCTGGGTGGGGAGAACATAGCACGGGTCCGAGGGACAGTCACCATCAGTGGGAAGAGAGAATTTGCGGTGCAGAACGTCACACGAGATCAGTGAGTGATAGTCTGCAGAAAATTTTCAGCGTAGTTGATCTGCGAGGCCTTCTCCGATTTCGTAGCGGATCCTCCTTCTGTCTCTCCTGGGGGGTGGGGTTTGCCAAATGGGAGCTGGACGGGGTGTCGATGGAGGGCAATGTATCACAGCAGCATCCAGGAGGCCAAGCTTCACCAGGATTTCTTGACCCTCTTGTAGAGAGGAAGCGGAGAAAGTGGTATGGGGAACCAGCAGTTTGAATGGGAATCCCCATCTGTATCGGATATGAGCAGACTGGAGCACAGTGGTGACTTCCTTCAGGCCTCTGCGTCTGTCTAGGGTAGCAGGGGAGATATCCGGGTAGATCTGAATAGTGTGGTTATCCAGGGTAATCCGTTGATTATTGCGGGCAGCACTCAGAATTTCCTCCTTAGTGAGAAAGTCCTTCATACAGAGGATCACATCCCGGGGGGTTGTCATCAGGTGGTTTTGGGCAGAGTGCCCTATGGATGCGGTCACACTTGAAGGCCGCAGACTCATAGTCTGGGAGAAGTGACTTAAATAAACGGATCACCACTGGGATTAAGTCTGTCTCTGACTCAGGGATACCTCTAAGCCTTAGGTTGTTGCGCCTGTTTCTGTTGTCGAGATTTCGACTTGGGCCTGAATTGCATTTAGGGCTAAGGCTAGAGATTCGTGTTCACGGCTGAGGTCATTATAGGCCAGGGCTAGTTCGTCGTGTTTGGTTTCAAGGAGCTCAGTACGTGAGCCTAGAGCGGCTATTTCTTGTGACAGGGTATGGGAGGTTTTTTGCAGCTCCGTTTGGAATTTGGTTGCAAGTTTGGTGTACATGGCCTCCAGACTGCTATCCAAGTCTGCCTTAGAGAGGGTGGAGTGGTACTCACTTGTGCTGTTCTTGTTAGGAGAGGGGTCCGGTTGTGACGGAGTAGACGGAGCTGGAGAATCCCCTCTCCCCGTGGCGCCATCTTGGGACATGCTGTAACGTTCCCACGTGCGGAGGAGATAGTGGGTTAAGGTGTTCTGAGAGGACCACCGAGATTTCCTTCGCTTCGACGGCATGCACCAAGCATATGTGGCTTGAGGGGTGCAAAAAGTAGCATGTTTTGAGCTGATTATGGCCCTCAGGAAGCCTATAGAGTCCCGGGTGGAGCGGAGCTACAGTGTCAGGCGTCCATCTTCCTCTGCGCCGCGCATGCACCCATGCAGCTGGGGAATATTAACCACATCAGCGGCGTCCGTGGCTGACTCCTGACGCCGATGCCTGTCGTGCACAGGCGCGCTGCCACACTTCAGTGGTGGGGCGCATGCACATGATGTCATAGCGCCGGGCGGGTTTCCATGGAAACAGCGGCTACAGCCAGGACTCTCCCGGAACGCTGAGGAGGCCACACAGCTGGCCTTTGGTTTATCATGGCTGGGGGGTGTGCATCAGAGGGTTTAGAGACTAGACACTGGTGCTCTGGCCAATACCCACACTACACACACAGGTGAGGTAGGTTAGGGCAATCTGCAGACTTCCATATAAACAGGATACTCAGTTTACACTTCATTCCTATGCAGACACAACACAGTGGACAGTTGCAGGACAAGATTGAGTGGTGACAGATAATCTTCAGTAAGTAATCATTTACTAATTATCACCTTGTTTACACATATTGCAAAATGGCTTGTTGACTCACTCTAGGGCTTGAGATACATGTCCCAGCCTTATTGATCAACCAGTCTATCTATCTATCTATCTATCTATCTATCTATCTATCTATCTATCTATCTATCTATCTATCTATCTATCTATCTATCTATCATTACAAATGCAAACGTTTCTCTTAATGTAGCATCTGAGTGCTACAACATTGAGGAACCTGTGATACCATTAATCTTGTGATGAATATATAAGCAGCCTGTTACTCTGACATACCGGAGGGAGCAATACATTCTATTTGGAACCTACATATATAATGCAGCTCCTTTTATACATATATATGCTAGAAATATATTTGAGCTACAACACAGATATATGTGTATACTTGGGGGAAATAATATATCCTTCAAGCGATATATGGAATATAGGAGATACATCCTGTTGTTTAGAGTCTATTTGACTTGCACCAATATAATGGACATTTTGAGATCATTTGGACAATGCAATAGTAGCTGTAGGAAACATTTTTTTAGATTTTATATATATCACATGCACGCCCATGTCCCCTCCCACCCTTGCATGTCTAATGAAGGGTGACCTCTTGCAGGCAGCATTGGACTCCTTGCCCACTCCCTGGATGACTGACCATTGTGAGAACATCCTGGTGTAATGTTTTTGTATTTTTTGCTCTGGCCACTGAACACTTCTTTTAATTAAGGTAGGACCTCTTGATATTCTGAATACCTTTATATACAGGCCTGTCCTTTCCTAAACGATGATGATATTATTAATATTATGTGTTGATATGTTTATAGATGTCTATATCCCCCTGAAATTATGATTGAAATGTGTTTTCGGTATTTCTCAACAGTAGCACTCACAGACATACTGTTTGTGCATTGTTCTATGTATTTGTCATTCTGGACCTCCATTATGTAACATTCTATGTACACCAGAGCTCTTGTTGTTGTTCCCTTTTTCATTTGCCCTCCCCTTTTTTTTTATATTGCTGTTTTTACTGATGATTTTTTGTATCCATTGTAAAATAAAATAATATATTTTCAAACACAACAAGTAAATTTATTACTTGCAAGCTGCGTACAAGCCCTTGGGAGTCTCCTGTTCTTTTTTCATATATGCTATTGGGCTAGCAGCACTCTGTCCACAACCAGAGGAGGTGGGTCCTGTGACAGACCTAGCCGGGACAGAGGCTTTTGGAGGGGACTGAATGCTAGCCTCTTGCATACTGATCATGGGCCCTGGCATTTGGAGGAACGTTGCTCTTTGTGAGCTGTATGCCAGGGGACCCTTGAGGTGGTGTTACTTTGGATTAAGGTCCATGTCCCCCCAAGACACACAGACTCTGGGAACCCTCTATATGCCATATTAGAAATCGTGGCTGATTCATACTGTTGGGGCACATACTGTTAGATGCTAATGTCATCAACTCCAGCCACCTGTCTGTTGTCTTCTATAATGTAAATGAGTCTAGTCTGGCTTGCCACAGCTTCTAAGTGTCTTTCACCCATTGTTGTTTGTGCTAATTAACCCTGCAATTGTATGAAGGAGTTCTGTGTTGAGATGTATGATAATGTGTAGTTAGAGAGTCACATTGGCTGCTTTAAGGGAATAGTTAATTAGCGCATGTTAATTTATGTTTCTGGTTACAGGTGTATTGTTAGAGTGATATCAGCAGGAAGGGGGAACCTCCCCCTCTTTAACTGTATATAAGACTTCTATTTTGGTTCTAATAAACAGTCCATGTTCAGCAACTTAACAAGGGTCGTCTTGTTTTGTGCTTGTGAGCGGTTGGTATATCTGATATCTATATTCAGACTGGGAGGAAGTGGTATATGACGAAAGCACTCAAGCGGAGTGTGGGACGTTTTGTTACGTTGGTGGCAAGCAGCGGGAAGCTTCCTGCAGTCTGGGACATCCAAACCTCCACCTGGATCCAAATTCGAGATAGCAGGAGAGGATAGGAGAGGTACAGGTACCAACTGCAATGGAAGAGGAATTCAGAAGGAGATTGTGAGAGATGCAGATACAGCACAGAGGACCGGTATCAGAGCAGGTCCTACTGGGATGGTTTGATTCTATCCGCTGCAAACTCTGGAAGGAAGCGCTAGCCCATGAGCAGCGACACCAGGGAAAAGTTCTCCCCTCCATCCAGGAAAGGTACTGGTTGCAGTATGGATTGTGGATGTTATTTTTGGGAGAAAAACTGCACAAAGAGCAGACAGCTAAATTAAGCAGGCTGGTCTGCTCAGAGATGCAGCTGGATGAGAGCTACAGAGCCCTCCTGTGGAATGTATCCCAAGCATGCCCTTGGATAGCGGATGACAGCCCAATGGAAGGCTTTGGCTATGGCAGCCTGGGACTGTTGTATGTGAAGCTGACAGGGGACCCTAACTTTGGGAGTGATTTGGAGTGGCAGCTGGACGAAAACATGGATTTCAGAGAAGGGCTGCTGAACATCTCAGAAGTACACTGGGCACTGGAAGATATAGATTTCCTGGCCATTCAGGAACGGGAGCTGGAGATTGCCTACAGACGGCTGTTGACTCTGCTCAGCACCAGGGCTGGGCTCCCTTTGTCTAGGACTATCAGGAAATACCAGTTGAGAACTCTGAAATCCTGGCTGAAGAGTCGGCAAGGTGGCATAGTAACAGTGTGCTTTGCCCACCTGCCCCCGCAGCTATGGACGTGGAGGTCTTATGGCAGGTGCAACAAGTGCTGATTGACCTTGATGATCCTGTTTCTGCATGGGATGATCTTTGATGGAAGAATGTGCCTGGCATCCAGCAGCATGCCACAGAATTGGCAAAGGAAAATCTGGAGATTGCCATCCCCAAAGCTGAAGTGCTGACAACAGGGCAGAGCTCTGCTAACCTCTGCCCAGCATCGATAGCATCTTCTGGGTTCCACAGACAGGAGATGGTGAACCTCTATCCCCAGACACCAGTTGTAGAGACAGGGGATTTGATAGACTTTTCTGCTGAGGAAGAAAAATCTGATAAGCCTCCAGCAGAAGAGCTGGTATCAGGGTCAAACTTCACTGTGCTCTGCCCAGCACCAACAGCAGTATCTGTGGAGTTGCAAGGAACTTCTCCAGCTGAAGTGCTGGTCACCGGACAGAGGGTCCAACACCTCTGCCCCACACCTGTGGCAGTTCCGGAGGCTCAGGGTGAGAAGGTGGCGACCACTTCCCAGCAGCAGATACAGGGGAAGAAGAGAGAGGATGTGTTTGTTGTCCCTCCCCAACAGTTGGCCAGGGTGGAGGAAGCCCTCCTTGCTCCCCAGCAAAGATCCGTGCACCTGGGAGACAATACCATATTAGTACAGCTCACCTCCCCAATGGCAGCTACACAGTTTGGGAGTGGGGAATCCCACCTCCTGCCCCAATGGTTAGCCAAAGCGGATGATGTAGAGTCCCCAGCACAAGTGCTGGCAACAGGGCAGAGTGCTACCAACCTCTGCCCAGCACCAGCAACAACTGTGGAGATCCAGGGAGCTGGGGCAGTCGGCCCCTCTCTCCGGTGACAAGCTGCTGTAGTGAAGGTGCTACTCCCAGCTGAATCACTGCCAACAGGGTAGAGCGTCGCTGGCCTCTGCCTAGCACCTACAGTGTATCTACAGCTTCAGGAAGCTGGGGTGATTGGCCCCTTTGCCCAGCAGGAGACCGAGCCCCAGAATGTTAATAACCACCCAGCTGAAGTGCTGGCAGCCGGACAGAGAGTAAATGACCTCTGCCCCACACCTACTGGTGTCAATTATTCCTTGCAGCCAAGATTGGAGATCATGTGGACTGACTATGTGAGTTCAATTTGCCCAACTAATGCATGTCCAGATCAGGTGGAGGTCTGGGACCTTGTTAGTCAACCTTTGATGGGGGAGAAATGTGACAGACCTAGCCGGGACAGAGGCTTTTGGGGGGGACTGAATGCTAGCCTCTTGCTTACTGATCGTGGGCCCTGGCATTTGGGGGAACATTGCTCTTTGTGAGCTGTATGCCAGGGGACCCTTGAGGTGGTGTTACTTTGGATTCAGGTCCATGTCCTCCCAAGACACAAAGACTCTGGGAACCCTCTATATGCCATATTAGAAATAGTGACTGATTCATACTGTTGGGGCACATACTGTTAGATGCTAATGTCATCAACTCCAGCCACCTGTCTGTTGTCTTCTATAATGTAAATGAGTCTAGTCTGGCTTGCCACAGCTTCTAAGTGTCTTTCACCCATTGTTGTTTGTGCTAATTAACCCTGTAATTGTATGGAGTTCTGTGTTGAGATGTATGATAATGTGTAGTGTAGTTAGGGAGTCATATCGGCTGCTTTAAGGGATTAGTTAATTAGCTCATGTTAATTTATGTTTCTGGTTACAGGTGTATTGTTAGAGTAATATCAGCAGGAAGGGGGAACCTCCTCCTTATTAACTGTATATAAGACTTCTATTTTGGTTCTAATAAACAGTCCATGTTCAGCAACTAAACAAGTATTGTCTTGTTTTGTGCTTGTGAGCGGTTGGAATATCTGATATCTATATTCAGACTGGGAGGAAGTGGTATATGACAAAAGCACTCAAGCGGAGTGTGGGACGTTTCGTTACAGGTCCTATTTTTTGTTTAACTAAAACACTTTTTCCGCCACTTTTAATTACATTATTTATCTGTAAGAAGTATGTTCCGAAATGTGCAGGCTGATGGATTCTGTAGAAATCTTCACTGCAAGAGTAACCTATGAACGAGGTAGAGTCTGATCAGCCAAATGATTGGACTGGAAGTAACTGGAACTTGGAATTTACAAAACAGCTTCAAAGTCAGAAGCAATAATGCAAACAGGTTAAGGATGGCAAAGAGCATACATACACTGCATTAAAATACAAAAAAGATTATGGACTCTTCACAGCATTGCCTCTGTGGCTCAGTCAGAGTAACATGGGGCTTCATAGCCTCCATTGTCTCTATACAACTATATAGCAGATAGTATAGTTGAGACTCACTACTTCAGTAAAACAGTTCAGCACACAAACAGCTAATTGCAATTAATGACATTGACAACATCCCTCCTAGTGAATATCAGGGTAGCTCTGGTAACACAAATGAACAGCTGGAGGGATCCAGAGACAAAAGAGCCAGCCCATTGGAACTATGGTACTTTGGTAGCAATAGGAGAGGTGTTCTCCATGGTGGCTGGGGGTTCTCGAGAAGCTGCTTGCTATTAGGCTCATGCCCAGTTGCCCAGGCACACCAATTTTGACATAGAAGTGACTGCCCTCAGGTGCCCCCTTCCCCCCAACTCTCCCCTCTCTGAGCTGCTTGGTGAGGGAGGCAAAGAAATGTATCTTTCCTGGGTATGTCCAGGAACTCAAGGAGTTGTGAGAAATCAGTGTTTACATGTCAGCCCTAAAAAATGGGCCTGTGCCTACATTGAGCATGGTTGGTAAATGCGCACTTTGCTATGGCTAAAGTAAAAAAAAATGAACTTTTTTATTTATTTTCTTTTTGGGGGGGGACCCAGATTTTTTGCTATCCCAAAGGCACAAGCTTTTTTTTAAATGCAGGGTACACAAGGCCTTAGACAGTTGTCACAGATTTCCTCTCTATTCATTTCAACATTTTGAACTTCCCATCCCTCCTTGCCCCAGTGACACAGACAGCAATAAAACCTGGCAGATTTTACTACTTAAAATAGTAATATACTTTTACTTAGAGTCATATTAAAGGAGAGTTCCTACCATTTTCTGCATTTTCTCTCTATGGTATACCCTTAGCTCATCATTTTCCCAATGCAAACTTTTTTTTTTTTCTGCTTGGAAATTCATTTGTGCTCATAGGTTTACATACCCTGGCAGAATTGATGATTTCTTGGTGATTTTTCAGAGAATATGAATGATAACACAAAAACTTTTCTTTCACTCATGGTTAGTGTTTGGCTGAAGCCATTTATTATCAATTTTTTTTGCACAAAGTTGTCACTAAATGATATATATTGCTCAAACATGCCGTGGTTATATGTGGAATTACACCCTAAAATACATTCTGCTGCTTCTCCTGAGTACGGAGATACCGTGTGTGAGACTTTTTGGGAGCCTAGCCATGTACAGGACCCCGAAAACCAATCACCACCTTCAGGATTTCTAAGGGCGTAAAATGGTGATTTTACTCTTTTTAAATCATAATGACAGCAGAAACTACCCAAATTACCCTGATCAAAAGTTTACATACCCTGGTGATTTTGGCCTGATAACATGCACACAAGTTGACACAAAGAGGTTTGAATGGCTAACCAGGAGGTAACCATCCTCACATGTGATCTACAGGTGGTCCCTGGGTTACAAACAAGATAGGGACTGTAGGTTTGTTCTTAAGTTGAATTTGAAGTCGGAACAGGTACATTTTTATAAGTGTAGCTTCAGCCAAAAAAAATCTATTTGTAAGCTTTTTGCATAATATAAGGAAGGGTTATCATCCCTGCAACATTTGTTTTGCTGTCTTTGCCCATGTTCAGAAGACTTTACCTCACTTTCTGTCCCTATGACAATTGGATTTTGAACATTTTGGGTTGTTAGGGAAACATGGACTGGTGATAAAGCTCCAGTGGAGACATATTTTTCCCATGATAACTCTTACAGGAGAGAATTTCCCTTCCTAGGGGTAGATTTCCTCTCACTTCCTGTTGCCTCCCTCCATTTGTAAGTAGGAATCATTTGTAAGTTGGATGTTTGTAACTAGGGGACCGCCTGTATTTGTTAAGCTGTGTGTGTATAAAAGGTCAATGAGTTTCTGGACTCCTGACAGACCCTTGTATCTTTCATCCAGTGATGCACTGACACTTCTGGATTCCGAGTCATGGGGAAAGCAAAAGAATTGTCAAAGGATCTGCAGGAAAAGGTAGTTGAACTGTTTAAAACAGAAAAGGGATATAAAAGATATTCAAGGAATTGAGAATGCCAATCAGCAGTGTTCAAAGTGGAATCAAGAAGTGGAAAATAAGGGGTTCTGTTGAAACCAAACCACGGTCAGGTACACAAACTAAAATTTCAGCCACACTGCCAGGAAAATTGTCTGGGATGCAAAGGAAAACCCACAAATTACTTCAGGTGAAATATAGGACTCTCTGGAAACATGTGGCGTGGCTATGGTAAGATAAGAAGGTACTTGAAGAAAGATGGGCTGCATGGTCGAGTCACGAGAAGAAAGCCATTACTACGCAAATGCCACAAAGTATCCCACTTACAATATGCCAAACGGCACAGAAACAAGCCTCAAACCTTCTGGCACAAGGTATTTGGAGTGATGAGACCAAAATTGATCTTTTTGGCCACAACCATAAACGCTATATTTGGAGAGGAGTCAAAGCCTATGATGAAAGGTACACCATTCCTACTGTGAAACACAGTGAATCGCTGATGTTTTGGGAATGTGTGAGCTACAAAGGCACAGGGAGTTTGGTCAAAATTGATGGCAATATGAATGCAGTATGTTATCAAAAAATACTGGAGGAACATTTGCATTCATCAGCCAGGAAGCTGCGCATGGGAAATACTTGGACATTCCAACATGACAATGATCCAAAACACAAGGCCAAGTCGACCTGTCATTGGCTACAGCAGAATAAAGTGAAGGTTCTGGAGTGGCCATCTCAGTCTCCTGACCTCAATATAATTGAGCCACTCTGGGGAGATCTGAAACGTGCAGTTCATGCAAGACAGCCCAAGAATTTACAAGAACTGGAGGCTTTTTTCTAAGAGGAATGGGCAGCTTTACCATCTGAGAAGAGCTTCATCCACAAATGCCACAAAAGACTTCAAGCTCTCATTGATGTTAAAGGGGGGCAATACATGGTATTAAGAACTGGGGTATGTAAACTTTTGAACAGGGTCATTTGGGTAGTTTCTGCTGTCATTATGATTTAAAAAGAGTATACACAGTTGATTGATAATAAATAGCTTCAGCCAAACACTAACTATGAGTGAAAAAAAATGTTTTTGTGCTATCATTCATATTCTCTGAAAAATGGCCAAGAAATCATAAATTCTGCCCAGGGATGTAAAATTATGAGCACAACTGTACCATTTTCAATGTTGTTTCTCCTGCACTTCCATCCATCCCCGCCTAGGCGATTACGTCACTAGGCAATTTGCAAGGGTTCCTGGCATAGCGGTGTCATGTATCCCAGGAGTCCTTGCGAAATGCCTACTACCAAAATCTTGCGTTATTGGAAGAAGGAGAGCCGCGCAGTGGCATTACTGCACATGCGCAAGATATGGAGGTGCATGCTGGGTAGCCAGCTGCAAGGAAATCCTGGAAATAGACACAGGAGGGCTTCAGATGCCCACAGCTAAAATGTAGCCTGCCTTCTTCCCAGATCTGTAAGTAAAAAATGATGTTTAAGCTGGTGCTGTGACTGTGGCCCAAGGTTTCCTGCTTCAGAGTGGCTCCTTTCTCTTGCAGCATCCTATGGATCCAGCCTTGTATGCAGGGACTGGATCTGTGCCTCCCTAAACTGGATGCACCAATAAAAACACGTAGCCCCATAGCCTATGATGGCAAGGCACTCCCTTGCTCTTCCCTGCTCTTCCTCCCCTCACTTTTCTCCAAGCTAACAAAGATTCAAGACTGCACTGTACACTCCCAGATAGGAAGCAACTGAGTCGCAAGTTTGAAAATGACTTGCTAAGCTATTGCTAGACTTGCCAGGCTTCACAAGTTTGTTGCACAATTGCAGCAAGTTTGCATTGCATGACTTTAGATCAACTTTCTTTACAAACATTCTGCAAGTCTGCTGCAAGTTCTGGTTCAATTATGATGTTCAATAGTCATCCCACCACAGGGGTCACTGTGACTTGCAGAGCTCTTTCTGTAGACACACCACTGCAACTTTGTTCTAGCTAGAGGCTTGCCATGCAAATTTGCTACAAATTTGAAAATTGTCAACAAGAACTTGTGCTTCAAGTGCTCTGCAAGTGTACAACTTGCCAGTGAAAAATGTGCAGCAAGTTAACAAGACTTACAATTCAACACTGCCACAAATTAGGGGCAAGTTATCCTTGCTATCGGGGCTGTTAACACTTTCCTGTGAAGTTCATGAAAGCAGCACTGAGAAAGCAGGACCCAGCAGCATTGACATTTTTAGCTAACAGGTTCTGGGGTAAGATGTTTACCAAGTATAATATGGAATGTTTATTTAATTGAGCTTAATGTGTTAAGCTTAAAAAGCTGAGTGTTAAATACTGCTCAGTATTGATTGAATTTTTTTTTTTTTTTTAATGGGCTTTTTGGTAAAAAAAACTATGTGCTTAATAAAAAGCCACTATATTTTCCCTTTAATTTAAATAACTTCACAAAGCCCTAAATTTAGGTTTCACTGTTCCAGAGATACAGTGAACAGCACTTTGCACTGGTGCCAATTCACATAATTAATAAATAATAATGATTGCTTTTGAAAGACAAAAAAATGTTTTACACTTAAGCTGCATTTGCTTGACAATTTTACATGATGATCAGCTTAAGCCATAAGTAAATTGTTTGCTTATTATTGACTTTATATTAATGAAGTTAATAAACAATCAAGCACCAAGGGAATGCATGTAGAAGGTGCCCTCTGGGGGCTGGTAATGAGATATGATTTATGAGGTAAGTAGTATGGACCCTATTAACTATGCATTAGGTGCCTCTGAAATGGTAGATGGGTCATGATTTCACCCAGTGTAATAACTAACAGCATGTGCAGCTCCTGTAATTAGTCAGAGATCTCTCTAGGAAATAGAATTCTGTTATTGTTTTACAAGACACAATTCAAATAAACAGTGTAATTTATAGGGCATCATTTATAACAAACCAATTGTACTAATTAGCACTATAATAGGGAATTGTGTGCCCAGTTGACTGTAACTAACCTTTTATCATACATTTCGCTAATACATAGTATAACTGACTTATTTGGCCAGTTCCAGATACTGAAGCTGTCACTCATTATTATGCCTTGCTTATTATTAATCCCCAGTACATGTAAACAATGAATTCTTATGATTTTCTGAGCTGCTCATTACAAATTACCCCAGTGAAATCATTAAATCTCCTGCTAACTCCTAATTGCTCTGTACAATCTACAAACAAATGACCTGCCATCAGCCCAGGCTGGAGTGTGTGAATATATAACCCGAACTCTGCCACGTTTCATTAGAAGTCCCTGTAGGCTAATGCAGGTACCTATAACAAGACATGTTGCTATATGCTGGAAGCATGAATAAATTATCAACTGAGTTTCTTGATTCCAGCTTTCATTTAGCTTACCGGTTCTTTATATTAGTATTTATTGATTTTGACTTCTCGCAGTTCTAAACTGTGACTAGACTAAAGGCATTCAAATATTTGCATATTCTTACCAAACAATAAATGATCCTTAATACAATTCCCCACCAATCTCTGTAGCTATAGGAGCTCTGTAGGAATTCATCCTTAAAGTTTCCAAGACCTGATGCGAAGTCCCTAAAGTGAAGGAGATAATTTCTTTATTGTCATTGCAACTAGACAATAGTTGGGACTTTTTACTTTGGAGACTGGAAGTCTGGCATGCAACTATGTCACTACTGGGAGGTGGAGTTCCAGTCCCCAAAATAATTTTTTTTTAAATACTTCCTCGTCATTGGTAAAGTGGTTGTAACCCTAAAAAACTCTTTCACTGGCAGCCCCTCTCCTTTATCTAGCCATAACACACTCTGTAAATATTTTTTTAAATAGATGCCTCTAAATAACTTTTTCCAGTTATCTTCAGACCGGGCATGTGACTCCTGGCCGCTCTGCTACTTCGATCCAGGGCTACAGTGGGAGAAGCCGAGATCTCCCTCTGATGTTGGCCACGTGACCGCTGTGCTGGCTGCTTGGCACCCCTCACTGTAGCCCTGGATCGTAGTAGCAGAGGGGCTGGGAGTCACGTGACTGGTCTGAAGATAACTGGGAAAAGGTATTTAGATGTATCTATTTAAACAAACACTGTTACAGTGAGTTATCGCCAGATAAAGAGGGGCGCCAGGATGTTTTGTGAAGGTTTTCTTTACTACGAATAGCAACGGGGGGGGTCAGATACAGCTCACAATGACAAGGGAGCTGACAGGCAGAGAGGGGGGTAAGGAGGACAAAGAAGAGCTGCAGAGACAGAGGGATGTTAGCTGACAATGGTAGTCAGGGCTCAGCAGCCATGATTCTCATGGTCAGCTCACAGAGGGGGACACAGGAAGTGGCAGGATCAGCCAGGTTTTTTACAGTTTAGAGAGGGGCAGGTTAGACAGCACAATCTGTTATAATGGAAAAGGAACTTTTTTTTTTTTTTTTTTTGGCTTACAAACACTTTAACACGTCTACTTTAAGATTTGGATAATGTCAGTAAGGTGTACCTTTTTTGTTTGTTTAAAATCAACAAACTTGGAAGCAGGCAGGGTCCATCGCGGCTCTGGGCATCTGAAGCCCAGTTGTCTTTATTTCCTGGATTCAGTTCGGCTGGCTACCCAGCATGCACCTCCTGATCTTGCGCCTGCGCAGTAATTACACTGGGAAGTGCTGTTTCTTCATGAGAGGTTGCCATAGCAACGGTCTAGACATCATGTGAGATTTCAGTATTATGCGAATCCCATGGACTCCTAGGATAGGTGAGGCCGATATCCTAGGAGTCCAAGGGAATCGCCTTATAATTGGTGGACGAACTGGAACGGTTGGGTTAACACATCTAAATTATGGTATATACACGATAAAAAACAAATTTGCCATTTAGAATTGCAATACGGATGAGCATGTGAATGCAAATACATTGTAAAAATGGGTGGAACTCCGCTTTAAGCTGTTGAAAACAAACATACTGTAAAAGTATTTTTGCCGTAAAGTTTAAGTATGAATTAACTCCACAATGCTTACAGCTACAGAGACCAGTGAGGGCTTGTTTTAAAGCCTACAGTTAGGTAATACATATTTTTTAAATCAGCAAAAAGGATGTTGCTTACATTTAATGCATCCCTTGTGCTGGTCCCAGCAATCATGGTGGAAATCTAAAGTCCTATACCTCCCTCGTATACCCCACAGCTGTAATCTTTCAGTGCTGCTGGGGTTAATAGAACCAAGGGACCTGTGACAAGCACTTATCAAGAGTCCCAACTATGCAGGCCCTTTCCACCCCCCACCTTCTTTGATAGCTTTTCATTAATGGAAGCTGTAGTGCAGCTTCTATAAATAGAGGAGGGGCCATAAAGCATAGCTGACACTCTTTATTAGTGTCTGTCACAGGTCCAGTGTTGGTATTAACCCTCGCATCACCATATGATTATGGCTGCAGGGCATAAGATAGGATTAGAGGATTTTGGATTTCCGTTATGACAGCAGGCACCAACACAAGGGACACTAAATGTAAGTAACATTCCTTGTGCTAATATTTAAAAAAACATTCTTTACCTAAACATAGACTTTAAGGCTTCATGCACACTGGACATTTTTACAGCTGCTGTTTTTGGCTTGAGGCATTTTTTGCAGTCAATAAACTCCCCAGCATGTTATCTTATGTGTCCATGCACATATAAGCTGTTATCAGCAGTTTTTGGCTGAGGCGTTTTATGGCTGGAAAAAAACCCTAGAACTAGTTGGTTTTGAGAGGAATTTTTCAGCGGTAAAAAAAACTGATTAAAGCTTAAAACCGATTTAAAAACACTCAAAACCACTGAAAACATGGCTATTCAGTGTTTATCAGCGTTTTTGAGCCATAAGCTTTTGTGGGAGTACAATTTTGCTAAAGAAAGCTAAAAACACTACTGAAAAATGCTACTGCGAAAATGCTGCAAAACTCATTCTGCAGCTACAGATTTCTACAGCTAACTCTACTGGTATTTTCATAACGTCCAGTGTGCATGAGGCCTACAGGTCATGTAATGTTTTCTATGAATATGTAAATATTTGAATACCAATAGCCTGGCCACAATTGTAATTTAAAGTGTGTAGTATTATACTGTATATAAAAAGCCAAAAGATTTTTAGTTTTGGATACTGTAGTTTTTTTGAGGGGCGTGGCTTGGCCGAGCTGGGAGATGGCTGCCTGAGAGAACAGCTCCCACCATTGCAGTCTTTTCAACAGTCATACCGGAGGTAATTATCTCTATACCTGTCAGTGATACGATGGGAACGGCCTCCCGACACACCTCTACCTTGAGGTCCCGCTCACCCCATGAAACGACCGGGAATTCAAACCAAAACATCCCTGAAATGTTCATGGCACAGAGAAGTAACATGGCGTTGTCCCGTCATGAATCCTCACAGGCCTCAGCAGCACAGCTAGCGGGACAGTTCTCCACATCTCAGATATCACCCCCTCTGACCGCGGGCCCACAGGATAATCCACAACTGCCATCCCTCAGCATACATGATCTGAGGGCGATTGCTACCAACATCAAGGACACTCTTTCAGCCGCCATTGCGGAATTAAGTGTAGATATCCACACCCTAAACAACCGTGTTCTTGAAGTGGAAAAAACTACAGGGAAACATGACATGGTCCTCCGCAAAGCGACATGTCGGATAGACACGCATGCCATGCAGCTAAGAGAGACACAACGCCGCATTGAAGATCTTGACAACCGCGGTCGCAGACATAACCTCCGCATAAGGGGCATGCCGGAGTCCATTGAAGCAGATCACTTGACCCCTGCTGTGACTGAACTGTTCAATAACCTGTTGGAAAGGCCACCTCAAACCTGCATAGGAGAGAATCCACAGGGCATTACTCCCCAAAGGCAGAGAAAATGACCCACCCAGGGATATAATTTGTTGTCTTGTGGATTACAAGATAAAGGAAGATATCCTGAGACAGGCAGGGATTAAACAACCATTACAATATAATGGCGCCCATCTTCAGATTTTTTTCAGGACTTATCAGGAATCACACTACAGCAGCGCAGGGACCTGAAACCACTGCTAGATGTGTTATGCGCCAATGGGATTATATACCACTGGAAATTCCCCTTCTGTCTGGTAGCTACCCATCTCGGCCGTACTGCATTCTTAAAAGTGCCTGAAGACCTGCCTCACTTCTGTGATAGCCTGGGTATACCTTTGGTTGATGTACCAAACTGGTATGCAGACTTCCGACATCATGCTGCAGGAAGACATCCCATCATCCCATGCAGGAAGAACCTGTGGAATCCCCTATTCAGTTTCGGAAGTTGGTTACCTCAGTGTCTTATGCATAGAACTTCAGCTGTATACTAGCACTGCACAGTCTCCCTCAGACACAGCATATTTCACTCTGCTTGAATTCTGTGCTTACCCACATTGAGCTATGGCTGTCAAATACTTTTGCTTCACAGTTAACCAGCCCTGTGCGCTCTGACACTTTACTGTATACAGTTTTCATCGTACAGACCTCTATCAATATGCAACGAACATCCTCAATAGGATCGTCACAATGCATGTAACTACAGATTCACGTAGACTCAAGTCTCCAACCTAAACTCGATATTACAAACTATATACAATGTGAGTAAAGATAACTGACTTATGTCTCAACAGTAGTGGGCAGAATGCAAATCTTTCGTATTACAGGTTGGTGTGTCAGTTATGCATGTACAGCTGTATACAAAGATGACTAATACTGTAAGGTACGTTGTTTGGTTAGACTATAGCTTGCTAGCTCTTCCTATGCTGTGTAGACCACACGTCTACACACAACCAGGGCGCCAAATTATACAATATACCATTTCTTCACGCTGCATCTTTTCATCTCCACTATTCCAAGCACCTAATTGCCGCACCTCTCAAATATACGAGGCAATACCACACCATTAGAAAAGTACACTCTTTAACATATTACCTGCTCATTCTTTTCATTCAAGGAAAATACATGTGTGAATCACACTAGAGGTTCATAGTGGGTGTCTACCTTTGATGGTAGATGCATACGTACGTGGACTGAATTCTAAGGTAAAATGATATGACTAAAGATACTGACAGGAGGAGTGCGTTTGCCAAGTCGGATGACACCTTCAAAAAAAGGTCACCTTTGTACATACTTGCCTCACACCGCTTGTTCATTCATCTCTATATAAGAGATTTAGGCTGCTTGGAAACATCTCATTTTAAATGTGGAGTGAACAGGTGTCAGCAGAAAGATTGAGCCTAATTCTGGGGGGACGCAATTCAACTACAGTGCATGAGCTAGTATTTCAGAAGCCTACACCAATGTCTATATTGTGTTCTTTCCTTTTTTTTCTATTTTTTTTTTTTTAAGTTCCGCAGGTTTAACTGTTTATGTTTTTACTGGTCTCGCAGATTAGTTTGCTTTACATGACTAATGGCAATATGATATAGGTTCACCTGTTACTGATCCCAAACTTTAATACGGCTTGTGACAATACAGGTTGCCCTCATGACGTACCAATCCACAGAATGAACATTGACGCACTGAGTCTGAATATGTATCCCGCCCTCAACACACTGATTTAGACTATACTCCTACAGCTAGGGGATTTCCTATATCCTCTACATTATACTCTAAACTATACAAAGCTTTAGGGAATGATAGCAAAACAGAGGTTGATATAGTCGACATTATAATTTAAAAATATTGACCCGACCCCCTCCTTCTATAGAACTAAGTAGAATGCAACGGCGGACTACCACCTTTACGTACAACTCACAGTAGATCCGTGGCTCGATACAACCCAACCCCCACACAGTGAAGTGAGAAGGCTCAGGCTGGTATCTGGTCCCTTTCACACTAACTGTGCACTGTATCTTTCTGACCTTTCTTTTCGTAGATAAGGTTAGTTAATTCTACCTTACCCCATCCCTATACTTTCACCCTCCTCTATATAGACACACAGCTTCATCGTAGGCTTTACACCCCAATAGGAAGAACCACAGTATCCCTATTTTAACTTAAAGTTTGACACCCCACCACCACTACTAACATGGCAGATACTGACCATGCTATACGCCAGAAGACAAACCATAGTGATCCACAAAATAATGTCCAAATAAGAATTGACTCCATAAACATCAGAGGTCTGAATACTCCCGAAAAACGGTCACAACTGTTATATTCACTACACAAAAATAAAACACAAATCGCATTTATACAGGAAACTCATTTCCGTACTGACAACGTACCCAAACTGGGGAATTATCGCTACCCAACAGTGTACCATGCCTCCAATGACTTCTCTAAAACAAAAGGGGTTGCTATACTAATTTCAAAACTTTGTCCTCTGCTAATCACAGAAACCATGCAAGACCCTAATGGTAGATACCTATTTCTTAAAGGAACATTACATAACAAGCCCATCACTCTTGCGAACATATATGCTCCTAACACTAGACAGGTTACATTTTTTAGAAAAACCTTACAATTGCTCTCGGAATTCTTCTCTGGCATCCTTGTACTGGGTGGTGATTTTAATGTAGCGTTAAACCCCCACCAGGATTCCTCAACTGGAAAAACATCCTTGCCGTATAGAGCTTTAAGAGCGATCAAACAACAACTACAAGAGTTGACATTACATGATACGTGGCGCACGCTTCACCCAAATGATAGAGATTTTACATTTTTTTCACCACCCCATAACAAGTATTCCAGAATCGATCACCTTTTTATTTCCCAAAATGACTTATCTTATCTCAAACATGCAACCATAGACCCTATGATCCTTTCTGACCACAATCCCATTTCACTGACATTAAATATCCCGATGTCACGCCCCTCACACTCGATATGGTGCTTAGACAACTCTCTCCTGACAGACCTGGACTCTACATCCAAAATTAATGACAGACTCGTCCATTACTTCAAAGAAAATGCCAATGGGGAAACAAACCCATCCATTGTATGGGCTGCGCATAAGTGTGTAATAAGAGGTTAATTAATCTCAATAGCTGCATCCAAAAATAAACAACAAAAAGCCCATATAACATCCTTAACCTCCAAAATCCATGCACTTGAAAGGATTCACAAAGCATCCCTGGCCACTAATTCGCTTACAGAACTTCTGCAAGCGAGGGAAGAACTTAGAGAAGAATTGCATAAATCACTACGACGCAAATACATTTTCACCCAAAAACTATATTATGAATGTGGCAATAAATCCGGTAAATTAATGGCTAAAGCCCTGCAATGTAGAAAGGCAGCTGTGACCATCCATGAGATTAAAGATCCTAGCGGGAAGTCTTTTACATCCCCGGAAGACATTGCCACACAGTTTGTAAATTATTTCACTAAACTCTACAACCTACCAACAACAGAAGTTAAAAATCCCTCGCGAAATAGACAGGAAGCGATATCCACATTCTTGTCACAGCATGGTGTACCACACATTTCCCCTGAAGCATCCAAGACCCTTGACTGCCCTATTAGTATTGAGGAAACCACAACAGCATTAAAACAACTCAAAACTGGGAAAAGTCCTGGCCCAGATGGGCTTACTGTCGGCTACTACAAAACATTTCAAGAAATCCTTACCTCTCATTTTGTTACGGCATTCAATACACTCTCTACTGTCCCACAAAATAACAAAGATTTATTAGAACCACATATCACCCTTATTCCGAAACTGGGCAAAGACGATACACTAGTGACTAACTACAGACCTATATCCCTCCTCAACGTAGATCTTAAACTTTATGCTAAAATTCTTGCGAATCGACTACTCCCTTTCATCCCTGACCTCATCTTCCTCGACCAAGTTGGTTTTGTCCCCGGCAGAGAAGCTAGGGATAACACCATAAAAGCCCTACATATCCATCATATCCTTTCATCATCTCACTCACACAAACGCCAGGGTTTCCTCCTATCGCTCGATGCGGAGAAGGCGTTCGACAGGGTAACATGGGACTACATGACAGCGACGTTGCAAGCAATGGGCCTCCCTCTGCAATTTCTTCGAATGATATTGGCTTTATACCCATGCCCTGAATAAGAATTAATGGACGCCTGTCGGACACCTTCTCCGTATCGAATGGTACACGTCAAGGGTGCCCGTTATCACCTCTTATTTTTGTACTCACGTTGGAACCTATCCTACGCAAACTGCGGGCAAATCCTGACATTAAAGGTATTGATATTGACAATAAACAGTATAAAATAGCTGCTTATGCAGACGACATCCTACTTTTTCTTTCAGAACCCCTGATAACTATACCCAATCTATTAGAAGATTTTGCTTCCTTCAACGAACTTTCAAACTTAAAAATCAATTTCACAAAATCTAAAGCCCTGAATATCTCCCTCCCACAGATAATAGTGACATAATGTAAAACAAATTTCCCTTTCCAATGGGAAACCCATGCCCTTACCTATTTAGGAATCCAAATACCAACACACTTAGAGGAGATATACGACAAAAATTATTTATCATTACTAAGTAATATTCAAAAAGATATCATTAAATGGTCATCTAGTCCTTTCTCTTGGTTTGGAAGGATCACCATCGTTAAGATGAATATATTGCCGAGAATACTGTATATTCTTCAGACCATCCCAATCAAATTACCCCCATCATTTTTTACCACATACAAACGAATCTGTCGTGACTTCATATGGGCAGCAAAATCCCCCAGACTGAGCTGGAATAGAATGACTATCCCCAAACCAAAAGGAGGCCTCTGCCTCCTGGACATCCAGAAATACCATTGGGCTTGTCATCTTACGAGAATTATTGATTGGCATATACACAAATCCACTAAAGATTGGGTTAACATTGAAGACTCCTCCGCCCAAATGCCCCTTTCTCACCTACCCTGGATTGATGCGAATTCATTACCTAAAGAATGCACTACACACCCATTGACCGGGCCCACTATCCAAGCTTTCACAACAATTTCCAAAAAACTGGGATGGTGCTACTCCCCAGGACCGATGACCCCCCCTGACTAATAACCCAGACTTTGCACCTGGAGTGCCATTTCAGGATCGTTTTCAAACTCAAGCCCACCGTCCTCTTAGAGCTTCACAATTTTTTCACAAGGGTGTACTTCATCCTTATGATAGGATACCTTCACACTTCCCTGAATATCACATACCATTTTACAAATTTCTACAACCCCTGGCAAAAATTATGGAATCACCAGTCCCTGAGGATGTTCCTTCAGTTGTTTATTGTTGTAGAAAAAAAAGCAGATCACAGACATGGCCAAAAACTAAAGGCATTTCAAATGGCAACTTTCTGGCTTTAAAAAATACTAAAAGAAATCAAGAAAAATAATTGTGGTGGCCAGTAACAGTTAGATTTATAGAACAAGCACAGGGAATAAATTATGGAATCACTCAATTCTGAGGAAAAAATTATGGAATCACCCTGTAAATTTTCATTACAAACACTAACACCTGCATCAGATTAAATCTGCTTGTTAGTATGTAGATAAAAAGGAGTGATCATACCTTGGAGAGCTGTTGCAACAAGTGGACTGACATGAAGCATGGCTCCAACACCAGAGATGTCAATTGAAAAAAAGGAGAGGATTATCAAACTCCTTAAAGAGGGTAAATCATCACGCAGTGTTGCACAAGATGTTGGTTGTTCACAGTCGGCTGTGTCTAAAACATGAACCAAATACAAACAACATGGGAAGGTGGTTAAAGGCAAGCATACTGGTAGACCAAGGAAGACATCAAAGCGTCAAGACAGAAATCCAATCATCCACAGTCCACGATTGCCTTTCCTTAGCCCATTGTAACCTTGTTTTTTTGTGTTTAGGTGTTAGAGATGGCTTTCTTTTAGCTTTTCTGTATGTAAATCCCATTTCCTTTAGGCGGTTTCTTACAGTTCGGTCACAGATGTTGACTCCAGTTTCCTCCCATTTGTTCCTCATTTGTTTTGTTGTACATTTTCTGTTTTCAAGGCATATTGCTTTAAATTTTCTGTCTTGACGCTTTGATGTCTTCCTTGGTCTACCAGTATGTTTGCCTTTAACCACCTTCCCATGTTGTTTGTATTTGGTCCATGTTTTAGACACAGCCGACTGTGAACAACCAACATCTTGTGCAACACTGCGTGATGATTTACCCTCTTTAAGGAGTTTGATAATCCTCTCCTTTTTTTCAATTGACATCTCTGGTGTTGGAGCCATGCTTCATGTCAGTCCACTTGTTGCAACAACTCTCCAAGGTGTGATCACTCCTTTTTATCTACATACTAACAAGCAGATTTAATCTGATGCAGGTATTAGTGTTTGTATTGAAAATTTACAGGGTGATTCCATAATTTTTTCCTCAGAATTGAGTGATTCCATAATTTATTCCCTGTGCTTGTTCTATAAATCTAACTGTTACTGGCCACCACAATTATTTTTCTTGATTTCTTTTAGTGTTTCTTAAAGCCAGAAAGTTGCCATTTGAAATGCCTTTAGTTTTTGGCCATGTCTGTGATTTGCTTTTTTTCTACAACAATAAACAACTGAAGGAACATCCTCAGGGACTGGTGATTCCATAATTTTTGCCAGGGGTTGTACAAATCAGACACTTTCTGACTAACGCAAAACCCACTTCTCAATGATTTAGAGACCTAACTCCCTTTGAAGCGCTTTGCACCAGTACACCTCCACAAAGACATCTCATCTCAGAGGTCTATTCACTACTCTTTCCTGATCAAGATCCCATGAACAAGACAGCCAACCAAAAATGGGAAACAGAACTCGAGATATATTTATCTATGGAAGATTGGGGAAACATTTACGAACACATCCATAAAGGTTCAGTGAATGTGTCAGCACAAGAAAATTCTTACAAAATATACTCAAGATGGTATAACACGCCAGACAAGATTCACCTATACCACCCCTCCGTTTCTCCCATGTGCTGGAGATGCAATAGTGCAGTGGGTTCCTTGCTTCATATTTGGTGGAACTGTCCACAGATACAACAATTCTGGAAAAAAGTACATGAGGTGATACGCCATGTCACTACTTACACCCTGTCTTTTACACCATCGCAATACCTATTACATCACTCTACAATTTCACAACATGCATACAGGAAGTCCCTCACACTCCACCTAGTGAATGCTGCTAAACAATGCATACCAGTACAATGGAGGAGTAATAAACCACCTACTTTAGCAGTAGGGATGAGCTTCGAGTTCGAGTCGAACTCATGTTCGACTCGAACATTGGCTGTTCGCAAGTTCGCCGAACAGCGAACAATTTGGGGTGTTCGCGGCAAATTTGAATGCCGCGGAACACCCTTTAAAAGTCTATGGGAGAAATCAAAAGTGCTAATTTTAAAGGCTTATATGCAAGTTATTGTCATAAAAAGTTTTTGGGGACCTGGGTCCTGCCCCAGGGGATATGGATCAATGCAAAAAAAAGTTTTAAAAACGGCCGTTTTTTCAGGAGCAGTGATTTTAATAATGCTTAAAGTCAAACAATAAAAAGTGTAATATCCCTTTAAATTTCGTAGCTGGGGGGTGTCTATAGTATGCCTGCAAAGGGGCGCATGTTTCCTGTGTTTAGAACAGTCTGACAGCAAAATGACATTTCGAAGGAAAAAAACGATTTAAACTACTCGCGGCTATTGCATTGCCGACAATACACATAGAAGTTAATTGATAAATACGGCATGGGAATTCCCCACAGGGAAACCCCAAACCAAAATTAAAAAAAAAAAATGACGTGGGAGTCCCCCTAAATTCCATACCAGGCCCTTCAGGTCTGGTATGGATATTAAGGGGAACCCCAGCCAAAATTTAAAAAAAAAAATGACGTGGGGTTCCCCCTAAATTCCATACCAGACCCTTCAGGTCTGGTATGGATTTTAAGGGGAACCCCGTGCCCAAAAAAATTAATAAAAAAAAACGGCGTGGGGTCCCCCCAAAAATCCATACCAGACCCTTATCCGAGCACGCAACCTGGCAGGCCGCAGGAAAAGAGGGGGGGGACGAGAGTGTGCCCCCCCTCCTGAACCGTACCAGGCCACATGCCCTCAACATTGGGAGGGTGCTTTGGGGTAGCCCCCCAAAACACCTTGTCCCCATGTTGATGAGGACAAGGGCCTCATCCCCACAACCCTGGCCGGTGGTTGTGGGGGTCTGCGGGCGGGGGGCTTATCGGAATCTGGAAGCCCCCTTTAACAAGGGGACCCCCAGATCCCTGCCCCCCCCTGTGTGAAATGGTAAGGGGGTACTTACCCCTACCATTTCACTAAAAAACTGTCAAAAATGTTAAAAATGACAAGAGACAGTTTTTGACAATTCCTTTATTTAAATGCTTCTTCTTTTTTCTATCTTCCTTCATCTTCTTCTTCTGGTTCTTCTGGTTCTTCCTCCAGCGTTCTCGTCCAGCATCTCCTCCGCGGCGTCTTCTATCTTCTTCTCCTCGGGCCGCTCCACACCCATAGCATGGGGGGAGGCTCCCGCTCTTCTCTTCATCTTCATCTCTTCTTCCTTCTTCTCTTCTTCATTTTCTTCTCCGGGCCACTCCGCACCCATGCTGGCATGGAGGGAGGCTCCCGCTGTGTGACGGCGTCTCCTCGTCTGACGGTTCTTAAATAACGGGGGCGGTGCCACTCGGTGACCCCGCCCCCCTCTGATGCACGGGACATGACGGGACTTCCCTGTGGCTTTCCCCGTGACGTCACAGGGAAGTCCCGTCAAGTCACCGTGCATCAGAGGGGGCGGGGGCCCTGCCCCCCGTTATTTAAGAACCGGCAGACGAGGAGATGCCATCACACAGTGGGAGCCTCCCTCCATGCCAGCATGGATGCGGAGCGGCCCGGAGAAGAAGAAGAAGAAGAGAAGAGGATGAAGAGAAGAGCAGGAGCCTCCCCCCATGCCATGGGTGCGGAGCGGCCCGAGGAGAAGAAGATAGAAGACGCCGCGGAGGAGATGCTGGACGAGAACGCCGGAGGAAGAACCAGAAGAGCCAGAAGAACCAGAAGAAGAAAATGAAGGAAGATAGAAGAAAGAAGAAGCATTTAAATAAAGGAATTGTCAAAAACTGTCTCTTGTCATTTTTAAAATTTTTGACAGTTTTTTTAGGGAAATGGTAGGGGTAAGTACCCCCTTACCATTTCACACAGGAGGGGGTGGGATCTGGGGGTCCCCTTGTTAAAGGGGGCTTCCAGATTCCGATAAGCCCCCCGCCTGCAGACCCCCACAACCACCGGCCAGGGTTGTGGGGATGAGGCCCTTGTCCTCATCAACATGGGGACAAGGTGTTTTGGGGGGCTACCCCAAAGCACCCTCCCAATGTTGAGGGCATGTGGCCTGGTACGGTTCAGGAGGAGGGGGCCGTACTCTCGTCCCCCCCTCTTTTCCTGCGGCCTGCCAGGTTGTGTTCTGGGATAAGGGTCTGGTATGGATTTTTGGGGGGACCCCACGCCGTTTTTTTTTGGCGCGGGGTTCCCCTTAAAACCCATACCAGACCTGAAGGGCCTGGTATGGAATTTAGGGGGACTCCCACGTCATTGTTTTTTTTTTTATATTTTGGTTCGAGGTTCCCCTGTGGAGAATTCCCATGCCGTTTTTATCAATGAACTTCTATGTGTATTGTCGGCAATACACATATACGAGTAGTTTTAAATGGGTTTTTTCCTTCGAAATGTCATTTTGCTGTCAGACTGTTCTAAACACAGGAAACATGCGCCCCTTTACAGGCATACTATAGACACCCCCCAGCTACGAAATTTAAAGGGATATTACACTTTTATTGTTTGACTTTAAGCATTATTAAAATCACTGCTCCTGAAAAAAACGGCAGTTTTTAAAACTTTTTTTTGCATTGATCCATGTCCCCTGGGACAGGACCCAGGTCCCCAAACACTTTTTATGACAATAACTTGCATATAAGCCTTTAAAATTAGCACTTTTGATTATTCATGTTCGTGTCCCATAAACTTTTTTCCTGTTCGCATGTTCTGGTGCGAACCGAACAAGGGGGTGGTCGGGTCATCCCTATTTAGCAGATTGGTTCAAGCATATAGAAAAGATCTCTGAGATGGAAAACATAATTCACCAAGCCAAAGACACTCCTTCGAAATACGGGAAAACTTGGGCCTGTTGGATACACTTCAGGGACTCCCCAAAATACCAAGAGTTTCTTCAACACCTAAAATCCTGTCAGGCAACAACTAAAGTATAGCAGACCATTATCTACTTCATGTTCAATACCATGGCATATAGACTTACAGAGTCCTCTTCTCTGCACAGGGTATATCTAGGTTCATTCCCACCCCCCTCCTTAACTGATATGAAGCGACATACGCCCATACTGGTCCCTGATACATGTCTTCTTGCTTCTAACTCCCACATTACCTGTCGTTCAGTACACACACCCCTATTTAACAATATAATTGGAACAACATCTCAAATGTTCCACCTATCATTCCCTTTTTGATAGAAAACTACATCCTCAATCTCCACTATATACCCCGGTCTTTTATCTCACTAAGTGACATAGTCCATCCCTATAATGTCACGGAGGCACATTATATCTAAATATATACAAATACATCAAAGCCAGAATAAATAAAGTTTTGCTAACCATACATACCGCACAGTGTGATCCCTTTAGGGGTGCGGGAATGAGAAACTGGCATCTATTGTCCTAATTGCCTAATGCACATAAAATCGTAGGCCTCAGAAATCATATTGACATACAAGTCAGCTTATGTTACATCCTAGAGTTATTTAATATTTTTTATTCCAAGAACAATTATGATGTTATCTACATTTGATATCATACTAACTACTATTACAGTATGTACCTGTAAAGAAAGCTGTTCAGTTAAGTGTACTTAAGAATGTACCCAGACTACAAGATGTAATTGTAACCTTCATTTGATGATATTGTCATTACTATTTCATGAAAGATTTGACTATGTACTGTTATACCATTTGTACAACATAACCTTCTTAAAATAAATAAAATCATTTGAAACAAAAAAAAATATTAGCTTTTTTTTTCTTTCATTCAACCAGTGAGTTGAAAAAAACAAAAATTGTCGATTCCTGCGAGATAACGGCTAGTAAGCTAACCGTGACTAAGAGCCACCATAGTTATGTTCTGGTGACACAAGAGGCATTAATATTCTAAACAGTGAGCTGAGAAGAGTAGATGGGGAGGGTAGTTGGTGGTCATTCCACCCCCTCTCCAAACTCCTTCTACCCTTATCCTACACTCCCCCCGTCTTTCCCTCTCTCCTCCCCTCTTCCTCCCTCCCTCCATTTCTTCTCCCCTTGGTTTTCCCCTTTTAATCAAGCCCTAATAGACAGGGGCTTTGAAGTAAGTGGCCGACTTAATAGCTGGCCCCCCAGTCCACTCCTCTCCAAAAAACAGACTTACAGAAAGAGGGTTTTAAACCAGACCAGATACCCAATCTTTGTCAGATCTAGACAGACAGGCAGGCAGAAACCTTACCATACACAAACCTTACAATCTAAGAATACTTCATTGTGATTTATAATTCTGATCTGGTGAGAAGGTTGATGTTTCTTTAGGCATGGAATATCTGATTACTTATGTTAATGTGTATTTTCTGTTGGCACTCCAGTTGGAGCCATATTCATATGTAATACCACTTCTGTAATGTCTTGCATTATCTCGAATAAAAAAAAATCTTTATGGAAAAAAAAAAATCCATTCCTGTACCCAAACAAGTGTGGTCGATGCAGAAATCCATCCCACTGTGCTATCTTATTCTGGCAGTGGGGACTCCTCCACTGTTAGAATACACTGATCAGCGCTGATCTAATGATCAGCTTTTGTCAAGCAGGGAGGACTACACACACATCAAAATTTGGCCAGCTCCTGCTGAACTAGACAAATTTTGATCTGTGTGTAACAGGCTTTAGAATATCCACCAGGCTTTTATTGCCCCTAAGGCTGGGAACTTCTTCAGTAGGACAAGAACAGGGCTGCGCCAGACCCCAGAGTATTTGTCCCCCCCCCCCCCCAGCCCCCTACTGGGCACACCTTTCCAGGGATTGGCTGCAGCATAATGCATTTCCAAGCTACCCTTCTGACTCTCCCAGCTGTTATGGAAGCCTCCAGAATGCAGGGGGACGCAATCACACCTGCAGCTTGTGAGATCTTGAACAGCCCAAAGAAATTAATAGCTGCTACAATGATTACATAGGAGCCAAATTTACCTGTCATCCTAGCAACCTACCTAGGAGGAAGCTACACTAATCAAAACCAAAAAAGTAAAACAGGAGACGACCCTGCAAATAACAAACCAGTTCATACTCTGGACAGCATACATACAATTGACTAGTTATGTATATGTATACATATATTACCAATGCTTAAATTAAGTACATATTTTTTTTTTTTTGGGACATGGGAAATTCTTCAACACAACTCCAGAGAGAAATAGGCATCCTTCTGTCCTAGCAATAATTACCTACTTATTCCTGGCAGGATTCCTGCTTAAAAAATAATCCAAGTACACATATCAGGACCTTACCTTACCACCAGTCACTCAGCAGGAAAAACTGGTGATTCATGCCTTAGAGGGGGAAGAAAGACGGTTAATCCTGAATCCCAGTAGAAGACCAGGATTTCCTTGAAAAAGTGAAGAAGTTGTGTGAAAAGTAAAGTTAAAAGAGAAGTTTTTTTTTTTTTTTTTTTTACTATCATAATCACCTAGGTGGATGCAGCATCAGACCGATGCTCCATCTGTCCTCCGCCACCTCTGCTCTGTCCTCTGCCACCTCTGCACTAAGAACTGAGCCATCAAACAACGCCAATTCTTTCAGCTCCCTGAGCAGAGAGCTGCTGCCTGTCACTCAGCAGATCTCTGCTCTGCCCCCCCCACGCTCCCTGGAACGCTGAGCGGTTGGGGGGGTGGGGAGCTGAGACAGGCATCAGTCCAGGCACCTGGCGGATCCAGACTTTATTGTCGTGATGACACGGTGCCTGGACTGATTCCAGTGACATCAGCAGAGAGCGGAATTCAGACCGCTCTCTGCTAAAAACGGGTCCCAGGAGTGCAAAACAAATTGCACTCCTGTAACCCATAGCAGAAGTCCAGCCAAACAAGCTCAGGCTGGACTTCTCCTTTTAAAGTGTATATTACCACAAAAATTGTATTCTCTTTTTCCATACTTGCCTATAGGTATTGATTGGAAAATCTCAGCTGCTGAGTCAGACTGGTTAAAGACAACTTTCATTACTTCCATGCTGTTGTGTCAGTTCAAATGGATGACTTTCGAGCTGAACAGCATGCCTGCCACATACCAGAGGATGATTGAACACTGCCTTGAAGACCTGAACCTGGATAATGTCCTGATCTATCTAGCCGATGCAGTGGTAATCTGGCACTTTTAAGGACCATCTTGCAGACATACTGTAAATGCTGTGCTGGCCTGGCACTACCAATGATGAGACATTGCTTACTCCCACTGTTGTTGGGTTTGTGGGGAGGTGTAGAGTGGTGCAGTGACACTAAACACTTAGAGTACAGTTGCAGAAACAGAACTGTATTGAAATTGAACTTCAACAAAGCACAACTAGCCCAGTGGGGAGATGACTCAAGCCGGTGCACTCACAGAATGTACAGCGATGAGTTTAGCAGTAGGTCCCAGGTGTGTTGATAGTGTCTGTCTTGAAGGGTAGAATGCGGCCTAGCCATTCCGTACCCAAGTGGGGAGGCTTCCAGGAAGCATGGCATATCCCTGTAATTTCCCTACTCATCTGGAACCTCTCCCTGCTGCTAAGCACTGTCCCTGACAGCAGGGTGACCTGTCCCTTCACTACCCACATGCAGAATGTACACCAAACCCAGGAGCCAGGGTCTTAAATAGACTCTACCTTACCCAAGATAGTCACCAAAGTAACATGGGATGCCAGCATCCAATCTGATGCTGCTTCTCTGTGACTAAGGAGATCATAGAGGAACAAGGTTCCTCTCAACTTCCTCCTCCATATGCATCGCAACTGCGGATGAGCACCACATGCAGTGAAGAAAATAGACTACACCTGTCTACCAGTTGTCGGTGCATTTTCTACTCACAGTAACCACAGTCCAGCTCCCGCAAAGTCTGAAGGACAGTAAACTGGCCCATTGTTTAGAAAGTTTGGAGACCTCTGCATTAGAGCATAGGCATGTTTGGTTTCAAACCAATCAGAATGAACTTATTCAAGTTAGATACTTGTTATGGAGGTAATTTTATGACAACAGTGATTATGGATTATTTGAGAGAGAGAGAGCTTGAGAGCTGGGTTGAATGATAAGGGCATGTTCAGGTGAAGAATAGCCAGACTTAATTGGGTATTGTATCAAAAAAGCTTTGTGACAGCCAAATATGACTAGAAGAGAGCCAGTTGAATGCTTTGCTAGACTTTTTGATGTGGCTATTGTGGCTATGTGGCTAGGAGAGATTCTGCTAACAGGCTTAATGACCCGGGCCTGTGTCCTGTCAGAGTGGTAATGTGCCTTATGATGGCCTACTTTGTGTCTGAATGTTGATGTTCAATCTGATAATTTGTACAGCAAGGATGGCATTGTGTTCAATATGACTCCCCATCCTCTGTACTCAGATTGGGGCTTGACCAACTTTGTTATTCTCATAAAGGCGATAAGGGGGTTTTCAAAGAAAATGTCCAAGTTTGTGACTCAGAAATCTCTCTGCCTCCAGAGGTTCAATGGTGGAAAAACCTCCTGCTCAAAGCTCTGGTCCATTCTCCTGCTGTGGAGCTTTTTAAACCACTATCCACTGACCTGCCTGAGGAACTCTCTCATGACTGTCCTGTGTGCACGTCAACCTACCACAAGCCTGTGGTCATGTGCTGAGGACCAGAGTCACTCCAGACAGTTAAAAAAGGGAGCTGTCATCTGAACATGAGACCACTGTTGCTGTTTCTGGGACTGGGACTGGTGAGAGAACATCCGGTAACCCATTGCTTCTAGCAGAGATTAGGCACATCTAACCAGTTTACTGCAAGCAGATTTTACTGGGACTGTACTCATGTGAACCACCATTTATATTGGATCTCTTCACAAGAACTGTGCCTATTGTGCATAGAAGGATGTATCTCTCTTAGGGAGTCTTAAAATGCATTGCTGCCATTTATAGATTCCATTCTAAAATGAATATAGTCTGCTGTTTACAGAGGAATAATTGCAGTATTGAATAGCATTGCTGTTACTATTTTATAATGCCATTACTGATTTTGTAGATTATCAGGTTTACTCTAATTTAGCTGCATAGAACTCGATTCTAAGCTGCTATAGCCTAGTGAACATAATGTCTAGTGGACTGTGTTTGACCTAATTCTTTTCTCATTTATGTGCATACTGCTATTTACTGCAACCATGACCATATATTGGGTTAATTTACCGCCAACTAGACTGATATTTGCTTTTTTAATATTAAAGTTTTTATTAAGAGTAAAACAGTGTATACATGGTGATAAGTATCATTGTGCGTATATGACAGTAAGCTCAAACAGGATGTTACAGATTTTGGGTTGATATTTGCTTTTTGACATTGAACCTTAGTTGTGTGCAAGGTAACTATAGTTGTGCTCCTAGTAACAGTGAAGTATCCATTTGCTTAACCTGGTGTGTCAGTGGGGCTGAGGTTGATCTAAGAGTCGAGGCAGAAGGACAGAGAACCCAATCTAACTACGGCTCTTGCAGGGGTAGTGGTACATATTATTCTGCAGTGTATGCATGCTTTGCCATTTTGACCCAGTCTTGCGTTATTTCTTCTAATTTTGCACCTGTTAAGTAAACTGCCAGTTACAGTTACTACCTGTCTAATTGTTTGTCAAGGATTTTTAAAGCAATGATGTGGTAGTAAATGCCATTCAGAGGAACCCTATTAAAGATGAACAGCAGATGCAAAGGAGTCTGACTTTCAATCTGTAATGCTTTAGCCATGTGAGTGTAGTGAGGCTGGATCATGGCAGACATCCTGCCCTTTCCCCTAAACAAACACACACAGCTGTATTTATACCTAATGACCCCCCTAGACTGACTGTCTTGTGCTGCTGTCCTTCCCTACACCAGTCAACTGGTTAGGCTTAGCATAAAAAAAACAAGGTTAGATGTCACAAGACACGCTAAATCTGGCCATACATAGTTGTCTTTTTTTGTTCAGTCACCAGACTGAAGTTAAAAAACTGTTTTTTTCCATCTACACAAACAAGGTGAATGGAGGAATCCCACCACTGGGACCTTGTATTCAGACACTGGCACCTGTTTGGAATCAAAAAAGCTAAAGTACATTTTTCCCATTCTGTTTCAGTAAAAAACACAATGCATTGAAAAGCACAAAGTACAGTTTTACAAAACACAAACTCCACAGGGACAGCCGAACTGAAGAATCTAGTACACTAGCAGGCAGGGAGGTAGCCTGAATCCTTTTATTGTACAAGTAAATGCATTACTAACAGCAACATGATGTGTAGGTGGTTGTGTGTGACACCCCTGGCATGCCTGTCTTTCTAGCAATGACCTATGCTGACTGAAAAAAAATCCTACACACTCACAAAGTTAGGCATATTTCCAGTGGCAACACTAGGGGGGTGCCACCAGAGCTGTTGATAGGGGGGATACCACTGGGCCTCTTGTACGGGACCCAGGCACACAAGGGGGCCCAGACAGCAGGCAGAGCGGTGCGATGGGACAGGAGGGCATTTACAGAATGATGCACTGTGTCTGTCTGCCTCCCTCCAACAGCTAAAAGACAGTTTCTCCCTCTCTCCCTCCCACTGGCTTTCAGCTGCTGGAGGGAGGGATAGAGACACAGTGCATCATCCTGTAATTGTCCTCCTATCCCACCGTAATGATGCCCCTCCCTGTGCTGCCCACATCTGATTCCCCCCGTATGCCCCTTGACCCCCCGTAGCGTCCCCGACTTCCCCCTCCCGCTCGCTGCCGCAGGCTCACAGGCAGATGGAGAGTAGGGCAACTGGATACAGTGAGTGATCAGTATGGATTGCTTCTGTGTCCATTCATAACTGAGCATAGTAAACTGTGTTTACTGTGCTTCAGTCTACGAATGAACAGGAGCCTCTGTCTCCAGTTCATTCATCTTCAGTACAGCTGAAGCTACAGAGGAAGGAGTTTAGGAATTAGTGTCCGTAATTCCTTTCTCTGTCTCAAAGGTGAGATTTTAGAGGTCTGTTTAGACTCCCAATATTTCATCCACCCCTCAACAGCATTGTAAAAACATTGTAAAAAAACATTTAAAAAATTTTAAAAAATGTAAATAAAGATACTTTTTAAAATTGTAAAAATGATTTAAAAATTGGAAAAAATAATTGTAAAAAAATTATATTCATCCGGAGGGCGAGGGGTGTTGACCCGTTTTTTAACCGCAACAGGTGACACCAACCCTAATGATGCACTGCATATTTCACAATTATTAGGTCAGTGTATTTATTGGGCAATACATCACTTAGATTGTACATGTTGTATTTTATATCTTTAGCCACTTGCCAACCAGGCCACAGCCGACTGGCGGCTACAGCATGGTCTGATAACTGTGGGAGGGCGTACAATGACGTCCTCTGAGAATCGTGCTCCCGCACGCCCCCTGGGGCACGCACCTGGGAATGTCCGTGATTCCGGGTTCCCGGGTCCCAGTGCATCACAGATTGGGGTAAAGAGCCAATCCCAGCAGCCCTTTACCATGTGATCGCTCTGTTCAATTGGATAGAGCAATCACTGTCAACATCGTGTGAGGAGAGGAGGGTAAAGCTGCAGTGTGAAGCTGCTTGAGAGCAGAGTGCAGTGTGGAGCAGTTCCCAGGAGTGCCACATTAGTGCCAAGGAGTTCCCCATTAGTGCTCATCAGTGCCCAGGAGTGCCACATCAGTGCCTAGGAGTGTCACAGCAGTGCCCAGGAGTGCCACAGCAATGCTCTACAGTGCCAGTAAAGTGCCCATTAGTGCCAATATAGTGCCCATCAGTGGATCCTCATCAGCGCCCGTCAGTGCTGTAAAAATGTGTAAAAAAAATGCATAGAAAATTGCATTTTCATTTTTTTACACATTTTCCAAAAACATGTGGAAAAAAATGACATGTTCAAAAGACTCATTATGCCTCCTAAAATATATGTTGAGGTGTTTTCTTTCCAAAATATTCAGGAGGAGTAGCAGAATGAATTTTGGGGTGTAATTTGTAATTTGTGGTATGTATATGCCATATGAGAGAAATAAGTGTACATATTCGCCAGCCCACCATGGATCCAACGTCCAAAGCTTTCTTTTCTTGTAGAAAAGATCACATCACAGAGAAAAGTGCAACATTTCAGAGCCGCGCAGGACCCCTTCCTCAGGCATGTGATCTCATGCCTGACGAAGGGTCCTGCATGGCACCGAAACGTTGCACTTTTCTCTATGATGTGATCTTTTCTACAATAAAAGAAACCTTTGGACGTTGGATCCATGGTGTGCTGGCGAATTTGTACACTTGCTTGAAGTTTCCAGTATCCAGCTGGTAATCGCTGCAGCACCCACCATTTTATGAGCTTTTTTGCCAGGAATGTGTGCAATAGGAATATAGATAAGAATGTGAGAGAAATAACCTGTTAATATGACAATTTTTTGAAAAAGAAATAAAAAAATAATAATAATCTTAATTTTGCAAAGAATTGTGGGAAAAAAATACAATGTGAAAAAACTTGAGATGCCTCCTATTAAATACCTTGGGATGCCTACTTTCCAAAAAGGGGTAATTTGGGGGGTATTTGTACTTCCCTGGCTTGTTAGTGTCTCAAGAAATGAGATAGACCGTCAGTACTTCAAGTGTGATCAATTTTCAGTGTTTGACACCATAGCTTGTGGACTCTATAACCTTCACACAGACCAAAAAATATACATGGATTTTGGTTATTTTTACCAAATACTGTATATGTAGCAGTATACATTTTGGCCAAAATGTATGCAGAAAAATTACTAATTTGCAAAATTTTATAACAGAAACAAAGAAAAATTCTTTTTTTTTACAAAATTTTCAGTATTTTTTTATTTATAGAGCAAAAAATAGAAAACCCAGAGGTAATTAAATACCACCAAAAGGAAGCTCTATTTATGTGAAAAAAAAGGACAAAAAATTCATATGGGTACAGTGTTGCATGACTGAGTAATTGTCATTCAAAGTGTGACAGCACTGAAAGGTGAAAATTGGCCTGGTTAGGAAGGGGGTTTATATGCCCAGTGGGCAAGTGGTTAAAATAATTGTTTTTGATCAAAATCTGCAGTGTAGAACATTACAATTTGGATCATTGATTTAATATGGCAGTGGTAGGTTTAAACAGCACAGAACACACTCTGTGTGGCTAAAACTGCATATCATACCATTATATCTTATATCTCTCTATGGCATGTGATACACACATGTCTGCAAAACAATCTCTCCTTTCTGACATTGTACTACATGCCAGGCCTGTGCCATGCTGAGTGCCTAATTAAATATTCCTCAAATGCAGACTTTGAAGTGTGCCTTACACATAATAAACCCGTCCCATGTTATTTGCATTTGCATCAGGCTGTAGAGTAACGGCCTGGGAACAAAACAAGCTATTTATGAATGATAATAAATCCAAAGAAAATGGAAAATAAAAAAAACGAATGATAATAAAATAAATTATATACTTTCTAACTGCTTGTGTCAGCTCATCACTGTATTAAAGGTAAATTAAGTTGTTTTAGGCGTCATGAGAAATGAGGCCCAACAACAGCATGCTGGGGTAATTTTGATGTATGAGAACACTGAAAAGGGCAGTCATTGAAGTTGAGTATTGACAAACTATTGATATCGCTCATTGAAATAAATACACAGCATTCTTACTGTTAACACTTACCAGGATCAGATTTGTATCAGCCATTCTACAGTTTTAACATTGCTCATTAATGCCCTTAGATGGAGAGAGACATCAGATAAATACTGAGGAGCATACAGTATATACAAATATTGCCTGATGTCACCTGCTTGAATGGCCAAATACCTACATGAAACTGCTTAGGTTTGAGGGAAGGACACGGTTTTATTAATGTCCACAAGCCATAACAACTAACAAGCAATTTTCACTTTAGTAAAAACGTCTGTGCTAGTCACAGGTGAACTGTGAGAACCTAGCTACCATAACAGTCTAACAGCGTGCCCTCATCAAAAGTTTCAGACTTGCATCCAACTACACAAAGCACACATAGAACATATGGAACACAGAAACCTTTGTAAATGCTGTCAAAAGAATATAATAATGTTCAAGTTGGATTGATAAATTCATTTCTAAAAATAGGTAAAAAAAAAACAGGACAACAGACACCTCTGCAGATGAATATTTGTCCTTGTACAAATGTTGTTTACTGTACAGTGCCTTGAAAAAAGTATTCATACCCCTTGTCATGTTACAACCAAAATCGTAAATGTATTTTCTTGGGCTTTTATGTGATAGACCAACACAAAGTGGCACAAAATTGTGAAGCGGAAGGAAAATGATAAATGGCTTTCAATTTTTTTTTTACAAATAATTATCTGAAAAGTGTGGCGTGCATTTCTATTCAGCCCCCTTTACTCTGATAGCCCTATCTAAAATCTAGTGAAACCAATTGCCTTTAGAGGTCACCTAATTAGTAAACAGAGTCCACCTGTGTAATTTTAATCTCAGTATAAATGCAGATGTTCTGTGAAGACCTCAGGGGTTTGTTAAAGAACCTTAGTGAACAAATAGCATTATGAAGGCCAAGGAACACACCAGACAGGTCAGGTATAAAGTTGGAGAAGTTTAAAGCAGGGTTGGGTTCTAAAAAAATATCCCATGCTTTGAACATCTCATGGAGCACTGTTCAATACATCATCTGAAAATGGAAGGAGTGTGGCACAACTGCATACCTACCAAGATATGGCCATCCACCTAAACTGACTGGGCAAGGAGAGCATTATTCAGAGAAGCAGCCAAGAGGTCCATGGTAACTCTGGAGGAGCTTCAGAGATCCACAGCCCAGGTGGGAGAATCTATCCATGGGACAACTATTAGTAGTGCCCTCTACAAATCTGGCCTTTATGGAAGAGTGGCAAGAAGAAAGCCATTGTTTAAAGAAAGCCATGAGAAGTCCCATTTGCAGTTTGCAAGAAGCCATATGGGGGACACAGCAAACCTGTGGAAGAAGGTGCTCTGATCAGATGAGACCAAAATTGAGCTTTTTGGGCTAAAAGAAAAGCGCTATGTGTGGCTGAAAATTAACACTGCACATCACCTTGAACACACCTTTCTCAGCAGGGACAGCTGGTCAGAGTTAATGGGAAGATGGATAGAGCCAAGTACAGGGCAATCTTAGAAGAAAACCTGTTAGAGTCTGCAAAAGACTTGATACTGGGGCAGAGGTTAACCTTCCAGCAGGACAACGACCCTAAACATACAGCCAGAGCTACAATGGAATGGTTTAGATCATAGCATATTCATGTGTTTAGAATGGCCCAGTCAAAGTCCAAACCTAAATCCAATTGGGAATCTGTGGCAAGACTTGCTGTTCACAGACGCTCTCCATCCAATCTGACAGAGCTTGAGCTATTTTACAAAGAAGAAATGGGCATAAATTTTCACTCCCTAGATGTGCAAAGCTGGGAGAGACATTCCTAAAGACTTGCAGCTGTAATTGCAGCGAAAGGTGGTTCTACAAAGTATTGACTCGGGGTCTGAATACAAATGCACGCCACACTTTTCAGATATTTATTTGAAAAAAGTTTGAAAACCAATTATCATTTTTCTTTCACTTCACGTTGGTCAATCACACAAAATCCCAATAAATTACATTTACATTTTTGGTTGTAACATGACAAAATGTGGAAAATTTCAAGGAGTATGAATAATATTTCAAGTCACTGTATATAGTACAGCCCTTGAAAATTATTCCAGGCAAAAAACATGCAAGACACACCAGCCATTGGCAAATATGGGCACTTCTGGTCTATGCCTGCAATTAATTTTTCCAGTGTGGGTTAAATATTGACCCTGGCACCCAAGGCACATGCCCAGGGGCTTTTAATGTGTGTACCAGGTGTCTAGAGCAGATATTGTGACAGTGAGCGGATGATCTTCTCCCTGCACCCACTGTCACATTTAAAAAAAATGTTTCTCCACCCACCCAGCAGCATCATTCATTCACAGAGTTCTGTGAATGGGAGAACTACAAGTACCGACAGCCTTTGCAGCTGTCGGTTTGTAGTTCTCAATGAACTACCAGGGTGCTGTTGGGCACTCTAGGTAGTTCTTTCATGCTTCCAGTCAGTGTGTAACTGCCTGCCCGTACGAGGTACGAGCAGACAGCTTACATTGACCATCTGCAGGTTCCATGCATGAACCCGCAATCTGCTGATCATGGGTACAATGCTTTTGCAATGATTTTGCCTAGTAAAAAAATAAATCAATGCAGTTTTTTTTTTACCTGCAAAAAGCTGTGCATTTTTTTTTACAAGGGTGAACTTATCCTTTAGTCTAGAGAGAGACAAATTAGTAATACAAAGACAAAGACAGAAGTGAGAATCACATCTAAATCTAATTGCTCTGCATTTGTGAGACACTCTTCCAGATCAGCACAAATCTCTATAAACATCTTCCACTTTCAGCCAACAACCTATTAAAGCCTGTGCTGATGCTGAAGCTTCTAAAATTCAAGCAGCCTTTGCCCAAAAGAAAGCAAAGATAGAAGCAGAAACTGCAAGCAAGAAAACAGAGTTGGAAGCAGAAACTTCATGCAAATAAGCAGAAAGTAAAAAGTAGTGTGCAGCGCTCTACTGTGATAAACATGGAAAAAAGTTTTATTGTAAAGTGAACAAATATAGTCCTGAAATATATAAATCTGTGACATAATTGAAGGAGTTCTTCTGTGTGTTCCAAATAATTCAAGTAATGGGTGTGCTGTGTTCAAACTGTGTTCATTTACCAGAAATCAAGTAATAACAAGCGTCAAAGTGCTTAGAGATAGCCTGCCACGGCCGTGTACCTCCACCAATCTAGACTCTCACCAGATAGTGGACAACAATGTGCCATGAACTGTTGCTGTGAAACAAAGTGGCCTCCTGTTTAGGTGCAGCGATCAGATGGTAAACTCCAAAGGGATCATACACTGTGCAAAAAAAGCTCATCAGTGGGAACCCAAATGACGCTCATATAATGTAGTATTTTATTAGTATTAAAAATGGTTACAGTAGTTGTAGCATAAAAACAAAACTGTCCAGAAACCTTACAGAGGTAGTCTCCACTCCGACCATGACGTTTGCATGTAGGCCCCCCAACACATTTCATGCACGTTCACGCTCTGGAGAAACAATGTTATCATTCCACAGCCATGTTAAGGTTAAAAGTTTTAGCGCTCCCAGTTGCAGCAACTCCCTAAACCAAGGTCAGTACCCCATGCCTACCACCACTCAAGACAATCTGCCTTCTCATCTCTTAGTACATCAGGCCTTTGCACCATAGCAAATTGTGGACACCGGTATGTAGTAAAGGTGGGCTGAACACCCCTCAGTTCGGTTTGCACCAGAACTCCCAAACATAGCAAAAGTTCTGACCCAAACTCCGAACCCCATTGAAGTTTATGAGACCCAATTGTGAAAAATCAAAAGTTCCCATTTTGAAGGCTTATTTGCAAGTTATTGCCATAAAAAAGGGTATTGGGGCCCGGGTACTGACCTGAGGAACATGTGTCAATGCAAAAAAAAATTTAAACTTTTAAAAAGAGCAGTGATTTTAATGGTGCTTAACCACTTCACGCAAATCACAGTGCCAGTACGTTGGCTTGAGGAAGTGGACATTTTTCAGAGCGAGTGGTCGGCTATCTGGTGATAACAGCCAATCCAGTTCGGCAACCGCTCGGCCATTATCCCAGGCAGTGGGAGGGGACGTCCCCCCTCCTACTGCTCTTCCCGGGCCTCCTGACCTGATCCACGATCCAGCATTTCCACTAGGCTGTCATCCAAACGAAGCTGGACTGGGCTTAGATTGGGTCTCCATAGTAAAATTTACTCAGCTGCCAATGGGGCCAATTTAAGAAAAAAATGACAGTGTTTAGAATCACTGATTTTGGCGATCTGAATAGTTTGAAGTGCAAAGGAGGGGTTTGGGATATTTTAGACCCCCGATCCCTCCATAAAGAGTACCTGTCACAGCCTATTACATTTTTAAAGCGCCCCATCTCTGCGTGCTCGTGCAGCAAAGAAAACGCTTATGTAAGTCATGCCCGCAAATGTAAACAATGTTCAAATCATACATGTGAAGTGTCGCCACAATCGCCAGAGTGTGAGCAATAATTCTAGTACAAGACCCCCTCTGCAACTCTAACCTGTTAACCGTTAAAATATTTTAAAGCGTCGCCTATGAAGATTTTTAAGTACGGTTGTTTGTTGCCATTCCATGAGTGTGTGCAATTTTCAGCCGTAACATGTTTGGTATCCATTTGCTCGGCGTAACATCCTCTTTCACAATATACGAAAAAATTGGGCTAACGTTACTTTTTTCGTATTTTTTTATTCAAAAATGTATTTTTTTTAAATGCATTTGAAAAACTGCTGCGCAAATACCATGGGACATAAAATATTCCAATGATCGCCATTTTATTCTCCAGAGTCTTTGCTAAAAATATATATATAATGTTTGGGAGTTCTAAGTAATTTTAAAGCAAAAAATACTGATTTTAACTTGTAAACAACAAGTGTCAAAAATGGGCTCGGTCCTTAAGTGGTTAAAGTGAAAGAATAAAAATGAAAAATTCCTTTAAATATAGTGCCTGGAGGGGTCACCTTAGTCTGCCTGTAAAGTGGCACATCTGTACTGTGCAGAGAACCAATGGCAGAAAAACTGAAATTTCTAAAGAAAATAAAATTACATTTAAATTTCTGGCAATACAATACCATTGCCGCCAATAGAAAAATTTGAAAGAAAATGACATGGCCCCCCAATCCATACCTGGCCCTTGAGGTCTGGTATGGATTGTAGGGAGAACCCCACGCCAACATTTTTTTTTAAATGGCATGGGGTCCCCCAAATCCATACCAGACCCTGAGACTGTAAGTTACAGCAATTTTGCCACAACTGGTTCAGTTATAGAGATCACGCTTATACAACAGAGATTAAAAAACTATGACTAGCCCCAATACATTGCAATTTTTTGATATGGGGAGCTTGGCTACATTGCAGCACATCAATCTTCTTTTTTCCATGAGATTTACCCAAGGAATTTGGAGTACCTATAGGTCTAAATTCCATTCCTTTATGCAACACTGGACTATGTTACTGCATTGCAGAACTTTCTTTGTCCACAAGATGGCATTCTCAATTATGCTCTGCCTAGCTGTGACTGAGTTTGTGCAGGTTGCCCAGCAGCAGTTTGGGAGATGTAGTCTTGAAGAAGGAATTCAACTATAGCTGTCCCTGGGCGGCAACTACAAGGAGGGGTGAGAGCAAAAGCCTGTGATGTTGCCAGGCAGTTGGGGGAAGCAGGCCAACCTGAAAAGAGAGAAAGCCATGCTGAGCTGTGCCGAGCTGTGCTGTGCCAAGCTGTGCAGTGCCCAGAGAGAGAGCAGGTTGCTGTGCTGGACACTGAAACCAGAAGGCTGATCTGGAGAGGGACTGTAGCAATACTGGTGACCCAGGACACCTACATCCAGAATCCCTAGGAGAGTCAACATTGCAATGGCTGCCATTGCAGTACTGTTGAATAAGGGGCCCCCCACCATACAGAGCATTTGCTGCCACTAGAGGACTGTCTAAAGAGGAATCTGGTAAGAGGGTCTCTGACCCATATACCAGTTATAATCACCTGTTAATAATCTATAAGTAAATAATACCCCACACTCCAAACTACTAACATTTTGATTTTCCTGTATTTCTCAAAGAAGAAACATATACAGACAAAACAGTCCAACAGAGTACATGCATGAGATGTTCCCACAGTTCCTCTATCTAGACAAAGACAAACTCTCAGGTACAAGCAACTTATGCATTTTCCCTAGAACGGGGAGGAGATCCAGGCTAATGGTACAGCAATTATCAAACATCAATACACATAGATACCAGAAAAGGGGAAAGAAAGTGCTGCTATTAGAATTAATGACTCAATTGGCAATTGAAAAAAGGATAATTTTTTATAAAACATATATATTTTATTACAAATAGAATTGAGTAAAATTCCAAATTGGAAGTAAAAAGGACATAACAGGTGATGATATCACATTGCATGAAAATTGGATATAAACATAAAGTGGTAGTCCCCAGCTACTTGCTGTTTCTTCATCAGTGGATTACGATGAGATAGAGTAGGTAGGGATCTCCAACAGATTTTGAAATGTGCAATTATAAGCAAATCTTCTTCAGGGAATAATACCACTTCTAAAAAAAACTATTTCAATTGAAAAAAAAAAAAAAAAAAAAATATATATATATATATATATATATATATATATATATATATATATATATATATATATATATTGTGTAGGACTGTATATGGAACTAAATATGCACATATACATACATAAATGTACATCCATACCCATATATACACTTACAATGTTTGAATTTTCTAGAAAAAGCACTCCTTGAGATGACAAGAGAACCATATATCATTGTATCAATATATCATATGCTCTTCATGAACTGCAGGGACCCATCAAAAGAAACCAGCTTCACAATACCCCCGAAGAGAGATGAAAAAAGCACTATAGAGAGGAAAAAGGAAAAAACAAACAAAAAATTATGAGCAATCCCTCGGAAGATAATTAGTATCTATTCCGTGGGATACTGGGTCAACCTGCATAATGTTCACCAAAAGGCTGGCCCAGTAGATACCTAAATTAAAAAAATGAACTTATGCCGAGTACACACGACCGGTTTTTCCATCAGAATAAACTCTGATGATTTTTCTGACGGAGTTCCGATGGAGTTCCGATGGAGTTCTGCTGAAATGGACTTGCGTACACACAATCACACCAAAGTCCGATCGCTTAGAACGCGGTGACGTACAACACGTATGACGGGACTAGAAAAAGGAAGTTAAATAGCCAATAGCTGCCCTTGCGTCATTTTTGGTCCGTTGGAATAGCATACAGACAAACCGTTTTCCCGATAGGAGTTGATTCCGTAGGAAAGATTTAAAACATGTTCTATTTCTAGGTCCGTCAGAATTTTCGAAAGTAAGAGTCCGATGAAGCCCACACACGATTGGAATATCTGAAAAGGTCCGTCGGACCTTTTATGCCAGAAAGTCCGGTCGTGTGTACGCGGCATTACTTGTAAAAGCCTTTTGCTTTTGTCTTGCATTTAGGAAAATAAGACAAATATACAGATTCATATGCCGGCTATGATCTATTGCAAAGTGCTAATCCTGGAGTGTGTGGCAAGGCTCCACATCAGATGGAACGTCCATGCTCTGCAGAGATGAGGAAGGAATGTTGCTAGCTAACATTTCCGATGTTCCTAAGTACTGCGCGTGTACGGGAAAGATTGCCGTGTCACATCCTGTCTCCGCGATGACAACTTCCGGAGACCCAGAGGGCAGCCATGATGGGGACAAAAAAAAGAGAAATTCTACAAGCAGCACACAGACAAAGAAAGAAGTGAAAAACATCAGATCCCCAATATAATTAAAAGAAAAATGGACCAATGATAAATACAATTAAAGGTCTCTTGTATACAAATAAAGCAGCGCCCATGCTATTACATGTATTAGACATATAGTTTACCAAAATCATTTTATATTTTTCAAAAATAGAACACTATATATAAATATGTATAGAAATTAACCCAAAGATGTAACATCTTATTCTAGACCAGTGATGGTGAACCTTGGCACCCCAGATGTTTTGGAACTACATTTCCCATGATGCTCATGCACTCCGCAGTGTAGTTGAGCATCATGGGAAATGTAGTTCCAAAACATCTGGGGTGTCAAGGTTTGCCATCACTGTTCTAGACCATCAAACTAAAAATAGGAAACATCAACATAGAACATAGGTGATGAGAGGAAAGGGAATCCTATACAGAACTACATTCAACCTCACAATCAGAGCCATGATAACATTATCAATGGAGGGACATGGAAAAAAAATGAAAAATAAAATAAAAGATATTGAATATTAGAAATTGTATACAAGTATGCATGGAAAATGTCAAGAAAGGAAATAGGGGAAAAAAGGCCCCAAGATCCCATTGTATGAAACTAGTCAGTTTTTCCTGAGCAGAAACTTTCAAGAAAAGGTCTGAAACTCTCAAATTCATTGAGGCCCGGTGGTGTTGTGGCATTAAGATGTCTACTCCAGCGCATTTTGCACTGGAGTAGAATCTTATTCCAATCCCCCCCCCACGGGCTGGAATGTGGATTCTGTCAAGGACAGTCAAGTTGACTTTGGGAATCCTATAATTATTTTCCTTGGCTATATGACGGCCCAGGGGCAAATAGAGATTGCCAATACTCATGCTGTGCATGTGCTTGACAACCCATTGTCCTAGTTCTTGTTTAGTTTTCCCTACATAGAAGGACCCACACTGACACTGCATAAGGTATACCACACCTCGCATTTTGCAGTTAGCAAAATGCTTCACCTGAAAGATTCACCATTCACCAAAGGTCACCATTAGGCAATGTGAAGTGTGTCCTCCTTCCAATTACAGGACATTGGGAACATGACCCACATGGAAAAGTACCCGGGTCTTGCATGGGACCCCCCTAGCGTTCCCTTTATATTCACTTTGAACAAGTCTCCCGCCGATCGATCCAGCTTTTCTATATGTGATCTGTGGATTTTTGGTCACTAAGTTCCCCAGAGTCGGTTCCTCAGTAAGAACTGGCCAGTATTTAGTGAGGATCTTTTTAATCTTGTCATGTTCATTTGAGTACCGTAATATAATTCTAGTTATACAATTTATCTTATTTTTCCCTCTGTTTGAAAATAAGATCTTGTCTTTTAATACTTTTGCCACGATTAAATGCCCTTTTTAAATATGATTTGTTCTAACCTCTTGCCAACAGTCTATTGGTGAGTGCATCGGCTTCCAATTGGAAGTCCATATCTGAAGTACAGTTGCAATTAATGCGTAAAAATTGACTAAAGGGTATATATATTTTTTAAAGACTTCGGATGGAAACTACTGGCATGCAACAAAGTGTTGCCAGCAGTGTCCTTCCTAAATAGTTTACTAGTGAGTTTACCATTTCCATCTTTCAGGATACTTGCATCCAAAAAAATCGACCTTACATTGATCGTAGGTCATTGTAAAAAAAAAGGTTGAAATTGTTGCAATTCATTCTATCAAGACAACTGATTGATTAATTTTCTCTCTGGACCATCCCATATCAACAGCAAATTGTCCATGTATCTTTGCCACATTACGATGTGCTGTGTATACACAGATGGCTCCCACTACCTCCAAGTGCAGGGTGTGGCTATGGGGACATGTTGTGCCCCTTTATACGCCAACTTGTACCTGGGGAAGTGGGAAAAAGACTGTTGCATGCCAGCAGTTTCCATCCAAAGTCTTTAAAAAAATCTATACCCTTTAGTCAATTTTTACGCATTAAGTGCAACTGTACTTAAGATATGAACTTCCAAATGGAAGCCGATGCACTCACAAGTAGACTGTTGGCAAGAGATTATATCAAATCATGTTTAAAAAGGGCATTTAATTGCGTTAAAGATTAGAAAGATCCTCACTAAATACTGGCCAATTCATACTGATGACCCGACTCTGGGGAACTTAGTGACCAAAATTCCACAGATCACATATAGAAAAGCTGGATAGATCTGTGTGAGACTTGTTCAAAGTGAATATAGGTAACTCTAAGGGGGACCCATGCAAGACCTGGGGTACTTTTCCATGTGGGTCATGTTCCCAATATCCTGTAATTGGAAGGAGGACACACTTCACATTGCCTAATGGTGACCGCTTTTGGGTGAAGCATTTTGTTAATTGCAAAACGCAAGGTGTAGTATACCTTATGCAGTGTCCGTGTGGGTCCTTCTATGTAGGGAAAACTAAACAAGAACTAGGACAACAGGTTGTCAAGCACATGCACAGCATGAGTATTATAGGATGCCCAAAGTCAACTTGACTGTCCTTGACAGAATCCACATTCCAGCCCATAGGGGGATTGGAATAAGATTCTACTCCAAAATGCGCTAGATTAGACATCTTAATGCCACTACACCACTGGGCCTCAATGAATGTGAAAGTTTCAGACCTCTTCTTGAAGGTTTCTGCTCAGGAAAAACTGACTAGTTTCATACAATGGGATCTTGGAGCCTTTTTTCCCCATTTCCTTTCTTGATATTTTCCATGCATACTTGTATACAATTTCTAATATTCAATATTTTTTATTTTTTTTTTTAATTTTTAAAATTTTTTTCCCCTTTTTCTATGTCCCTCCATTGATAATGTTATCATGGCTCTGATTGGGAGGTTGAATGTAGTTCTGGATAGGATTCTTTTTCCTTTCATCCCCTATGTTGATGTTTCCTATTTTAAGTTTGATGGTCTAGAATAAGATGTTACGTCTTTGGATTAATTTCTATACATATTTATATATAGTGTTCTATTTTTGAAAAATATAAAATGAGTTTGGTAAACTATATGTCTAATACATTATGTAATTGCATGGGCACTGCTTATTTGTGTACAAGAGACCTTTAATTCTATTTATCATTGGTCCATTTTTCTTTTAATTATATTGAGAATCGGATGTTTTTCACCTTTTTCCTTTGTCTATGTGCTGCAAGTAGAGTTTCTCCTTTTTTTGTCTCCATCATGGCCACTATCCAGGTCACCGGAAGTTGACATCGCAGAGACAGCATGTGACACAGGAACGCGGAGCGTGGGTCTGACGCAATCGCTTACGTCGAGCTGACGCGACCCGCGTCTTCTTTCCCCTGCACGTGCAGTACTTAGGAACGCCAAAAATGTTAGCTGGCCCCATTCCTTCCTTATCTCTGCAGAGCATGGACATTCCATCTGATGTGGAGCCACGCCACACACCCCAGGATTAGCCCTTTGCAATAGATCATAGCTGACATATGCATCTGTATATTTGGCTTATTTTTCTAAATGCAAGACCGGAAAAGGCTTTTACTGCCTTTTGGTGAACATCATGCAGGTTGACCCAGTATACCATGGAATAGATACTAATTATCTTCCGAGATATTGTTCATAATTTTTTGTTTGTTTTTCCTTTTTCCTCTCTATAGTGATTTTTTCCTCTCTCTTCGGGGGTATTGTGAAGTTGGTTTCTTTTGATGGGTCCCTGCAGTTCATGAAGAGCATATGATATATTGATACAATGATATATGGTTCTCTTGTCATCTCAAGGAGTGCTTTTTCTAGAAAATTCAAACATTGTAAGTGTATATATGGGTATGGATGTACATTTATGTATGTGTATGTGCATATGCAGTTCCATATACAGTCATACACAATATATATTCGTTTTGCAATTGAAATTGTTTTTTTTGAAGTGGTATTATTTCCTGAAGAAGTTTTGCTTATAATTGCACATTTTGAAACGCGTTGGAGTTCCCCACCTACTCTATCTCTTCGTAATCCACAGATGAAGAAACAGCAAGTAGCTGGGGACTACCACTTTATATTGATATCCAATTTTCATGCAATGGGATATCATCACCTGTTATGTCCTTTTTACTTCCAATTTGGAATTTTATTCATTCCATTTGTAATAAAATATATACGTTTTATAAAAAAATATTATCTTTTTCAATTGCCTATAAAATCCCACTTTTTGAGGTTTATTCTTAGAAAGTGCTGCTATTAACACTATGCTTTGACTCATCATCACCACCTTGTGCGCCAACATTTTTAAAGGGCCCATCGTACCTGGCAGACATTCCTTAAAAAAAAAGACTTGCCTGAGGGGGCGCGGCCAGCCACGGAGCAAGATGGCTGCTGGATCCATAAGCTCCACTCAGCTTTGGGGCACAAAGCAACCCTTTGCCTGCTACAGCGAGTCTTCTCCCCTCCCCACTACACCAGAGGGGAGCCAATACACAGAGCGACTGAACGGTATGTCCAGAAAGAAAAACTGCTGCCCATACAAGTCGCGCCAACTCACTAACTTTTTCACACAGCCGTCAATGAAACACAGACAAGATGGCGCCGGAGTAGCGTCTCCTCCTCTGTTCCTGCCGACAGACAGTGAGACACAGGACCCTGCTCCTAACACAGAAGACATGGACAGCATGGAGCCCACTCCAGCCCCTTAACAAGGCTCACCCACTGACAGAGGTAAGCCGGCAGCACAATCACGAGTACTCTCATCTAATAAAGCCCCACTGTACAAAAAACAGCACTGCAATGCCCCTGACAGATCTCTTAATGGTGAGGAGGATCTGGAACACCTAGCTGCACATCCAGCCAGTGACCAACCTGCCTCAGAGCAATCCCTCAACCTTATGCTTCTTTCTCTACACAAAGGCCTATGCAATGAGTAGGGATGAGCCGAACACCCCCCTGTTCGGTTCGCACCAGAACATGCGAACAGGAAAAAAGTTCGTTCGAACATGCGAACACCGTTAAAGTCTATGGGACACGAACATGAATAATCAAAAGTGCTAATTTTAAAGGCTTATATGAAAGTTATTGTCATAAAAAGTGTTTGGGGACCTGGGTCCTGCCCCAGGGGACATGGATCAATGCAAAAAAAAGTTTTAAAAACGGCCGTTTTTTCAGGAGCAGTGATTTTAATAATGCTTAAAGTCAAACAATAAAAGTGTAATATCCCTTTAAATTTCGTACCTGGGGGGTGTCTATAGTATGCCTGTAAAGGGGCGCATGTTTCCTGTGTTTAGAACAGTCTGACAGCAAAATGACATTTTGAAGGAAAAAACTCATTTAAAACAACCCACGGCTATTGCATTGCCGACAATACACATAGAAGTTCATTGATAAAAACGGCATGGGAATTCCCCAAAGGGGAACCCCGAACCAAAATTAAAAAAAAAAAATGACGTGGGAGTCCTCCTAAATTCCATACCAGGCCCTTCAGGTCTGGTATGGATATTAAGGGGAACCCCAGCCAAAATTAAAAAAAAAAAATGACGTGGGGTTCCCCCTAAATTCCATACCAGACCCTTCAGGTCTGGTATGGATTTTAAGGGGAACCCCACGCCAAAAAAAAACGGCGTGGGGTCCCCCCAAAAATCCATACCAGACCCTTATCCGAGCACGCAACCTGGCAGGCCGCAGGAAAAGAGGGGGGGACGAGAGTGCGGCCCCCCCTCCCTCCTGAACCGTACCAGGCCACATGCCCTCAACATTGGGAGGGTGCTTTGGGGTAGCCCCCCAAAACACCTTGTCCCCATGTTGATGAGGACAAGGGCCTCATCCCCACAACCCTGGCCGGTGGTTGTGGGGGTCTGCGGGCGGGGGGCTTATCGGAATCTGGAAGCCCCCTTTAACAAGGTGACCCCCAGATCCCGGCCCCCCCCCCTGTGTGAAATGGTAAGGGGGTACATAAGTACCCCTACCATTTCACGAAGAAAGTGTCAAAAATGTTAAAAATGACAAGAGACAGTTTTTGACTATTCCTTTATTTAAATGCTTCTTCTTTCTTCTATCTTCCTTCATCTTCTGGTTCTTCTGGTTCTTCTGGCTCTTCTGGTTCTTCCTCCGGCGTTCTCGTCCAGCATCTCCTCCGCGGCGTCTTCTGTCTTCTTCTCCTCGGGCCGCTCCGCACCCATGGCATGGGGGGGAGGCTCCCGCTCTTCTCTTCTTCTTTTCTTCTTCTCTTCTTCATTTTCTTCTCCGGGCCACTCCGCAATCCATGCTGGCATGGAGGGAGGCTCCCGCTGTGTGACGGCGCTCCTCGTCTGACAGTTCTTAAATAACGGGGGGGCGGGGCCACCCGGTGACCCCGCCCCCCTCTGACGCACGGTGACTTGACGGGACTTCCCTGTGGCATTCCCCGTGACGTCACAGGGAAGTCCCGTCAAGTCACCGTGCGTCAGAGGGGGCGGGGTCACCGGGTGGCCCCGCCCCCCCCGTTATTTAAGAACTGTCAGACGAGGAGCGCCGTCACACAGCGGGAGCCTCCCTCCATGCCAGCATGGATTGCGGAGCGGCCCGGAGAAGAAAAGAAGAAGAGAAGAAGAGAAGAAAAGAAGAAGAGAAGAGCGGGAGCCTCCCCCCCATGCCATGGGTGCGGAGCGGCCCGAGGAGAAGAAGATAGAAGACTCCGCGGAGGAGATGCTGGACGAGAACGCCGGAGGAAGAACCAGAAGAGCCAGAAGAGCCAGAAGAACCAGAAGATGAAGGAAGATAGAAGAAAGAAGAAGCATTTAAATAAAGGAATTGTCAAAAACTGTCTCTTGTCATTTTTAACATTTTTGACACTTTTTTCGTGAAATGGTAGGGGTACTTATGTACCCCCTTACCATTTCACACAGGGGGGGGGGCCGGGATCTGGGGGTCACCTTGTTAAAGGGGGCTTCCAGATTCCGATAAGCCCCCCGCCCGCAGACCCCCACAACCACCGGCCACGGTTGTGGGGATGAGGCCCTTGTCCTCATCAACATGGGGACAAGGTGTTTTGGGGGGCTACCCCAAAGCACCCTCCCAATGTTGAGGGCATGTGGCCTGGTACGGTTCAGGAGGGAGGGGGGGCCGCACTCTCGTCCCCCCCTCTTTTCCTGCGGCCTGCCAGGTTGCGTGCTCGGATAAGGGTCTGGTATGGATTTTTGGGGGGACCCCACGCCGTTTTTTTTTTTTTTTTTTGGCGCGGGGTTCCCCTTAAAATCCATACCAGACCTGAAGGGTCTGGTATGGAATTTAGGGGGAACCCCACGTCATTTTTTTTTTTTAATTTTGGCCGGGGTTCCCCTTAATATCCATACCAGACCTGAAGGGCCTGGTATGGAATTTAGGGGGACTCCCACGTCATTTTTTTTTTTAATTTTGGTTCAGGGGTTCCCCTTTGGGGAATTCCCATGCCGTTTTTATCAATGAACTTCTATGTGTATTGTCGGCAATGCAATAGCCGCGGGTAGTTTTAAATGAGTTTTTTCCTTCAAAATGTCATTTTGCTGTCAGACTGTTCTAAACACAGGAAACATGCGCCCCTTTACAGGCACACTATAGACACCCCCCAGGTACGAAATTTAAAGGGATATTACACTTTTATTGATTGACTTTAAGCATTATTAAAATCACTGCTCCTGAAAAAACGGCCGTTTTTAAAACTTTTTTTTGCATTGATCCATGTCCCCTGGGGCAGGACCCAGGTCCCCAAACACTTTTTATGACAATAACTTGCATATTAGCCTTTAAAATTAGCACTTTTGATTTCTCCCATAGACTTTTAAAGGGTGTTCCGCGGCATTCGAATTTGCCGCGAACACCCCAAATTGTTCGCTGTTCGGTGAACTTGCGAACAGCCAATGTTCGAGTCGAACATGAGTTCGACTCGAACTCGAAGCTCATCCCTAGCAATGAGCTTCGCTCATTCTTATTCTCTGTACACACCAGATTGGAAGGTGTAGAAGAGCACACAGACATGCTTGAAAGGCAGATTACAGAACATACCTCCGCTCACTATGAGGAAATTTGCCTATTGCAAGATATAGTGGCAGATCTGGAGGATCGTTCCAGAAGAAATAATATCAAGTTTAAGGGTATCCCTAAAACTGTTAAGCCTCCAGATCTAATCCACTATGTACAACAATTGTTTCTCAAGCTCATTCCTCAACTTCCACAAGCTGATATAGCCATTGATCGCGCCCACAGGATCGTCAAGCCTAACTACCTGCCAGAATCGGTCCCACGTGATGTCTTGGCGCATATCCATTTTTTTTAAGTGAAAGAGAAAATATGGCTGCAGCACGCTTTACTGCTACATTACCAGATCTCTACTTGTCTGTTTCTCTCTACACAGATATATCTGCTGCCACCACCCAGAAGTGGAGAGAATTTGCCCAAGTTACCACAGTTTTCAGAGATCTTAATATTACGTACAAATAGGGCTTTCCCACCAAATTTGTAGTGACTTTTCAAAATCAAACAATGAATATCTACACACCCAAGGAAGGCGTAAAAAGGCTATTCAACTGGGGCCTTATCTCCTCAGCTCCACCTGATCCAGAGCCACGCCATCAGCAACCCATGGTCATGGCCGCAACAATACCAGTGATATTTCACCTCTATCCTCAGTTGCCCTTGTTCCTTAAAAGGCGATCCAATTGTTGCTTAACTGTACTCCCTGCTCTTTGTTTTTTTGTTCTGTTCTCTTTGTACTTATCCCCTTGCTACCACAGGGTGCCAAGCACTCTCGAGTTGAAAGGTGTGTTTTACATTTATTGCAATTACTTGTTGCTTTTTAAGTTATCTATATTACTGCACTGACTGTTCTCAGCATTCATATTTGAAATCTAGAACGCATTCTCAGGTATTTTGTGTGCGACAATAGCAGGTGTTGTTCCTCTCTCCTTTTTTTTTTTTGGTCTACCTTAACGAGTAATCACCATGGCCATCAACATCACCTCCATGAATGTTAAGGGCCTAAATTTCCCCTTTAAACAGCATTTACTGTGGAAAGAGGCTCTCAGACTTAACTCCGACCTCATATGTGTGCAAGAGACTCACTTCTCTCTCAAACCACCACCTTGCATTCATAAACAGTTTCCACACAGTTTTTTGCTAATACCCCCCAGAAAAATGCAGGTGTCTTCATCGCTATACGTTCCACAGTAATGTTCCAACTACTCCATTCTGAGAGCGATCCCTATGGCAGATATGTCATCTTACATCCCTCCATTAACAATCACATTATGACTATTGTCAATGTCTATTCCCCCGAATACCCACCAAGGCCACCTTTATAAAACTGTAATGGGGAAAGTAGAATCCTTTCGACAAAACACTCTAATTATTTGTGGTGACTTTAATCAAATAGTGGACCCAGATTTAGACTCCTCAAACCCATTTTGCAAACAATCCACTGCTCTCTCCTCTTTACTCCGATCTGAAGACTTATATGATCCTTGGAGATGCCTCCATGACACTGAGAAGGTTTACACCTTCTATTCACACAACCAAAAGTCCTATCCCAGGATAGACATGTTTTTGGAAGATAAACACACTCTCCAAGCTTTCAATGATGTCAAAATTGACACTACTACATGGTCCGACCGTGCCCCAATACTGCTTAAATTATGCCCTCCTCATCCCATGCAAAAGGGAATCATGTGGAGGCTCAACACTTTGCTTCTCTCTCGCCCCTATTTCCAGAAACATGTCGCATCTGAGATTAAAAACAATTTTTTTAACCAATGCTGGCTCTGTGTCTGACCCCACAGTTTGTTGGAATGCACATTAGGCATGTCTCACAGGCCTTCTTATTCAGCTCGGGGCTCACAAAAAAAAGAAACCCAAAGCTACCACCTATAAGTTATTGGCACAAATATGATTCCTTGAAATCGCACATAAGGCTCAACCCCCCACACTTCTAGAAACTGAATTAAGCAATGGCAGGTGAACACTAAGCGACCACCTACATGTAAACTTTGACTTATCCCTGAAAAAGCTTAGGCTAGACTTCTATGCACACCACAACAAACTTGGAACTCAAACGCCACCTAATTCACACCAAAATCCCATACCTCACCTCCCCCAATTGTACCCGTCTCACCAACCCTAAAGCCATCGCCAACAAATTTAGTCAGTTCTATACTAAAATTGTACAACCTTGCCTCCTCAGACGAAGCTTCTCCCCCCACTTCAGAAGATATCACTTGGTTCCCAGAACATCTACAATCATTATCCCCAGAACAACTGCAAATCATCTCTGGTCCCTTCAAACTATCTGAAATTGAACAAGCCATCGCTTCCCGCCTATTACATAAGGCTGGTCCTGATGGATTTAGCAATGAATATTACAAACAATTTTCCAAACTACTTGCCCCCACCTATGTCATTCCTTCAATCATATTGTCTCCACAGGCTGCATCCCCCAGAAGCTCTTGAAGCCAACATAACCACAATTCCAAAACCTGGTAAGACACCTGACGACCCTGCTGGTTACAATGCCTATCTCCCTATTAAATACTGACACAAAACTGTATGCCAAACTTCTAGCAAAGTGACCTTCCTCCATCATTCTACACCTGGTACACCCCAACCAGGTAGGATTTGTGGCTGGTAGTCAAGCGTCCGACGGCACCCGTCGATAAATCGACCTACTACAATGGGTAGAACACCATCAAATCCCTTCTCTGTTCATCTCCTTGGATGCAGAGAAGGCGTTTGACATTGTCGACTGGAACTTTTTAAAAGCAGTTCTCCTACCTCTCGTCTACTCATACTTAACTTCACGTGTTTGATATCTAAACTTCAAAAAACAGCTCGGGACTTGCAAAATATCCAAGCCTCATTGTGCTAACCAAGATGTACCTACTGCCACGTGTACTATATGTATTTCTAACTTTGCCTATCACCTCCCTGCAATCTCACCTCAACAAATGACAGGCTGTACTGACCTCCTTTTATATGGAATGGGACACCCCCAGAGTCAAACGCTCTATTCTGTGTACCACTCCGACTTCTGAACCTAATACACCTCAACTCTATGCAAACTATCATGCCTGATATCCCAATATCAAACTGGTTGTCTGCTGGCCTCCAAACAGTCAGAGATATCTATAAAAACTCCACACTTCTTTCTTTCCAACACCTACAAAAGAGCCATCATATCCCTACTAAAGACTTTTTCAAGTATCTCAGAATTCGCTCTGCCCTCTCCCGCACATCGTGGTTGGAGAACCTCTTTTTCTGGCACTCTCTGAAATTTTATGACGTGGAGAAGCCCCACCAGTGAGGCATATCCTAGATCTACAAACACATCACTGACCCTGCAGTCAAATCTAAAACCTCTGCAATGCTGCATTGGGAAAGCCTTATAAACTGCAACTATACATCACAACAATGATGTCAACCCCTTCAAAGACCATTAAAGGTCGCCAGATGCATACTTCACTGGAAAACTGTGCAAAAGATCCTGAATAACTGGTACCTGACACCAATCAAATTGACAAGTATCTACCCCTCTACAGTACCTACCTGTTGGAGGAAATGTGGACATCCTGGAACTCCCTTACATATTTGGTGGACTTGCCCCCAATTAAAGCCCTTCTGGTCTACCCTAACTAGATTTATCTCCTTTATCCTTTCAACTTCTATCTCCTTGTCCTTGCAAATGGTCACCTTAGGTCTAAACATTGACCACTGGTCCACACCATTCTATTCCACATCTTTATTGCTACATGCATAGCTATTGCTAGAAACTGGAAATCCCCAAACCCACCATCTATTACAGAAGTAATACTATCATTAAACAACCACTGTTTAAACTCTTAAGGACCAAGCCTCTTTCTGAGATTTGTTGTATACAAGTTAAAAACGGGCATTTTTGCTAGAAAATTACTTAGAACCCCCAAACATTATACTTTTTTTTCTAACACCCTAGAGAATAAAATGGTGGTTGTTGCAATACTTTCTGTCACACCGTATTTGCGGTCTTACAATCACACTTTTTTTGGAAAAAATGCACTTTTTGGAATTAAAAAATAAGACAACAGTAAAGTTAGCCCAATTTTTTTATACTGTGAACGATAATGTTACGAGTAAATTGATACAACATGTCATGTTTCAAAATTGCACCCGCTCATGGAATGGCGACAAACGTTTACCCTTAAAAATCTTCATAGGCGATATTTAAAAAAATATCGTCTCCGGTAAGCGGCGGAGGGCACCGGATCGCGGCAGGAAGGGGGACCCTCTCCCGCCGATAAAAGTGATCTCGCTGCAAATCCGCCACAGAGACCACTTTTATCTGAAACCGGAACCCCTGGCTTGCTCATCCTAAATGCTTATCCTTGCCTTGATTCAATCTCCATTTACTTTAATGCCAAATCTCAAAGCCTAACAGGACCACATGCTCCTCTATCCTCACTAATGCCGCGTACACACGGTCGGACTTTTAAGCTACAAAAGTTCGACAGCCCGTCCGACAGACTTTCGACGGACTTTTGGCGGATTTTCAACAGACTTTCTAACGACCGGACTTGCCTACACATGATCACACAAAAGTCCGACGGATTCGTATGTAATGACGCACACCGGACTAAAATAAGGAAGTTGATAGCCAGTAGCCAATAGCTGCCCTAGCGTTGGTTTTTGTCCGTCGGACTAGCATACAGACAAACGGATTTCTGGGTCCGGCGGAGTTACGACGTAAAGATTTGAAGCATGTTCCAAATCTAAAGTCCGTCAGATTTGTGGCTGGAAAAGTCCACTGAAAGTCCGGGGAAGCCCACACACGATCGGATTGTCCGCCGGACTTGGTCTGTTGGTGTCCGTCAGACTTTTGTAGCCGAAAAGTCCGACCGTGTGTACGCGGCATAAGTTTCGTGTACCTGCTTTGTAACTACTTGTTTCTATGAAAAGTTTTATTGACTCTGTATCACTAAAATATTTGAATAAACATTTATTAAAAAAAAGACTTGCCTGAGATACTCTATTCCTGAGGGCAGAACTGGTTCTCTATTACAAAGTCTAAATTTTGAGGCCTAATGCCCCGTACACACGATCGGAAATTCCGCCAGCAAAAGTCCGATGTGAGCTTTTGGTCGGAAATTCTGACCGTGTGTATGCTCCATCAAAAAGATTGAGAGCAGGTTCTCTATTTTTCCATCGGAAAAAGTTCCTATCGGAAATTACGTTCGTCTGTATGAAATTCCTACATGCAAAAAACCATGCATGCTCAGAATCATCGCTTTGTATGGAACTTCCCTTTTCTAGTGCCATCGTAAGTGTTGTACATCACCGCATTCTTGACGGTCGAAAGTTCAGAGAACTTTTGTGTAACCGTGTGTATGCAAGCCAAACTTGAGCCGAATTCCGTTGGAAAAACCATCCAAGGTTTTCCTGAAGAAAATTCCAATCGTGTGTACAGGGCATTAGCCTATCTCCTCTGTTTGAGAGCGCTCAAGTGGCTTAGCCTGCTCCACCTCTTTGTAATTCCCTTTGGTCACTTGGGGGGTAACTTCTCGTGTTGAGCGCTACCATTTATGCTCCTTATATTACAGAGTAAGCTGGGATTTTACCCTAAAGGAATTTGACCCAGTATAAGCTGGGGTTTGACCCCCTATTGAGTATATTGTATTCTTTGTTGTTGTGTTTATGTGTACTGATTTTTTTAACCCCTTAATGCCGAAGTTTAAAACAAATCGTAAAGCTTAAGCACAATTTTGCAGCTTTGACAGGTGTTATTAAAACATATCAACTACTTTGTGCAGCCAGGTGGATTATACCTTTTTTTTTTTCAGCACAAATTGGGCTTTCATTTGGTAGTCGATGGTTATGGATATCTCCTGATTTTTTTTTATTATCAAAGGAAAACTTTCCCAAAATGGTAAAAAAATAATAATCGCAGCCATACCACATAGGTGTATGTTATTTGTTGTTTGTACCCGTAGTACAGCTTAGAAGCAATAGTGCACATTTTGCTATTTTTTTTTTTTCTACCTAAAACACAAGAGATCAGCTGGGAATGAAGATGGCCAAAAAGTTGGAGGGGTTTTTAAACTAGGTGATGGGGGGGAGGGTCCAGAGGTAGAGATAGTCAGCATGGAACATATTCCAGAGTAGGGATGAGCTTCATGTTCGAGTCAAACCCATGTTCGACTCGAACATCATCTGTTCGACCGTTCATCGAATTGCGAATGATATGGGCCGTTCGTGCCAAATTTGTGTGGTGCGTTTCGGCCCATAATTCACTGCGGCATCGCAGTGCATTGCTGGCTGATGATTGGCCAAGCATGCACTATGACCCACATGCTTGGCCAATCACAGCGCCGTCTTAACAGAGAGCCATAATTGGCCAAAGCCAAGGAGGCTTTGGCCAATTATGGCTCAGGGGATTTAGTACACGCCCCACACTATATAAGGCCGCCTGCACAGCGGCCCTGTGTAGTGTATGTTTCGGCGTTGAGATAGATAGACAGAGAGACAGTGTCATTCGATTTAAGTTAGATAGATTAGGCAGGACAGTCAATGCGTTAGCTGCACTTACAGTGTATTGTGTGTGTGTATATATATATGCATCTCAGGTGTTGTGTGTGTGTGTGTGTGTGTTTATATATATATATATATATATATATATATATATATATATAATAAACTGTATTCAGTTTAGCTAGATCCGTTCCTGTTATCTTCCTACTGACAGGCAGGCTTGTCTTGTTACAGTATTTACAGCTACCTGAAGAAAATTGCTGGTGTTCTTTTGATCCTATTAGTACCACTGTCAGGCAGCTAGACTATTTACAGTTAGTGTAGTGCGTCCTTCTCACAGTGTTCAGTTAAAGCTACAAGTTAGTGTAGTGCGAATTCTGCACAGTGTTCAGCTAAAGCTACAAGTTAGGGTAGTGCATACTCCTCACAGTGTTCAGCTAAAGCTACAAGTTAGTGTAGTGCGTCCTCCTCACAGTGTTCAGCTAAAACTACAAGTTAGTGTAGTGCGAGCTCTGCACAGTGTTCAGCTAAAGCTACCTGTAGAAGGTTGTTGGTGTTTTCCTGATCCTATCACTACCGCAGGCAGCTAAATAAGCTACAAGTTATTTTTTTGCGAGATCTGCACAGTGTTCACCTAAAGCTACCTGTAGAAGGTTGGTGGTGTTTTCCTGATCCTATCACTATCGCAGGCAGCTAAATAAGCTACAAGTTAGTTTTTTGCAAGCTCTGCACAGTGTTCACCTAAAGCTACCTGTAGAAGGATGGTGGTGTTTTCCTGATCCTATCACTACCGCAGGCAGCTAAATAAGCTACAAGTTAGTTTTTTGCGAGCTCTGCACAGTATTCAGCTAAAGCTACCTGTAGAAGGTTGGTGGTGTTCTCATACTGCAGGTAGGCAGTTGATTTTGCTAGGTGCAGTATGAGTATATATATATATATATATATATATATATATATCCCAGCTTAGTGCAGCTACAGGCCATTAGTATGTCTGGAAGGCCAACAAGGAGAGGCAGACAGTCACAAGCCAATAAAAGAGGACAAGCAGGCTCTATGTCTAGAGGCAACGGTGCTGGTCATGGAGACAGTGCATCCTCATCAGCACGTGGCCGTGGGACACGCTTGGCCTTTTTTTGGCAGCTGGCCGTGTTGAGCCGCAACATGCGGAAGACTTGGTCGAGTGGATAACCAAGCCGTCCTCATCCTCCTCATCCTCTCTCACCCATGCTCAGGGTACTTTGTCTGGCAAAGCAGCTGCCAACGTGGCCTCTTCCCTCGGCTCAATGGCATCAGTGACTCCTTCCCTAGCCCCACCATGTCCTCCTGAGGAGTCCCTCGAAGTGTTTGACCACAGTGTTGGGTACATGCTCCAGGAGGATGCCCAGCGTTTAGAAGGCTCTGATGATGATACTGAGCTAGATAAAGGCAGTAACGTGAGCACGGACAGAGGGGGTGCCCAAGAAGGACAGCAATCTGGCAGTCATGCTCCCCCTGCTGCAGCATACTGCCAGGTTTGCTCCAGTGATGAGGAGGGAGGGGATGATGAGGTCACTGACTCAACGTGGGTGCCTGATAGGAGGGAGGAGGAGGAGGAGGAGGCACATCACCAACGAGGCAGGATGCCCTCCAGGGGCCAGCCTAAGGGCAGCACACTGACTGCATGACACCCCAAAGCTCCGCATGTGCAGGGCGCTGCTGTCTCTGTGCATTATTCCAAAAGTGTTTTGGTGTGGGCCTTTTTTAGGATCGAGTGCATCAGATCGCACCGCTGCTATTTGCAACATATGTCGCGTGGCCAAAAAATCTCCCGCTTGGGCACCACATGCTTGACCAGACATAAGTTGACCTGCCATGCAGTTCGTTGGCAAGCGTATCTAAAAGACCCACACCAAAAAACAAAGAGGACCTCTCCTTGCTCCTCATCAGCTGAGATCTCCAACCCCACTATACCTTCTTTTTTAAACAAGATTTTATTGAGCATATTGACATGTTACATCACATTCTGTAATCAATAGGTCGTTGTACATCTCATTGAGGATAACGTTACCTCTACCCATATAACACATCCAGTTTCACATGTTTTGTAGTTATTCCTTTCAATATTAAAAAAACCCTTTTACTTCATTCTACCTGATTGTTTTGCTCTCTTCTTTTTTTTTTTTTTTTTTTAAATCTTTATTTATATGTATGTCATATTTTATTGGAAAACTGCTCAGAAAGAAGAGCGCCTGGACAGTCAACATAAACATTGGAACTTTAGTTTCAGCCAGAGAAAAACAAACTCCCAAAAGATCCCCCCTCCTGTATGGACTCCCTCCCCTCCCTTCCCACCCCCCCTCATTATTTATCTGCTCATAATATTGTATGCATCCTTTCTTTCAACACTCTACTGTCCGCCCTCATCATTGCCTAGATTCTTTCCTCTCTATTGCTCCCCTCCTCTTCTACCGATAAGGTATTTTTGGACTCAGTCCACCTACACCACACTTTCCTAAATTTTTTGGGGGCACCTCTCGCCTCGTATGTCATTCAAAACATGAGTACATCAGCATTTATTATTTTTATCCACATTCCCAAGGTGAGTTGTTCACCATGAATCCATCGTCGAGCGATCAGTTTTCTCACCCCAAAATAGATAAGTCTAAGGAACAGTTTAGTATTTGTATTCATCTCTTCCTGATCAAAAATCCCCAACAGGCACCTCATAGGAGAGCATATGTTTGGAAGACCAAAGTGGTCAGATATGAACTCAGTCACCTGAGACCACAAAGGTCTTATCTTAGGGCAATCCCACACCATATGAAGGAAAGTTCCCTCATCTCCCCTACATTTATGACACTCTGGGTTGTCCCTTCTGTGCATTTTAAATAGTCTGGTTGGGGTGTAGTACATCTGGTGTAGATATCGAAGCTGTATCATTCTATCCGTGGAGGAAATCACCGATACGAAATATGTATCGAGTACCTCCTGCCACAATTCCTCAGTCAGTTCTGGAATGAAAGTCGTCCACCTACTTCTGGTCCTAGCGGTCAGGTCAGGTCCTCCCAATCTAATCTCCTTGTAGTATCTAGATATACGCTTAGTCGGTTCCGGGTCAATCAGGACCTTTTCCAAGGCTGTGTTTTGTACCTTCACCTCCCCCCTCCCGAACTGGGCTGTCGCTGCATGCTGCAGTTGGGTATATCTGAACTGCCATGTCCTAGGTACACCAAACTGTTCCCTCAGTTGTGCGAAGGATATTAGCCTGCCATCCTGGTATATGTGATGTAGATATTTTATCCCAAATTTGGCCCATCCATGCCCATCCTCTATTTTGCAGAACTCTTTTAGGGATTTATTATACCAGAGGCGACAATTAGGTGATAACCATAGCGGGTCATCCATTATTTTCTGCGCACAAAGATGGAATACCCTACCTGGTAGTGCCATAACAGATCCCATCCCTCTCCCTGGTATCTCTTTTCTAAACAGGATGTTCAGTAATGTTTCCTGAGATGTGGCAACAGCTGCCTCCAGTAAAGTAGTGGCATTAGGTATCTGGGGGAAACATCGCCAATGCAAGAATGTCATTTGGGATGCGAAGAAATAGGATCTCATGTCCGGCATAGCCAACCCCCCCCGAGTTATTGGTAGTTTCAGGATTGCTAGGGATAACCTGGGAGCCTTGGCTCCCCACAAGAAATCCACCACAATGGAGTCTATGCGTTTAAACAGTTTCACCGAGACATATACAGGCGAGTTAGATAGAACGTACAACAGCTTTGGAAGGACAATCATTTTAAATAGGTTTATACGACCCATCACTGTCAATGGCATATTCCTCCACCGCTGCACCTTCTCACGAAGAGCCTCCACTACCGGTCTCAAATTAAGGTCTAGATACCCCGAAATGGGAAGTTGAATCACAACTCCCAGATACTTAAAGAATTGGGACAGTTGAATGGGGGATTCCGCCGGGACCACCACTGTGTCATCTATAGCAAACAGGGATGATTTGCTCCAATTGATACGGAACCCAGAGTAATCTCCGAATTCCTGTATCAACCGGAAGGCCGTAGATAACGAAGCACCCGGATCTTGCAGATACAAAAGCATGTCATCCGCATAAAGGGAGACTCGTTCCTCAATCCCCCCCACCCGAAGTCCATTCAGATGGGGAGTATCCCTTATCTTTGCCGCAAGTGGCTCTATGGCCAAAGCAAAAAGAAGGGGGGATAGCGGGCACCCCTGCCTGGTCCCCCGGAGGACAGAGAAGGGCTCAGATATAATTCCATTTACCCTCACCCTGATCAATGGGTCAGTGTATAACAGCTTCACCCAGGATATAAATATAGGCCCAAATCCCAATATCTCCAGGAGATCAAACAGATAGGCCCACTCGACCGAATCAAAGGCCTTCTTGGTGTCCAAAGAGGCCACCACTCTCTCCCCGGGATTATCATGGTCCGTCTGCAGGTTAATAAATAACCTTCTAACGTTCATTTGTGCGCAGCGCCCTTGTATAAAGCCTGTCTGATCCGGGTTAACTAGTTTTAAGATTACCGACTGCAGTCTCCCCGCCAATACTTTCGCTAGTATTCTGGTGTCGACATTCATCAATGAAATGGGTCTATAGGATTCACATTCTTTAGGATCTTTTCCCCCTTTATGTATCAGGACCACCAAGGCCTCTCTCATAGAGGGGGGAAGTTCCCCTCTCGCCGCACAGTCAGGAACACTCGCAATAGTCAGGGCGCCAGTCCACCCCTAAAGGTATTATAGCATTCCGAGGGTATACCATCTAGGCCCGGAGATTTCCTAGGGGCAAAAGAAGCTATCGCCCCCGCAACCTCCTCCACAGTTATGTCAGCCTCCAACTCTGCACAGTCTAGATTTGTTAACTTAGGAAGATCAATATCATTCAGATAATTTTCTAGAGTGTTACCTCCCGGTGCGATGCATGACTTGTAAAGTTCTTTGTAAAATTGAACAAAGACCTGTAGTATACCCTCGGAATCACTCACCTCTACTCCACCTTGACCATAAATACTCATTATACATATGGGTGTGTATTCTGGTCGTGCCAAATATGCCAACAGTCTACTATTCTTGTCCCCAAATTCAAAGATACGTCTACGTTGCGCCAGTCTGAGTTTGGTAGTCTGGTCAGTCAGTATTTCCTTGTATGCCCATGTCTTATCCTGGAGAGTATACAAACCCTCCCTAGTTGGTCGCCTAATGTATTCTGCCTCAGCTAGGGATACCTCTCATTCCCTGTCCATTATTGAAGAGGCTAGTTGCTTCTTGAAGCCACCCACCTCCGCCATGAACACCCCTCGTAGAGTAGCTTTGAATGCCTCCCACTTTATTAGATCTGAGCCTGCTTCCTTATTTTCCTTCCAGAACCGTTGAATGGTCTCATTACATTTAATTTTAACATATTCCTCTTGTAACCAACTAGCCTCCATCCTCCAGTGTCTGAAACCCTGTCTCTGTCTCACCATAATATCCACCAGTATGGGTGAATGGTCCGAGTGCACTCTTGGTAAGTACCTCGCCCCAGCCACCAGTTGCAGTCCCTCAGGTTCAACCAACACAGTGTCTATCCTAGACAATGTTTTATGTGTCTCAGAGTAACAAGAATATTCCCTGATCTCTGGGTGTCTCGCCCGCCATGCATCACAGAAGCCATGGGCTGATATCCACTTCGCAAGCGGTGTTGGCGTTCTCGGCGGTGCATCCAACTTGTCCATTGTCGGATCCACCACCGCGTTCAAGTCTCCCAAAATGAAAATCCTCCCTTCCGCTATCTCAAAAGTCGCTTGAAGCATATCATCCAGATGAGACAAGGAGAAGGGAGGCGGGACATACAAGTTCACAAAGGTCATGAACCTGTTATGCACCTTTATCACTGTGATAACATATCTACCCTTTATATCCGTTTTAATTGCATGAATACATATGGGTAGGGATTTAGCTACTAGTGTGGACACTCCCCTAGCAAATGAAGAGTAACTTGCATGGTAAGCCCCAGCAATATGTGCCCTTTTTAAAGAGAAAGCCCTGGAGCCCTGCAGATGTGTCTCCTGTAACAATATTAAATGCGGTTTATATTTTTTTAGATAATCAAAGACCAGCAATCTTTTAAATTTGGAGTTAAGGCCTCTAACTTTCCAGGAGATCACTCTAAGGTTCACAGCCATATTGGATAAAACAAAAATCTCCCCCCCTCCCCCTCCTCCTCACTCCCAACGTTCAGGTAGGGCATCCTCCAGGGCTCCAGCACCCCCCCTCCCCATCCTGGTGAGCAGCAACATATAAGGCAGACAGCAGGTATCAAAAATGAGCTTGAGATCATGAGCATACATAAAGCATGGTGATAATTTTCTCTGATACCCGCCCTCCCCCCACCCTGTACCCGCCCCCAACTTGCAAGGCACTTCATTCCCAAAACCTTTAACCCAAAAGAGGTTATAACGGATGTGTGATTTAAAAAAAAACACACAGGCTCCAGCACTGTGAGGAGTTAGTTCAATTGTGAGGGACAAAAAAAACCCCACAGAAAAAAAAACCTGCAACACAAAAATAAAAAATATATGTGTTCAGGGAGAAGAGGAAGACTTCTTGTTCCACTCCTCCGGTTTTAAGTGAAAATAGGAAAACAACAAAAAAAAACCTTTGTTTTCGAAAGGAGAAAAAACCTGCAGATTCCTTCGGTGTTAAAAGTATAATTGAGCATTTGAAAGCAGCAAACATAGATCTTCTGTAGTCCTCCGGACTGCCAGGTGCATAAGGTCACATCTGAGGGCCCCCAGTCAGTGCCTCCATACACCTTATAAAGAGGGTTGTGGGGAAAAAAGGGCGGTAAAAGAGCAGTTCAGCGTCCGCCATATTTCCTTCTCCTGGCATCCCTTATCTCCCAACATCTTCATCTGTATGTAGTAGTTTAAGGTGATCTTGGAGAGCCCCCTCTTCTCGGTCGTCCCCTCGCATCCAGCCAATCAGCAGCCTCCGTGGGGGTGGTAAAAAAATGTGTTTTACCATTATCCACAATGCGTAGTTTTGCTGGGTATAGCATACTGTACATCAGGTTCAGTTCTCTAAGCCGTTTCTTTATCGGATAGAAAGAAGCCCTCTGTTTTTGCGTGGTGGCAGAGAAATCAGGATAGATAGATATCCGATAATTATGACACTTCAGCTCAGGGCCTGTCCTGGATCCTTTTAGGATATTTTCTCTGTCCCTGAAGTGCAGAATCTTTGCTATCATGGGTCTGGGGATTGCTCCCTTTGGTGGTGGTTTACCTGGTACACGGTGCGCCCTCTCTATAGCAAACATAGCAGTGAAAGTTCCAGGGGCCATATTCTCCTTCAGCCAGTCCTCCAAGAATTCCTCAGGATGACTACCTTCCACTCCTTCAGGGAACCCCACCAGCCTTATGTTATTTCTTCTTATGGGGTCCTCCATGTCGGCCATTTTAAGAGTGTGCTCAGAGAGGGTCTTTTTAATGACTTGGTTATCAATGGTCATAGGTCTAACAGTGTCCTCCAGAGCAGCAATGCGATGATCAGTAGCCTGGGCTTTTTCTCTAAGCTTTCAGAATTCCATTTGCAGTTCCCCAAAGTGATCTAGCAGCTTAGCTTGACATCCCTGTATGGCAGCCATTATTTGCTTAAGGGTCGGTTCTCCCTCCTCCTCCAGGGCCCTGTCTGCATGATGTAGGAGCACTTCGTCCCTGTCCAGTGATCTCCCCCTGTGCATAGTACAGTCCCTCTGTGTTCTGGGACTCACCCGACCAGAGGAAGCAGGCTATGGTCTTTCTGTGTCCTCATGCTGCTGCTGGAGCGGCGGCCATTCCTCATCCTCCTCTCTGCCCGGCGCCGCGGCGCCATCTTGAGAGCCCCAGGCATACCAGGCCAGTCTCTCCCCCGGTGTTTTTGGCCACGGAGGCCCGTATTTCACCATCCCCTGAGGCTCTCCGAAGGGTCCGCCACTCATACCCCAGCAGTCCAGGGCAAAACGCCGGCTTTTGCTCACAGGATTAGGTCAGGATGTGGAATCTGCAGGGAGAGCTCCTCTCAAGACGTCCTCACATGCTGCGCGCCAGCTCCGCCCCTCCCCACTATACCTTCAATCCTCTCTGAGACCTGCACTGAGAGGAATGAAGGTGTAGAATTAGGTGTGTCACAGACAAGTACTTGTGGGCAATCTGCTTTCGGTACACCGACGTCAGATTGTACCAGGCCCCAGCTGCTGCACCGCTGAAAGAACTTCGCTCCCAGCCATCCACATGCCCAGCGGTTGAATGTTAGCTTGGCAAAATTGCTAGCACTTCAACTGCTGCCTTTTCAGTTGGTAGACTCTGCCCCCTTCCGTGAGTTTGTGGAATGTGCGGTTCCTCAGTGGCAGGTACCCAAACGCCACTTTTTCTCACGGAAGGTGATTCCGGCTCTCTACTGGCAGGTGGAAGGCAATGTCCATGCCTCGCTGGACATTGCAGTCAGTGGTAAGGTGCATATTACCGCTGACTCATGGTCCAGCAGGCATGGACAGGGATGTTACCTAAGTTTCACCGCGGATTGGGTGACTCTGCTGGCAGCTGGGAAGGATGCAGGATAAGGTGCAGTAGTGTTGGAGGTTGTTCCACCACCACGCCTCCAAAATGCCACTACTAATGATTGTGACACACCTCTCTCCTCCACCCCCTCCTCTTCTTCTTCCTCCATGGCCTCTTCCTGTGCTTTGTCCTCGGAACCAGCGGTGCTCCGTAGCCATTCAAGGGGCTATGCAAGTATGCAGGCCAAAAGATGCCATGCGGTCCTTGAGCTGGTGTGCTTGGGGGACAGGAGCCACACTGGGACAGAGGTTCTGTCAGCTCTGCAGGGGCAGGTTCCGAGGTGGTTGACGCCACGCCAACTTAAGGCAGGAATGGTGGTTTGTGACAATGGCACCAACCTCCTCTCGGACAAATGACCCATGTGCCCTGTTTGGCTCACGTCCTTAACTTGGTGGTGCAGCGGTTATTGGGCAGGTACCTGGGCTTACAGGATGTCCTGAGGCAGGCCAGGAAAGTCTGTGTGCATTTCCGCCGGTCATATAATGCCAGTGCTCAGCTGGCAGACCTCCAAAAGGAGTTTAACCTGCCCAAGAACCGCCTAATCTGTGACATGCCCACCAGGTGGAACTCAACGCTGGCCATGCTGCAGCGGCTGCACACGCAGCAGAGGGCCATCAATGAGTACCTGTGCGACTATGGCACCAGGACAGGTTCAGGGGAGCTTGTTTTTTTTCCCCACGCCAGTGGGCCATGATCAGGGATGCATGCACTGTCCTGTCACCATTTGAGGAGGCCACAAGGATGGTGAGCAGTGACAGTGCATGCATCAGTGACACTGTCCCCCTTATCCACCTGTTGGAGCACACGCTGCATTGAATAATGGACAGGGCACTTGAGGCAGAACAGAGGCAGGAAGAGGAGGACTTCCTTAGCTCTCAAGGCCCCCTTTATCCATACAGTGTTCCTGCGTGCCCGCCAATCACACAGGAAGAGGATGAGGAGGAGGAGGAGGATTGTGTCAGTATGGAGGTGGAGCCTGGCACTCAGCATCAGCAGCAGTCTTTAAGGGATCAGTCCCAAGAAACACATGGACTTATACGTGGCTGGGAGGAGGTGGCTGCGGACCATGTCGTCCTTAGTGACCCAGAGGACTCTGGACCGAATGCCTCAGCAAACCTAAGCTGCATGGCCTCCCTGATCCTGCAAAGCCTACGTAAGGATCCTCATATTCGTGGTCTCAAGGAGAAAGACCAATACTGGCTGGCAACCCTTTCTTGATCCACATTACAAGGGTAAGGTTGGGGACCTTATCTTGCCGTCGCAGAAGGAGCAGAGGATGAAACATCTTTGGGAGGCCTTGCAGAAAGGTCTGTGCAACGCGTTCCCAGAGACTGGGAGGTTACAAACTCCTGCTTCTGGACAACATGTTGCTGAGGCTTCGGTGAGTCAAAGAACGGGCGGTGGAGAAGGTGGCCGTCTGACCGATGTGTTCAGACAATTTTTTAGTCCGCAGCCCCAAGGTATGATCGGTTCCAGCAACCATCGCCAGCGTCTGTTTTACATGGTGCAGGAATACCTAGGGGCAAGATCTGACTTGGACAGCTTTCCCACCAAAAATCCTCTGGGTTACTGGAGGATGGATCACTGGCCAGAGCTTGCACAGTATGCAATTGAGCTACTGGCCTGTCCTGCATCCAGCGTTCTTTCGGAACGCACATTCAGTGCTGCTGGAGGCTTTGTATACCAATCACAGGGTGGGTCTGTCCACCGACTCGGTCGATCGACTGACCTTCATAAAAATGAATCAGTCTTGGATCACCACCAGCTACCAAGCACCTGATGCTGATGTAACCGAATAATTATCCTCTTCCTCCTCAATGATCATGCTGATAGCTTGTAAGAACATTTTTGGTTCTGGGCGCTGCCACCAATGCCTAAGGCCCAATTTTTCAGCCCGTTTAACAGGGGCGTGTAATTACAATTTTTGATGCAATACTTTGCAGCAGGGCTCGTCCTGCGTTCCAACTAGAGTATCTGTGAGGGGTTGCAGTGTTGTGGCACCAGTACCAGTGTCTAAGGCCCAATTTTTCAGCCCCTGTTCAACAGGGGCATGTAATTACAATTCTTGATCTAATATTTCACAGCAGGGCCCTGTGAGGGCTTACAGTGTTGTGGCCGCAACAACACCTAAGGCCCAAATTTCTGCAGAGTATATAGGGCAGGCCCCTACTTTCAAACATCCAAACGACTCCTACTTGCAAACGGAAGGAGACAACAGGAAGTGAGATTAAATCTAACCCTAGGAAGGGAAATTCTCTTCTGTAAAGGTTAATATGGGAAAAACATTTCTCCTTTCCACTGATGCTTTATCACCAATCCTTGTTTCACAAAAAAACCCAAATTTTCAAAAAACATTTGTCATAGGGACAAAGTGAGGTCAAATCTTCTGAAGAGGAGCACAGACAGCAAAACAAATGTCACAGGGGTGATAACCCTTCCCTATGTTTTCCAAAAAGCTTAAAATAGATTTTTTGGCTGGAGCTAAACACGTTAAAAATGTACCAGTTCAAAATTACAAACAGATTCTACTTAACAACAAACCTACAGTCCCTGTTTTGTTTGCACCGCCTGTATACTGCTGTTTCCTTTTTTAATTTGGGTGTGGGGTTCCCCTTAATATCCATACAAGACCCAAAGGGCCTGGTAATGGACTGTGGGGTACCCATGCTGTTTGTCTCCCTGATTTTCATCCATATTGCCAGGACCCGACATTACATTAAAGCTGCAAGCAATTTTAAATTACTTTTTTTCCTTTAAAAATTACATTTTGTGCAGGAACTGTTCTAAGCACGGGAAACACGCGCCACTTTACAGGCATACTATAAACACCCCCCAGGTACGATATTTAAAGGAATATTTCACTTTTTTTTTTTTTACTTTAAGCATCATTAAAATCACTGCTCCCAAAAAAACGGCCGTTATTAAAAGTTTTTTTTGCATTGATACATGTCCTCTGGGGCAGGACCCGGGTCCCCAAACCCTTTTTAGGACAATACCATGCAAATTAGCCTTTAAAATGAGCACTTTTGATTTTGAACGTTCGAGTCCCATAGACATCAATGGGGTTCTAAAGTTCGTGCGAATTTTCAGTCCGTTCGCAGGTTCTGGTGCGAACCGAACCGGGGGTGTTCAGCTCATCCCTATTCCAGAGGGTAGTATTGGGGGCATTATAAGTAAATATAGTAGCAAGTCTTATGCCGCGTACACACGGTCGGACTTTCCGGCAGGAAAAGTACGATGGCATCTTTTCATCAGACATTCCGATCGTTTGTGGACCTCATCGAATTTTTTTTTTTTTCGAAAATTCTGACGGACCTAGAAATAGAACATGTTTTAAATCTTTCCGATGGAATCAATTCCTATCGGGAAAACCGCTCGTCTGTATGCTGTTCCGACAGACAGAAAACGATGCATGCTCTGAAGCAAGTACAAGACGCTAGCTATTGGCTACTAGCTATTGAACTTCCTTTTTCTAGTCCCATCATACGTGTTGTACGTCACCGCGTTCTAGACGGTCGGACTTTGGTGTGATCGTGTGTAGGCAAGACAGTTTCAGCGGAACTCCGTCGGAAAAGCCTTCAGAGTTAATTCCGACTGAAAGACTGGTCGTGTGTATGCGGCATTAGTTGTAATCTCGGAACACCCAATAAGAGGATAATATGCGACCGGTCTAAACTACGTGGCATGTTCACCAATGCCAGGAGTAGGGATGAGCCGAACATCGGCCGGTTTGGTTCACACCAGAACCTGTGAACGGACTGACAGTTTGCTCAAACTTTAGAACCCCGTTAAAGTCTATGGGACTCGAACGTTCAAAATCAAAAGTGCTAATTTTAAAGGCTGATATGCAAGTTATTGTCCTAAAAAGGGTTTGGGGACCCCGGTCCTGCCCCAGGGGACATGTATCAATGCAAAAAAAGTTTCAAAAATGGCCGTTTTTTCGGGACCAGTGATTTTAATGATACTTAAAAGTGAAAAAAAAGTGAAATATTCCTTTAAATATCATACCTGGGGGGTGTCTATAGTATGCCTGTAAGGTGGCGTGTGTTTCCCGTGCTTAGAACAGTCCCTGCACAAAATTTGTAAAGGAATAAAAGTCATTTAAAACTGCTTGCTGCTTTAATGTAATGTTGGGTCCCGACAATATGGATGAAATTCAGTGAGACAAATGGCATGGGTACCCCCCCAGTCCATTACCAGGTCCTTTGGGTCTTGTATGAATATTAAGGGGAACCCCACACCCAAATTAAAAAGGAAAGGCGTGGGGCCCCCAGCTTCTATATACTCTGAACAGCAGTATACAGGCGGTGCAAACAAGACAGGGAATGTAGGTTTGTTGTTAAGTAGAATCTGTTTGTAATTTTGAACTGATACATTTTTAAAGTGTAGCTCCAGCCAAAAAATCTATTTTTAAGCTTTTTGGAAAACATAGGGAAGGGTTATCACCCCTGTAACATTTGTTTTGCTGTCTGTGCAACTCTTCAGAAGATTTCACCTCACTTTCTGTCCCAATGACAAATGTTTTTTGAAAATTTGGGGTTTTTAGTGAAACAAGGATTGGTGATAATGCATCAGTGGAGAGGAGACACGTTTTTCCCATATTAACTCTTACAGGAGAGAATTTCCCTTCCTAGAGGTACATTTCATCTCACTTCCTGTTGTCTCCTTCCGTTTGCAAGTAGGAGTCGTTTGTAAGTTGGATGTTTGAAAGTAGGGACCTGCCCTATATACTCTGCAGAAATTGTTGGTGTTGCCACAACATTGTAAGCCCTCACAGTTACTCTTGTTGGGCGCAGGAACAGGCCCTGCTGTGAAATATTAGATCAAGCATTGTAATTACATGCCATTGTTGAACAGTGATAGAAAAATTGTGCCTTTGGTGGTGGTGCTGGTGCCACAACACTGTAAGTCCTCACAGTTACTATTGGTGGACACTGGAACGGGCCCTGCTGTGAAATATTATATCAAGAATTGTAATTACATGCACCTGTTGAACAGAGGCAGAAAAATTGGGCCTTTGGTGGTGGTGGTGGTATTGTTGCCACAACACTGTAAGCCCTCACAGTTACTCTTGGTGGGCGCAGGAATGGCCCCTGTTGTGAAATATTAGATCAAGAATTGTAATTACATGTCCCTGTTGAACAGGGGCAGAAAAATTGGGCCTTAGCCACTGGTGCCACAACACTGCAACCCCTCACAGATACTATAGTTGGAGCACAGGAATAAGCCCTGCTGCAAAGTATTGCATCAAAAATTGTAATTATACACCCCTGTTAAACAGGGGCTGAAAAATTGGGCCTTGAGCACTGGTGGTGGTGCCCAGAACCAAAAATGTTCTTACAAGCGATCAGCATGAAAATTGAGGAGGAAGAGGATTGTCACTCAGCATAACAGGATAGTCACTCAGCATCAGCATAGGCAGTCTTGAAGGGATCTCACATTAAAAAAAAATTATTATTAGGTGCTTGGTAGCTGGTGGTGATCCAAGACTGATTCATTTTTATGAAGGTCAGCCGATCGACCGATTCGGTGGACAGGTGCACCCTGTGATCTGTTACAAAGCCTCCAGCAGCACTGAATGTGCGTTCTGAAAGAACACTGGATGCAGGACAGGCCAGTAGCTCAATTGCATACTGTGCAAGCTCTGGCCAGTGATCCATCCTCAAGACCTAGTAACCCAGAGGATTTTCGGTGGGAAAGGTGTCCAAGTCTGATCTTGCCCCTAGGTATTCCTGGACCATGTGAATCAGATGCTGGCGATGGTTTCTGGAACCAATCATACCGCAGCCACCTCCTCCCAGCCACGTATAAATTCATGGGTTTCTTCAGACTGTAAATGATCCCTTGAAGACTGCTGCTGATGCTGAGTGCCAGGCTCCACCTCCATGCTGACACAATCCTCCCCTCCTTATAATCTTCCTGTGTGATCAGCGGGCACGCAGGTACACTGTCTGAATAGAGGGGGCCTTGAGAGGTAAGGAAGTCCTCCTCTTCCTGCCTCTGTTATGCCTCAAGTGCCCTGTCCATTATTCCATGCAGTGTGTGCTCCAACAGGTGGACAAGGGGGACAGTGTCACTGATGCATGCACTGTCACTGCTCTCCATCCTCATGGCCTCCTCAAATGGTGACAGGACAGTGCATGCATCCCTGATCATGGCCCACTGGCGTAGGGAAAAAAAAACAAGCTTCCCTGACCCTGTCCTGGTGCCATAGTCACACAGGTACTCATTGATGGCCCTCTGCTGCGTGTGCAGCCGCCTGGTGGACATGTCACAGATTAGGCAGTTCTTGGGCTGGTTAAACTCCTTTTGGAGGTCTGCCAGCCGAGCACTGGCATTATATGACCGGCAGAAATGCACACAGACTTTCCTGGCCTGCCTCAGGACATCCTGTAAGCCCGGGTACCTGCCCAAGAACCGCTGCAACACCAGGTTAAGGACGTGAGCCAAACAGGGCACATGGGTCAGTTGTCCCTGTCGGAGGGCTGAGAGGAGGTTGGTGCCATTGTTGCAAACCACCATTCCTGCCTTAAGTTGGCTCCAACAGGTGGACAAGAGGGACAGTGTCACTGATGCATGCACTGTCACCATCCTCGTGGCCTCCTCAAATGGTGACAGTACAGTGCATGCATCCCTAATCACAGCCCACTGGCATGGGGGAAAAAAAACAAGGTCCCCTGACCCTGTCCTGGTGCCATAGTTGCATAGGTACTCATTGGTGGCACTCTGCTGCGTGTGCAGCCACTGCAGCATGGCCAGCATTGAGTTCCACCTGGTGGGCATGTCACAGATTGGGCGGTTCTATGCCCGGCAGAAATGCACACAGACTTTCCTGGCCTGCCTCAGGACATCCTGTAAGCCCAGGTACCTGCCCAAGAACCGCTGCACCACCAAGTTAAGGATGTGAGCCAAACAGGGCACATGGGTCAGTTGTCCTTGTCAGAGGGTAGAGAGGAGGTTGGTGCCATTGCCGCAAACCACCATTCCTGGCTTAAGCTGGCGTGGCATCAACCACCTCTGAACCTGCCCCTGCAGAGCTGACAGAATCTCTGCCCCAGTGTGGCTCCTGCCCAGCAAGTACAACAGCTCAAGCACCGCATGGCATCTTTTTGCTTGCGTGCTTGTGTAGCCCCTTGAACACCTATGGAGCACCGCTGGTGCCGAGGACAAATCAGCACAATAAGAGGCCATGGAGGAAGAAGAGGAGGGGGTGGAGGAGAGAGGTGTGGCAGAATCACCACTAGTAGAATTTTGGAGGCGTGTTGGCAGAACAACCTCCAACACTACCGTACCCTGTCCTGCATCCTTCCCAGCTGCCTGAAGAGTCACCCAGTGCGCGGTGAAAGATAGATAAGGTCCCTGTCCATGCCAGCTGGACCATGAGTCAGTGGTAAGATGCATCTTACCGCTGACTGCCCTGTCCAGCAAGGCCAAGACATTGCCTTCCACGTGCCAGTAGAGAGCTAGCAATCACCTTCCGTGAGAAAAAGTGGCGTTTGGGAACCTGCCACTGAGGAACCGCACATTCCACAAACTCAGGGAAGGGGGAGATCCCAGCTGATGAGGAGCAAGGAGAGGTCCACTTTGTTCTTTGGTGTGGGTCTTTTAGGTACGCTTGGCAACGAACTGCATGGCAGGTCAACATATGTCTGATCAAGCATGTGGTGCCCAAGCGGGTGATGTTTTCGCCACGCGAGATATGCTTGAGACATATGTTGCAAATAGAAGCAGTGCGATCTGATGCACTCGTCTCAAAAAAGGCCCACACCAAAGAACTTTTGGAGAGACAGCAGCGCCCTGCACATGCGGAGCTCTGCGGTGTGAAGCAATCAGTGTGCTGCCCTTAAGATGGCCCCTGGAGGGCATCCTGCCTCTTTTGAGATGTGCCTCCTCCTCCTTCTCCTCCTCTCTCCTATCAGGCACCCACGTGGAGTCAGTGACTTCCTCATCATCCCCTCCCTCCTCCTCACTGGAGCAAACCTGGAAGTATGCTGCAGCTGGGGGAACATGACTGCCATATTGCTGTCCTTCTTGGGCACCCCCTCTCTCTGGGCTCACGTTATTGCCTTCCTTTAGCTGAGCCTTCAAAATGCTGGGCATCCTCCTGGAGCATGCACCCAACACTGTGGTCAAACAGTTCAGGGGACTCCTCAGGAGGACATGGTGGGGCTAGGGAAGGAGTCACTGATGCCATTGAGCCGAGGGAAGAGGCCGCATTGGCAGCTGCTTTGCCAGACAAAGCCTGGGTGAGAGAGGATGAGGAGGATGAGGAGGATGAGGACGGCTTGGTCATCCACTCGACCAAGTCTTCTGCATGTTGCGGCTCAACACGGCCAGCTGCCAAAAAAAGGCCAAGCGTGTCCCACGGCCACGTGCTGATGAGGATGCACTGTGTCCATGACCAGCACTGTTGCCTCTAGACACAGAGGCTGCTTGCCCTCTTTTATTGGCTTGTGAGTGTCTGCCTCTCCTTGCTGGTCTTCCAGACATACTAATGGCCTGCAGTGAGATGTAGCTGCCCAAAGATGGGATATATATATATATACTGATTATACTGCAGCTAGGAGAATCAAATGCCTGCCTGTAGTATTATTAGTATGAGAACATCAGCAATTGTCTTCAGCTAGCTTTGGGTGCCCCCTGTGCAGAGGACATAGTAAACTAACTGTAAATACTGCAGCTGCCTGGCTGTGGTACTAATAGGATCAGAAGAACACCAGCAATTGTCTTCAGGTAGATTTAGGTGCACACTGTGCAGAGGACACAGTACACTAACTGTAAATACTGCAGCTGCCTGCCTGTGGTATTAATATGATCAGAACAACAGCAATTGTCTTCAGGTAATAAAAGATAGAAATATGTGGCGCTAGTCTAAATTAGCCAATCATCATACCTCTCCGAAGAAATCTCAATGTTTCCTTGATGCACAACAACCAATAATATCTTCTCTCATTAGGGGGCAGCTAAATCAGCCAAAATAATAAATACCATAATCCTCACATTAAATCATCCTAATAAATAAAATGAAACCCTTTGATAAAGTCACGTGGTGTGACGCAACGCGTCAGAGTAGGAGGAGCCAGGTGCCGACGCTTCCAGGGGACGGCCGTACCCGGAAGCTTTTATTGTCTCTGCGGTTTACTTCTGCTGACAGTTCCATTTTATACATGTAAGTTACTTTGTTTTTACAATAAACGTTATTGAAATTACTGCACTATGGAAGCATCTCCTTCTTCATTTTGGGGTCGGTGAGAGTGTTGGTGATTAGTTAGTGAAAATCTGACCCACGCACATCCGTTGGAGGAAGGGGACGGCTGCTGGATCATCATCCCTCACGGCTAAACATTTACTATCTGCCTGACTTGGCCCAATGGGGGCCGCTGCTTAAGGTGAGAGGCTGGGGGAAACACCTGTGTGCTGCACCAGTTTTTGTCAAGTGAATGAATCCAGCACAAAGTCACGTTACTGGCACTGGATTATTAACCATTGGGTTGGACATTTTAAAAATACACTGCATGAAGCATTACTACTTTTGGACTTGATCACAGTTTATGTCACAGTTTTTCAGATTTTAAGAATTCATTTTCAGGCAGAAGAGGTGCTCTATATATAGATTATTGGAGTGCAGTTCGGAATCTGATTTTTTTATATATGCACAGCTTTGCACTACCATCACTTTTTTGCATTTGATCACTTTTGTTCACACATGTGATATTGAGTTGCACTTTATATTTATTATTGCATCACATATGTGATATTGAGTTGCACTTTATATTTATTATTGCATGTTATTTATTTATCAGCATTATTCATTTATGTATTTTGTAATTTTATTTTTATGGATCAAGGTGAGGGAAATCTAGCACTATTTATGACACAGCTTGAGGAACTTTTGTTGAATTCCCACTAGTATCACTTAATAATTTTGGCCACATTTTTTTATACTTAGTTTGATTGAGGAACCCATTATTTATTAGGATGATTTAATGTGAGGATTATGGTATTTATTATTTTGGCTGATTTAGCTGCCCCCTAATGAGAGAAGATATTATTGGTTGTTGTGCATCAAGGAAACATTGAGATTTCTTCGGAGAGGTATGATGATTGGCTAATTTAGACTAGCGCCACATATTTCTATCTTTTATTTCGTCACCCCTTAGGGTGGGTGAGACCACCTCTTATGTTGGCAGCTTCTCTAATCTGTGTACCCTTGATCTTTTGAGAACGTGGTTGTGCGCATTAGTTTTCTATTATTTCAATTGTCTTCAGGTAGCTTTAGGTGCACACTGTGCAGAGGTCACAGTAGACTAACTGTAAATACTGCAGCTGCCTGCCTGTGGTATTAATAGGATCCAAACACCAGCAATTGTCTTCAGGTAGCTTTAGGCACACACTGTGCAGAGGACACTGTACACTAACTGTAAATACTGCAGCTGCCTGCCTGTGGTACTAATAGAACAAGAAGAAGACCAGCAATTGTCTTCAGGTAGCTTGTGGTGGACACTGTGCAGAGGATACAGTACACTAACTTTAAATACTGCAGCTGCCTGCCTGTGGTACTAATAGGACCAAAAGAACACCAGAAATTGTCTTCAGGTAGCTTTAGGTGGACACTGTGCAAAGGACACAGTACACTAACTGTAAATACTGTAAAAACACCTGCCTGCCTGTCAGTATATTAGGAAGAGAATAACAGGAACGGATCTAGCTAAACTGAATACAGTGTGTGTGTATATATGTGTGTATATATATATATATATACCGTATATACTCGAGTATAAGTCAAATTTTTCAGCCCTTTTTTTTGGGCTGAAAGTTTCCCTTCGACTTATACTCGAGTCCCCGCCATCTGTCTGCATGATCAGCGTGTCATGCAGGCAGACGGTGGCCGGCGTGTGATGATAATGCTCGGAGGCTATTCCAGCTTTCAAAAGCCGCGCCTCCTGCTCTTCTGTGATAGGCTGAACAGCTGTCAGTGTACAGCCTATCACGGACATTCTCTCATCCTCGTCCATGGTATGAGAATGAGAGAATGTCCATGATAGGCAGTCATTGGTCAGCCTATCACAGACGAGGAGGAGGCGCGGCTTTTGAACTGTGGAATGGCCGCCGAACAGTATCATCACACGGCCACTGTCTGAGGATGGAGATCGCCACAGGGAGGAAGGAGATCGCCACAGGAAGGCTACACAGGACACAGGTAGGCTGCACATGCACACAGGACACACGTGCACACAGGACACACATACACACAGGACACACATGCACACAGGACACACATGTACAGGACACACATGTACAGGACACATGTACAGGGTACAGGTAGGCTGCACAGGACACAGGGAGGCATGCAGCTGCAGATGGACATTATTGACCCTCTGCATTTCTCACCCTTGTCTTATACTCGGGTCAATAAGTTTTTCCCAGTTTTTTGTGGTAAATTAGGGGTCTCGACTTATACTCGGAACGACTTATACTCGAGTATATACGATATATATATATATATATATATATATATATATATATATATATATATATATATATATAATATAAACACCTAGGATGCATATATATATACACAATACACTGTAATGCCCTGTACACACGGTCGGACATTAATTGGACATTCCGACAACAAAATCCATGGATTTTTTCAGACGGATGTTGCCTCAAACTTGTCTTGCATACACAAGGTCACACAAATTTGTCAGAAAATACGATCCTTCTGAACGCGGTGACATAAAACACGTACGTCGGGATTATAAACGGGGCAGTAGACAATAGCTTTCGTCTCTTAATTTATTCTGAGCATGCATGGCACTTTGTGCGTCGGATTTGTGTACACAGGATCGGAATTTCCCACAACGGATTTTGTTGTCAGAAAATTTTATAGCAAGCTCTCAAACTTTGTGTGTCGGAAATTCCTATGGAAAATGTGTGATGGAGCCTACACGCGGTCGGAATTTCCGACAACAAGGTCCTATCACACATTTTCCATCGGAAAATCCTATCGTGTGTACAGGGCATAAGTGCAGCTAACTGACTCGCCTGCCTACTCTAACTAATCTAACTTAAATCAAATGACACTGTCTCTCTGTCTATCTCTCTCTGCGCCGCAACACACTACACAAGGCCCCTATGCAGGTGGCCTTAAATAGTGTGGGGCATGTACTAAACCCCCTGAGCAATAATTGGCTAAAGCCACCCTGGCTTTGGACAATTATGGCTCCCTGTACAGATGGCTCTGTGATTGGCCATGCATGCGGGTCATAGTGCATGATTGGCCAATCATCAGCCAGCAATGCACTGCGATGCCGCAGTGAATTATTGCCCGTGACGCACCACTCCAATTTGACGCCAATGGCCCATAACATTCCCAATTCGACGAACAATCGAACAGGCGATGTTCAAGTTGAACATGGGTTCGACTCGAACTCGAAGCTCATCCCTAGGCAGACAAGATGGGTGAACTAGGGATACTGTTGTACGCGGAGGATTTGGATTTTGTGGGAATTTCAGAGACCTGGTTCAACAGCTCTCATGATTGGCTGGCAAACTTTCAAGGGTATACCCTTTATCGCAAGGACAGAGAGGGTAAAAAAGGGGGAGGGGTATGCCTATATATCAAGAATAATGTACAAGTGAATGTGAGAGATGACACCACTAAGGGAGCTAGGGAGGAGGTGGAATCCTTATGGGTAGAACTCCAATGGGATGAAGGGGAAAATAATACTGGGAGTATGCTATATGCCGCCTAACCTGAGGGAGGAAGGTGAGACAGAATTCCTATCAAAATTTGGATTAGCAGCAAGGATGGGAAGTGTTATCATAATGGGGGATTTTAACTATCCAGACATAGACTGGGCGGAGGGAACCGCGCATTCATCTAAGGCTCGCCAGTTCCTAAATGTCTTGCAGGACAATTTTATGGATCAGATGGTAGATGCACCAACTAGAAATAAAGAGTTACTGGATCTACTAATTACCAACAATACAGACCCAATCACGGATGTGGAAATACGGGCCAATTTAGGTAACAGCGATCACAGGTCAATTGGCTTCAGTATAAATCACACACATAGGAAACATAAGGGGAATACAAAGACACTGAATTTCAAAAGAGCCAACTTCGCTAAACTATGAACCTTGCTAGAAGGCATAAATTGGGATAAAATCTTAGTAACAAAGAACACGGAGGAGAGATTTTGCTTTAAGAGCATATTAAATAAGGGCATTAGCCAATGCATCCCACTGGGTAATACATTTAAAATAGCGAACAAAAGTCCTGGATGGCTTAACTCCAATGTAAAAATGCATATAAAAGCAAAGGAGAAGGCCTTCAAAAAATTCAAGGTGGAGGGATCATCATCAGCATTCAGAATTTATAAAGAATGCAACAAGAAATGTAAGGGTGCAATAAGGACGGCTAAGATAGAACATGAAAGACACATAGCGGAGGAGAGCAAAAAAAAAATGTATGTAAACAGTAAAAAGGGAGGATAGACCATATTGGCCCCATAAAGAATGAGGAAGGACATCTGGTTACAAAGGATGGGAAGATGGCGAAGGTATTGAATTTATTTTTCTCCTCAGTCTTCCCGAGGGAATCAGGGGGCTTCAGTAACCAAAACTGCAGTGTTTATCCTCATGACACATCACAGGAAGCACCTCCATGGTTAACAGAGGACAGAAATAAAATTAGATTTGGGAAACTTAACAGTAATAAATCACCAGGACCGGATGGCTTGCACCTGAGGGTACTTAGGGAACTCAGTCAAGTAATTGCCATACCATTGTTCCTAGTTCCTGACTGGAATGGTACCAGCTGATTGGAGAAAAGCCAATGTAGCACCAATATTTAAAAAGGACCCTGCAACCCTAGGAATTACAGACTAGTTAGCCTAACATCAATAGTATGTAAACTCTTGTAGGGGATGATAAGGGACTATATACAAGATTTTAGTAATGAGAACGGTATCATTGGCAGTAATCAGCATGGATTCATGAAGAATCATTCTTGCCAAACCAATCTATTAACCTTCTATGAGGAGGTGAATTGCCATCTAGATAAAGGAAGGCCTGTAGATGTGGTGTATCTAGATTTTGAAAAAGCATTTGAAACAGTTCCCCATAAACGTTTACTGTACAAAATAAGGTCCATTGGCATGGACCATAGGATGAGTACATGGATTTAAAACTGGCTACAGGGGCAAGTTAAGAGGGTAGTGATAAATGGGGAGTACTCGGAATGGTCAGGGGTGGGTAGTGGGGTCCCCCAGGGTTCTGTGCTGGGACCAATTCTGTTTAACCAGTTGACATCTGTGCTATAGAGGAATGACGGCTACAGCGCGGACCTGAATTCCCGGGAGGCCGTCACATGACGGCCTCCCCTGTGCATGCCCCCTACATGGTGCGCATGGAGCGCGCTGTGATCACCGAGTCACTGAGACTCGGGTGATCGCCGATCCGAGTAAGGGGCAGGTCCCGGCCCCTTACCAAGTGATCAGCTGTCAACCAATGACAGCTGATCACATGATCAAAACAAAAGCTCTGTGATCATTTTTTTTTTTCCTGACAGTGCGAGGAGAAAAAAAAGCCAATCACCGGCTCATCAGCAAGGGACATCGGTCCCGAAGAGGAAGAGGCAATTCTGCCTCAATTGTGCCACTAGTACCCCCTCCCGGTGCCACCTGACATTGCCATCTGACACTGCCCACCAGTGCCACCTATCAATGCCCATGAGTGCCACCTATCAATGCCTACAAGTGCCACCTATAAATGCCCACAAGTGCCACTATCAATGCCCACCAGTGGTGCCAATCAGTGCCACCTAGCAGTGCTGCCTAGCAGTGTACCAGATCAGTGCCCATTATTGCCACCCATCAGTACCCATCACTGTCACCCATCAGTGCCCATCACTGACAGCCTATCGGTGTCCATCAGTGCCACCTCATCAGCGTATATCAATAAAGGAGAAAAATTACCTTTTTTAAAAATTTTATAACAAAATATAAAAATTTTTAATTTTTTTTTAATTCGGTCTTTTTACATTTTTTTAACAAAAATAAAAAAACGCAAAGGTGATCAAATACCACCAAAAGAAAGCTCTATTTGTGGAAAAAAATGATAAAAATTTCATTTGGGTACAGTGTTGTATGACCGTGCAATTGTCATTCAATGTGCGTCAGCGCTGAAAGCTGAAAATTGGTCTGGATAGGAGGGGGTTTAAGTGCCCGGTAAGCAAGTGGTTCATTTGTTCATAAATGACCTGGAGGATGGGGTAAACAGTTCAAACTCTGTATTTGCGGAGGATACTAAGCTAAGCAGGGCAATAACTTCTCTGCAGGATGTAGAAACCTTGCAAAAGGATCTAAACAAATTAATGGGGTGGGCAACTACATGACAAATGAGGTTCAATGTAGAAAAATGTAAAATAATGCATCTGGGTGGCAAAAATATGATTGCAATCTATACACGGGGGGAGAACCTCTGGGGGAATCTAGGATGGAAAAGGACCTGGGGGTCCTGGTAGATGATAGGCTCAGCAATGGCATGCAATGCCAAGCTGCTGCTAACAAAGCAAACAGAATATTGGCATGCATTAAAAAGGGGATCAACTAAAGAGATAAAATGATAATTCTCCCGCTCTACAAGACTCTGGTCGGGCTGCACCTAGAGTATGCTGCTCAGTTCTGGGCACCAGTCCTCAGGAAGGATGTACTGGAAATGGAGTGAGTACAAAGAAGGGCAACAAAGCTAATAAAGGGTCTGGAGCATATTAGTTATGAGGAAAGGTTACGAGCTCTAAACCTATTCTCTCTGGAGAAGAGACGCTTGAGAGGGGATATGATTTAAATATACAAATATCATACTGGTGACCCCACAATAGGGATAAAACTTTTTAACAGAAGGGAGTTTAACAAGACTTGTGGCCACTCATTAAAATTAGAAGAAAAGAGGTTTAACCTTAAACTATGTAGAGGGTTCTTTACTGAAAGAGCGGCAAGGATGTGGTATTTCCTTCCACAGGCGGTGGTCTCAGTGGGGGGCATTGATAGTTTCAAGAAACTATTAGATAAGCACCTGAACGACCGCAACATACAGGGATATACAATGTAATACTGACATAAAATTACATAGATAGGTTGGACTTGATGGACTTGTGTCTTTTTTCAACCTCACCTCCTATGTAACTATGTAATCTTGGTCACATCTTGGATGCTTGTACCAAGACACTTTTGCTTTTTACTACTCTAAAAGATATAACTTGCTGATTAAAGATTTTTTTTAGCTACCTCAAAAAGAAACATTTTGCTTAATCCATCTCTTCTAACCTAACCTTTGCTTTACTTACCTCTTTTGAGAACATTTATAGCCTTATTTTGCGCAAAATCAATCAATATACGCTTATTGTGATTTTTTTTACCAAAAATACGTAGAAGAATACATATTGGCCTAAATTGATGAAGAAATTTGTTTTGTTCTTTGTTTTTTTGGATATTTATTATAGCAAAAAGTTAAAAATATTGTTTTTTTCAAAATTATCAGTCTGTTTTTGTTTATAGCGCAAAAAATAAAAAATGCAGAGGTGAGCAAATACCACAAAAAGAAATCTCTATTTGTTAGAAAAAAAAGGACATCAATTTTGTTTGTGTACAGTGTCGCATGACCGCGCATTTGGTTAAGTGGTTAAAAAAGACCTGGATTCTTTCCTAAATGTACATAATATAACTAGGTACCAACATTTTATATGTAAAGTTGATCCAGGGAAAAATCTGATTGCCTCTCAGGGGATCAGGAAGGAATTTTTCCCCTGCTCTAGCAAATTGGAGCATGCTTTGCTGGGGTTTTTCGCCTTCCTCTGGATCAACTGTGGGTGAAGGTCTGTGTATATGGGATTGTATGATTTTTAAATTTTTTTTTTGGTTGAACTAGATGGACTTGTGTCTTTTTTCAATCTGACTAACTATATAACTATTAGGGATGAGCTTCCAGTTCTCCGAACAGCGAACAATTTGGGGTGTTTACGGCAAATTCGAAAGCCACGGAACACCCTTTAAAAGTCTATGGGAGAAATCAAAAGTGCTAATTTTAAAGGCTTATTTGCATGGTATTGTCATAAAAAGTGTTCGGGGACCTGGGTCCTACCCCAGGGGACATGGATCAATGCAAAAAAAAGTTTTAAAAAACGGCTGTTTTTTCGGGAGCAGTGATTTTAATAATGCTTAAAGTGAAACAATAAAAGTATAATATTCCTTTAAATTTCATACCTGGGGGGTGTCTATAGTATGCCTGTAAAGGGGTGCATGTTTCCAGTGTTTAGAACAGTCTGACAGCAAAATGACATTTCAAAGGAAAAAAGTCATTTAAAACTACTCGCGGCTATTAATGAATTGCGGTCCGACAATACACATAAAAGTTCATTGATAAAAACGGCATGGGAATTCCCCACAGGGGAACCCCGAACCAAATTTTTTAAAAAAATGACGTGGGGGGTCCCCCTAAATTCCATACCAGGCCCTTCAGGTCTGGTATGGATATTAAGGGGAACCCCAGCCAAAATAAAAAAAAAAATTGGTGTGGGGTCCCCCTCAAAATCTATACCAGACCCTTCAGGTGTGGTATGGATTTTAAGGGGAACCCTGTGCCAATTTTTTTTTAAAAATGGCGTGGGGTCCCCCCAAAAATCCATACCAGACCCTTATCCGAGCATGCAACCTGGCAGGCCGCAGGAAAAGAGGGGGGATGAGCGAGCACCCAACCTCCTGAACCGTACAAGGCCACATGCCCTCAACATTGGGCAGGTGCTTTGGGGTAGCCACCTTGTCCCTATGTTGATGGGGACAAGGGCCTCATCCCCACAACCCTTGCCCGGTGGTTTTGGGGGTCTGCGGGCAGGGGGGCTTATTGGAATCTGGAAGCCCCTTTAAGAAGGGGACAGTAACAGAAAAGTGCAGCGCTACAATATTAAATATGTAGTATAAAACATATAAAGTGAACACCTGAGCAGATGTAAAGGGATGTAAGCCACAAATAATAATCAAATGTCCTGTGTGAAATATGGAAAAGCAAAAAGATGAAAAAAGTCCATATCCAGTATTATCTCTTCAAATAGGAAGATGCTAATGTGAAAACTGTGAGCATCAAATAATAACCTGTGTTAAATATGAAACAGCAAAATGAAAAGAAAAAGATGAAAAAAAGTGTTCATATGAAGAGTGTTGGAGGGATATCTCTTCCAGTTAGAAGGTGCCGGTGAACATCAAAAGACGTATAGATATTCAATAAGGAATGAGAGGGTACCCTTACTGGATCCGTAGGACGTACATACCGTATGGCAGTACATCAAAAAGGCATAGGGAGGATCTCCCGTAGTATCCAGACCAGATGGTGTCTTGTAGGCCACAAGCCCCAATCGATGATGGTCAACACGAGCAGGAGTGGACCGACTATCCCTCGAATTCCCAATTTCCAAGCAGCGGTGATCCGGGAGCGATAGTTCAGCCAGCTAGAGATGAACACAGATGGGGCTGCTGGTCACTTTTATATGAACTGATTTGCTGCTACAACCACAAATAGCTCAGTCAGCAAATTAAGTTTGCTCAGAAGCTCCATTGAAAGCCACTCCATCCAGTGCCTGCACCAAGTCAGATCCTGGCCTTCCCCCCTGTGTGAAATGGTAAGGGGGTACAAAAGTACCCCTACCATTTCACAAAAAATGTGTCAAAAATGTTAAAAATAACAAGAGACAGTTTTTGACAATTCTTTTATTTAAATGCTTCTTCTTTCTTCTATCTTCTTTCTCCTATCTTCTATCTTCCTTCGGTTTCTTCCTCCATCTTCTTCTTCTTCTGGTTCATCCCCCGGTGACCACGCCCCCCTCTGGCGTCACGGGGAATGCCACAGGGATGTCCCTGTCAAGTCCCCGTGCATCCGTTATTTAAGAACCGTCAGAAGAGGAAAAGCGTCACACAGCGGGAGCCTCCCATCATGGTGGATGCAGAGCGACCCGAGAAGAAGAAGGGAAGAAGACGCCGCGCGCGGAGGAAGATGCCGGACGAGAACACCGGAGGAAGAACCAGAAGAAGAAGAAGCTGGAGGAAGAAGCCAAAGGAAGATAGAAGATAGAAGAAAGAAGAAGCATTTAAATAAAGGAATTGTCAAAAACTGTCTCTTGTCATTTTTAACATTTTTGACACTTTTTTCTGAAATGGTAGGGGTACTTTTGTACCCCCTTACCATTTCACACGGGGGAGGGCCGGGATCTGTGGGTCCCCTTGTTAAAGGGGGCTTCCAGATTCCGATAAGCCCCCTGCTCACAGACCCTCACAACCACCGGACAAGGGTTCTGGGGATGAGGCCCTTGTCCCGATCAACATGGAGACAAGGTGTTTTGGGGGCTACCCCAAAGCACCCTCCCAATGTTGAGGGCATGTGGCCTGGTACGGTTCAGGAGGGGGGGCACTCTCTCGTCCCCCCCTCTTTTCCTGCGGCCTGCCAGGTTGCGTGCTCAGATAAGGGTCTGGTATGGATTTTTGGGGGGACCCCACGCCATTTTTCTAAAAAATTTTGGCGCAGGGTTCCCCTTAAAATCTATACCAGACCTGAAGGGTCTGGTATAGATTTTAAGGGGGACCCCACGCCATTTTTTTAAAAAAAATTTGGCCGGGGTTCCCCTTAATATCCATACCAGACCTGGTATTTTTTTTTTTTACAATTTTGGTTCGGGGTTCCCTGTGGGGAATTCCCATGCCGTTTTTATCAATGAACTTTTATATGTATTGTCGGACCTGCAATTCATTAATAGCCGTGAGTAGTTTTAAATGACTTTTTTTCCTTTGAAATGTCATTTTGCTGTCAGACTGTTCTAAACACGGGAAACATGTGACCCTTTACAGGCATACTATAGACACCCCTCCAGGTAAGAAATTTAAAGAAATATTACACTTTTATTGTTTCACTTTAAGCATTATTAAAATCACTGCTCCCGAAAAAACAGCCGTTTTTAAAACTTTTTTTTGCATTGATCCATGTCCCCTAGGGCAGGACCCAGGTCCCCAAACACTTTTTATGACAATAACTTGCATATAAGCCTTTAAAATTAGCACTTTTGATTATTCATGTTCGTGTCCCATAGACTTTAACGGTGTTCGCGTGTTCGAACAAATTTTTTGCCTGTTCGCATGTTCTGGTGCGAACCGAACGGGGGGGTGTTCAGCTCATCCCTAACAACTATGTAACAAATACAGTTGTGCTCATACGTTTACATACCCAGGCAGAATGTATAATTTCTAGGCCATTTTTCAGAGAATATGAATAACACAAAAACATTTATTTCACTCATGGTTAGTATTTGGCTGGAGTCAATTATTATCAATCAACTGTGTTTACTCTTTTTAAATCATAATCACAACAGAAACCACCCTGATCAAAAGTTTACACACACTGGTGATTTTGGCTTGATAACATGCACACAAGTTGACACAAAGGGGTTTGAATAGCTATTAAAGGTAACCATCCTCACCTGTGATATGTTTGCTTGTTATTAGTGTGTGTATAAAAGGTCAATGAGTTTTTGGACTACTGATAGACCCTTGCTCTTTCATTCAGTGCTGCACTGACGTTTCTGGACTCTGAGTCATGTGACGGCACTGGATTCTGCAAAATAAAGGGAGCCATTGTGAATACTTCAATTCAACATTACGGAAATTACCCTGGATGCTTTGTAGGATTGTGGTGGAGAGGATATCGTGACCGTGATACCCCATGTAGCTTACCCTTTTTGGGGTTGGTGGATCCGGGAAGCCATTGGGAATATCTTAAACCAACAGTACGGAAACCACCTGAATGCCCTACATGACCGTGGTGGAGAGCTGACCGTGATCGAGATACCCTATGCTGTTTGCCCCTTTTTGGGGTTGTCGGATTCCGTGAGTGAGGACCCAAAAGGGGAGCACAAAAGTCACAGAAACCATCTGAGAGCACTTTTGTCACGGTTTTCTCTCGCTAAGAAAATTCCCTGAAACACCGTGTTTGAAGAGTTTACCACTTTAAGGACTATGACTATTATTAATTGTTTTATATTTGCACTAATTAGGGTGAGGTGCAATCACCTGTTCACTGGACTCTGATCACTAATGTGAAATTATTTGGCACTATTTTAGGCAGAGTACAATATATGGTTAGTAATATGTGTACCGGCTAGGTAGAGCACATATTACGTTTTCTATGTTTGAACTTTTTACGTTTATGGTTTGGATTATATAGATGTAGGGGTCTCAGCACACATCCCTTACATATAAGGCATTCTTGTATTTGCACACAATCACTGAAGATCGCTCTTGTTTAATTAATCTTGTTGTATATATAATTTTTGCTAGTATCAGGCACCTTACTAGGTTTATGATTGGGGAATATCACCTTTGGATATAATATAACCCATCAGACAACCCCGTCCCCCTCCCTTACACTATCCATAACCCCGTAGGGAGCGCCACACCCCTTTTAATTTATATCCCATTTTTTCCAAGAGGAATGGGCAGCTTTACCATCTGAGAAGATAAAGAGCCTCATCCACAAATGCCACAAAAGACTTCAAGTTGTCATTGATGTTAAAGGGTATTAGGAATTTGGGGTATGTAAACTTTTGATCAGGGTCATTTGGGTAGTTTCTGTTGTGATTATGATTTAAAGAGTAAACACAGTTGATTGATAATAAATGGCTTCAACCAAACACTAACCATGAGTGAAAGAAAAGTTTTTGTGTTATCATTCATATTCTCAGAAAAATGGCCAAGAAATCATAAATTCTGCCAGGGTAGGTAGACTTATGAGCACAACTGTATATGATAAAATTGGAACAGATCTTAAAGTGGAACTTTACTTATAACAGTTTGAAAACAATTGTAAACAATTAATGTTTACTTTATTAATGAAGCTACAAAAATTAGTGTGTGTTGTAATTTGCCTCCAGCATTGCTACAGTTTCTGCTTGCTGGCTGCCATTTTGCAGTCACTTTCTTCAATTAAAATATATACATTTCCAGCCTTAATTGTATGTCATGGCTCAGACAGGAACCTGACAGAAGCTTTGAAGTTCAAATGCTGTTGATGAGAGAGAAAGGAAAGAATCAGGGAGATAAGACATTACTCTTGTAAGTTAAACTCTGGCAACAAAGTTTGTCCTGTAATTTCTGCTTTTCTTTTCTCTCTCCCTGATCTGTTTTCACTCTGCACAGTCTGTATCCTTCCTGTTGCTTTCTTTCCCCTTCAGCAACAGTAAGACCCCTTTCACATGGGTACCTCTGCCTGACAAACTCCGCTTGCTCAGCTGGGGGTCACTCCGCCAATCCAATCTGAGCAGACAGATGACAGATCCGTCTCCGCCCAGATGTACAGATGGGACACAGTCCTGCTCTCTTCTATGGGGAAATCAGGTGAAAACAGACCGCCTGCACAATTGTAAATCTTGACATGTTTTGTATTCATTTCCTCAGCACAACATCATGTTTTATGTTTTACCAAAAATTGTGTAACCACTTCAGCCCCAGAAAAAATGTACCCCCTTCCTGACCGGACCATTTTTTTTCGATACAGCACTGCGTCACTTTAAACAATTGTGCGGTTGTGCGATGCTGTACTCAAAATTGATGTCCTTTTTTTTGGTGGTATTTCATCACCTCTTTGGTTTTTATTTTTTGCGCTATAAACAAAAAAAGAGTGACAATTTTTGAAAAGACACAATATTTTTTACTTTTTGCTATAATAAATATCCCAATTTAAAAAGAAAAATAATGGGGGCGTGGCCTGACGCGGAAGCCGGGTGGTCGCTTAATCCAGAAGCTCCGGTGATAGAGGGACAAAGCAACTGAAAGCAACCGCATCCGAGGCTCCTATTCTGCGGATTCCAATAGCAGGGGACATCATCCGGACCATGCCTAACAAATGGCAAAGTGAGAGAAAACCCCAGCACCTCACGGACTTTTATACACTAACCGCTAATGGAGGTAGGCAAAATGGCGCCGAGGCCTACTCTCCTCCGGTCACCTCTGCACGCCAGAAAGACCTTCCAAAAGGTAATCACCCACCCAAAAGCAGCTCCGCGGCCAGCCAACATTCCTACCCTCATTCCCCATCCACAAATAGCCTGGCCAAAGCCAGTACCAGGCTGGATGGCGTTGGATTACATCCGGCGAGGAGTCTGACCTCAGACTCAGGGGAGGACATTAGGGAGCTGCCGGAATCCATAGAATCATTACCCACGCAGAATCAACCTGTGGTAGATACAGTCTTAAAAGACATGTTACTATAACTAAGGAGCATGATTCAATCTGATATGGCCACATACATGCATAGTGTCAATACAGATATACAGGTTGTGGGGAACAGAGTTGAGCATATTGAATCCAATATGGAAGAATACGCAGAGACTATTAATGACCTGGTTGATGCACATGATGAGAGGAAAAGTGACACAGAATGGATCAAAGCAAAGCTAGCTGACATGGAGCATAGGTCCAGAAGAAACTATTTAAAAATAAGGGGGATCAATGAAACAGTGCAGCAGTCTGACCTAGCTCTCTATGCAGCGACATTATTCAAATCTCTCATACCCAGTCTCACTGATCTTGATGTCACCATTGATAGGATACATCGTCTCCCCAAACCATCACATTTGGCAGCAGAGACGGCTCTCTAATTAGGCAAATTAGGCGGCAGCCTAAGGCCCCGCGCTCCCAGGGGCCTCACGGCCGCCGCCTGATTTGCCTAAGTTGTGTGTGGAAATGAGAGGGAATGTCCCCAGGTCAGTGTCCCCGAACCGTCTTTAACATGGGGGAACGCGGTGTCCGCAACTACCTTTCCCAGCCGAGGGCGGGTGGGTGGACTGACCACTTGAGAACTGCTCAATGTCCTGGGTCAGTGGGTGGCTGTGTGTATTTCCCTCCCCTGGCTCCTCCCCCTTCTGCTGCGCTCATCGAATCTCCTGCATGCAGCGGCTGAGCAGCTCCCTGCTCTACTCTCCAGAATGGATCGGCCTGCAATGGAGGACTTGCCAGAGCTGCCGTGTCATCGAGGAGCCAGTCTGTCACAGCCTTAAGGTACTACCCGACACTGACAGGCTGACAGCAACCCGTGATGTCACGTCCTGACTGAGAGCACCCCAAAAATCAAGGCTGCCAGCCGCCCGTGACCTCACAGCCCTGAGTGATGTTATGTATGCCATCTGGCATATGATGCCACCTACTGACCCCTGCCATAATCATAATCCTCCTCATCATCCCCCTGTTCCTGGCATCCCACTTCCCTATCTCCTGTCATCATACTTCCTATCAACCCCTGTCATCATTTCTATCCTCACCATAATCCCCCTGTGCCTGGCATCCTACTACCCCACCCCGGTGTCATCCTCATCCCCCCTGCACCCCACTGCCAGCTTCCTACCACCCCACCCTGTGTCATCTTCATCCTCCCTGCACCCCACTGCCAGCTTCCTACCACCCCACCCCTGTCATCTTCATCCTCCCTGCACCCCACTGCCAGCTTCCTACCACCTCACCCCCGTCATCTTCATCCTCCCTGCACCCCACTGCCAGCTTCCTACCACCCCACCCCCGTCATATTCATCCTCCCTGCACCCCACTGCCAGCTTCCTACCACCTCACCCTGGTCATCTTCATCCTCCATGCTCCTCACTGACAGCTTCCTACCACCTCACCCCGTCATCTTCATCCTCCCTGCACCTCACTGCCAGCTTCCTACAACCTCACCCCCGTCATCTTCATCCTCCCTGCACCTCACTGCCAGCTTCCTACCACCTCACCCCCGTCACCCCCCCTGCACCCCACTGCCAGCTTTCTACCACCCCACCCCCGTCATCTCCCCTGCACCCCACTGCCAGCTTCCTACCACCTTACCTCCATCATCTTCATCCCCACTGCCAGCTTTATACCACCCCACCACCATCATCTTTATCCCCCTGTACCCCACTGCCAGCTTCCTACCAGCCAACCCCCCGTCATCTTCATCCCCCCTGTACCCCTCTGCCAGTTTCCTACCCCCCACCCCTCTGTCATCTTTATCCCCTTGTAACCTACTGCTGACATCCTACCATCTCATCCATTGTGATCAGCATCCCCATCATTCCTCTGTATCCCACTTCTGGCATCCTACCACCCCACCCCCTGTCATCATCATCTTAATCCCTTCTGGTACTCCATTGCCAGCTTCCTACCACCCCACCCCCTGTCATCATCACCCCCCCCATACCCCACCTCTGACATCTTGTCTTTATCATCCCCATCATCCCCCTGTACCCCACCTCTGGCATCCTACCACCCTGCCTCCTGTCATTATCATCCTCATCCCTCCTGTACCCCACCTCTGGCATCCTATCACCCTACCCCTTATCGTTATAGGGAAGATATGATCTCAGCCTCTCACCCCAATGCTGCCACCATCGTCCCAAACTGCATCCTGTCATCCAACCAACTGTATCCCAGCAGTTGCATCACGCATCACAATACTGCCCTGCCACCCAGCGAGAGGTAATGATGTACTGTAACCTCTGGCAAACAATCAGTGAGTAATCATTAGCAACCAATCAGTGAGCGATAATGATAAGCAGTAACCTATAGCAACCAATCAGTGAGCAGTAATAATGTGCAGTAACCTCTAGCAACCAATCAGTGAGTGATAATGATAAGCAGTAACCTATAGCAACCAATCAGTGAGCAGTAATAATGTGCAGTAACCTCTATCAACCAATCAATGTGCAGTAATGATGTGCAATAACCTCTAGCAACCAATGGGTGGGTAGTATTGATGTGCGGTACCTCTAGCACCAATCATTGAGTGGTAATATTGTGCAGTAACCTCTAGCAACCAATCAGTGAACAGTAATGATGTGCACTAACCTCTAACAACCAATCAGTGAACTTGGAGCAATCAGTGAGTGTGAACCAGACTTTTATGTGTACATTATTAAAGTGTTTTTTTAGAAAATCCTATGTGCATGCTTGTTTTTGGGATATTGGGGTGGAGAGCAAAATTGCTAGGGGTCTATCGCTTGAGTTATTTTTCCTGTTATGGGAGTAAGTAGGGCCTTATGTCTAAGATTTGCCTAAGGCCTCACAAAACCTAGAGCCGCCTCTGTGGATAGGGGTACCATGAACCCCATACTCATTCACCTAGGATGGGGGGCCTGGATCTGGGGCCCCCCTTGTTAAAGGGGGCTTCCAGATTCCGATAAGTCCCCGCCTGTAGACCCCAACAACCACTGGGCAAGGGCTGTTGGGAAGAGGCCCTTGTCCTCATCCACCCCTCGTTTTTGCATAGTTCATTTTTTTTCCTCTATAGTACCTTTTTATGAAGTACAATCTATACTTCTGATCCATCCAGTCCGCGGTGCAGGACGTCATATCCTCTTTTGTGGCGAGCCCCACCGCTGTCTTCTGGGACCTGTGTGTGTCTCAGAAGACAGCTGGTCATTCACAAAGCGCCGCACGACACACATGTGCAGTAGGAAATGGGCAGTGAAGCTGCAAGGCTCCACTGCCGGTCTCCCTTAATTAGAATGGCAGCACCTGCACCCGATCAGATGGACGGATCGACCTCGGGGGGCGACATCGCTGGCTTCCTGGACAGGTAAGTGTCCTTATTAAAAGTCAGTAGCTACAGTATTTGTAACTGCTGACTTTAAAAAAAACAATTGCAGGTGGAACACCACTTTAAGGCAGCTCCGGCTCGTCTCCCTCTTCTGGCAACGTCTTCTTCCTCTGCCGGTCCTTCTCTCCCCTCCAGTTCTTCTCTTCTCTGCGCTGTCCTTTCTCTTCGCTATCTTCTTGCTCTTTTGTAGGGTCTTCTCACTATTTTGCTGGGTCTTTTCCCTCTGTTGAAAAAGGAGATGTGGCTAGATAGGCTACACTATATACAGCACCTCATCCCGGATTATCAGTTGAGAATTTGGGAGTATAGAGAGATTATAGCGGTGCCAAAGAATAAGAAAAGTAAGTGATCAGATAACATTACAAAATTACTTTATTAACATATATTATCACATATAGCAAGGCAAGTCTTTAAAATGATGGATGCAGATCACAAATAAATTGATACAGAGCTAATACAATCAAATAGACCCGGTGAGGAGGGCCTTCAAAAACAGGTGCTCAATTCCTACATGTTTCGCCAAGACATTGGCTTCCTCAGGGAATAGTATGAGCCTGTAGCAACATTAAAGGTCTCTACATAAAAACAAAAACAAAAAGCACAATCAGAAACATAATAAAGAACACATAATATAATTAAATAAAACATCGAGTGGGGTGTGTGGTGGAACTATAGCCCCAAAGTGGCCAAAAACCCCCCACCCAGGGATGTACCTGAGGGCCAAACACCCAGGGCGAGACCAGGTGAGGGGCACCCCAACCAAAGGCCAATTGGGTCACACCGTATCTATGACTGCAGAGGGCATACAAAAGACCTGGCAATCAAGTATAATGCTACTAGATTGTGTATGTAAAAAAGAAAAAAAGAAAGAAAAAATTAGTATAACCAGATGAGAGCGATAATTATCACCACCTCAAATCAATAGGGCTAACATAGCTGCATTAACTCACAATTTAAAAATAAGTATAATCCAAGGGGAACGCCTGGAGGAAACTGGAAGGGTATACTCAAAGGCAGATTGGAAAATGCCGATATTTGTCTGAAAAATGAGAATTCAAAATCAGTAAGGATAAACCATGAAAAATCAAAAATGCCAAAGGCAACTACCCTGTGCCTTGTTTTTGCGTACAGGGCAGCTGCCTTTGGCATTTTTGATCCACCTGCAATTCCACCTTGGGTAAGCTGCCTCTTAATCATCCTGCCTGATTTTTACATACCAGGAGGAGCCAGTCTGTCACAGCCTTAAGGTACTACCCGACACTGACAGGCTGACAGCAACCCATGATGTCACCTCCTGACTGAGCGCACCCCGGAAATCAAGGCTGCCAGCCACCCGTGACTTCACAGCCCTGAGTGACGTTATGTATGCCATCTGGCATATGATGCCACCTACTGACCCCTGCCATAATCATAATCCTCCTCATTATCCCCCTGTTCATGGCATCCCACTTCCCTATCTCCTGTCATCATACCTCCTATCATCCCCCGTCATCATTTCTATCCTCACCATAATCCCCCTGTGCCTGGCATCCTACTACCCCACCCCGTGTCATCCTCATCCCCCCTGCACCCCACTGCCAGCTCCCTACCACCCCACCCACTATCATCATCATCATCCCCATACCCCACCTCTGATATCCTACCACCCTGCCCCCTGTCATCAACATCCTCATTATCCCCCTGTACCCCACCTCTAGCATCCAACCATCCTACCCCATCATCATCCCCCCTGTACCCCACCTCTAGCATCCAACCATCCTACCCCATCATCATCCCCCCTGTACCCCACTGCCGGCTTCCTACCCACCCACTGTCATCATTATGCCCCTTTGCTGACCTCCTACCACCCCACCCATTTTCAGTAAACATGCCAATCTTCCCTCTCTACCCCACCTCTGGCATCCTACCACCCCACCCCCTGTCTTTATCATCCCCATCATCCCCCTGTACCCCACCTCTGGCATCCTACCACCCTGCCTCCTGTCATTATCATCCTCATCCCTCCTGTACCCCACCTCTGGCATCCTATGACCCTACCCCTTATCATTATAGGGAAGATATGATCTCAGCCTCTCACCCCAATGCTGCTACCATCGTCCCAAACTGCATCCTGTCATCCAACCAACTGTACCCCAGCAGTTGCATCACACACCACAATACTGCCCTGCCACCCAGCGAGAGGTAATGATGTACTGTAACCTCTGGCAAACAATCAGTGAGTAATCATTAGCAACCAATCAGTGAGTGATAATGATAAGCAGTAACCTATAGCAACCAATCAGTGAGCAGTAATAATGTGCAGTAACCTCTAGCAACCAATCAGTGAGTGATAATGATAAGCAGTAACTTATAGCAACCAATCAGTGAGCAGTAATAATGTGCAGTAACCTCTATCAACCAATCAATGTGCAGTAATGATGTGCAATAACCTCTAGCAACCAATGGGTGGGTAGTATTGATGTGCGGTACCTCTAGCACCAATCATTGAGTGGTAATATTGTGCAGTAACCTCTAGCAACCAATCAGTGAACAGTAATGATGTGCACTAACCTCTAACAACCAATCAGTGAACTTGGAGCAATCAGTGAGTGTGAACCAGACTTTTATGTGTACATTATTAAAGTGTTTTTTTAGAAAATCCTATGTGCATGTTTGTTTTTTGGGATATTGAGGTGGAGAGCAAAATTGCTAGGGGTCTATTGCTTAAGTTATTTTTCCTATTATGGGAGTAAGTAGGGCCTTATGTCTAAGATTTGCCTAAGGCCTCACAAAGCCTAGAGCCGCCTCTGTTTGGCAGGTCATATCCAGAGAGATGTACTCCTACGACTTTTTTCATGTCAAAGAGCACCTTATGTCTGCTATGCAGAAGCAAGAACAAATCCCTTCACAATACCAAAACCTTCAGTTCTTTGCTGACCTATCACAGTGTAAGAAAAGTCTGGCTAACAGACGCACTCCAGCGCACAAGTATGGGCACACCAGTGAAAAGAAGGACTTGCATAGGGGCATGCACGGGCATGCACAGGCACGCGCCAATGTGAGCACACAGGTGCATGCTAATGCGCGTGTGCGCACACATGCACGTTTGGGCACCAAGTAGCCTATTTAAACTGAGCACTGACACATGAACTTTGCTGAGTGGTCTTTCAGCTAGTGCCTGCTTTCCTGATCTGTTCCAGTTACCTGTGTTTTGACCCATCCTATACCTGAACCTTCTCCTTGACTTCTGCCTGCCTACCTGATCCCGGCTCGTGTTTGACTCCGCTCCTGCCTGATGTTCCTGTACCTTGCTGCCCATCTGTGTATGAACCCGGCTTGCATCCCGTCTCTGCCTCTGCCTCCTGTCTTGGTACCTGCTCTGTCCAGCTGTTGATGACCTCCTGGCTTTCGTCCCAGCTACGCTTCTATCTGCTGACCCGGCAATTCAGAGCTCCAGTTCTCAGAGCCTGCCCAGTGCTCTACAGCCACCTGGTTCCTGCCAAGGCCCAGCCAGCGCCAACAGCTACATCGGCCCTCGTGCCACTCTGTGTCCTTCACTCCCTGTCATCACTACCAGGGGTGTCGGACAGGAGGTGCAAGAGAAGCCACCTCTCCAGTTTGATCTCCACCAGGTACGTGACACAGTATACACTTCTGAAAAGAAAGAACTTAAACATAGTGACTAAGGTTCTCCGGAATCATAAGATAGTATACAGATGGGGCTACCCCACAAAGCTTACGACAACTAAGGACAACCTTACACACTCAATCACATCTTTGGAAAAAGGGCTTGCCCTGCTAAAAGAATGGGGCATCCTCCCGGAGATGATCCTTCTACCAGTACCCCACGTCAAGTTGATTGGGACTGGAAAAAAGTAACTGCAAAGAATGCAAAATCCCATTTGTAAACATATCCGGATGGTCTGTTTCAACTACCTGGTCCCTAGGAATACAATGTCAGGGACTACATAGTCGAACTTAACCCCCCTTTACAAGCTAGCAGCGAAAAGCTGTCCGTAGGTGAACCCCACCCACCCTATTGGATGCACCATGATTGATGCTTTCTACTGTTTTTCTTATTTTGTTCTTTTTTGTTTTTATCTCTCTATACTGTTACCAATTCTACGGATGTTGGCAAGATCAAAAAGGAAGAAATTACCTTCTCACCACCACGAGGTCTGGAGATCCTGCACCTGTAATGGAACCCCACTTCAACTGCTTATCCTTACTGCAGGTAACAATCGCCTCACTAAACGTGAGTACACTTCAGCTAGTCTAAAACACCATCCTCATATTTACTTGCAAGAGGAATTATGGACACTAGAGGAAATTTTTTTTCTCATCACAGATATTATTGGCTGTGTTTATAGCATCCCCCATGAACTCAAGAAATTACACTTAAAATTGTATCTATTAATACTAAAGGGCTTAACCACCCTGTGAAGCGTAGCTCTCTATGGAAGGAAGCTCTGACACATCATAGTGATGTGCTGTGTGTGCAGGAAACTCATTTCAGCTCACTTAAACCCCCAAAATGCACACACAGGAACTATCCCCAGATTTTCTCGGCTAATGCCGAATCTAAATCTAAGGGAGTCCTTACTGCTGTCAGAGACTCTGTGGCATTAAAAATGCACAAAACAATTCAAAAATGTACATGGCAGATTTCTAATATTAATCCGTAACTTGAACTCTTCTACATATACCATAGTCAATGTGTACTCTCCCAACAAGCATCAAATCCACTTCTTTAACAAATTCATGAAAAAGGTTAGATCCCACCAAAAGGGACCATTGATTATGTGTTGAGATTTTAATGCCACCCCGAACCCCTCTTTGGATTCTATATCCCACTCCAGTCGAATAATTACCACATTACTACCATCTATTCACAAGCAAAACCTTCACGATGCCTGGCATTGTCTCCATGCGGGCGAGAGGGACTTTACTTTCTTCTCACCACTCCATTGCATTTATTCCAGAATAGACTTCTTCTTGATAGACCAACAAAACCAAATCGGTTACCATAAACTCAATCACATGGTCAGAACATGCTTCTGTTGTCCTCTCCTTGGCGGACTCAACATCTGTTAGGTCAAGCCCGGTCTGGAGAATCAACTCCTACCTATTGCAACAGACAGAAACAAAGAAACTATTCCAAGACCATTTATCGGCATTTTTTTAAAATAATGCAGGCTCTGTACAAAATCCATTTACACTGTGGAACGCTCATAAAGTGTTTATAAGAGGCATTGGTATTCAGATAGGAGCAAGGAACAGGAGACAGAGGCAAAAGCGGTTAGATAACATAACAAAAGAAATCTCGATTATAGATACTCAAAATAAATTAAGCTCTTCCCCTATCCTTTCCCAAAAATTACTAAAGCTCAGGTGCGATCTCAGGCTCCTCTTATTAGAGAACTATGAAAAAGCTAGTAAGGGATTAAAGATGGCTTACTACACCAGCGGTAATAGAGCAGACAAATTGTTAGCACAAACTCTCAGAGGCCATAGGTATAAAACCAAAATTCCTTATGTTATTCACCCAAGCACTAAACAAAAAGAATTTCATCCCCCAAAATAGCAGATGCTTTTAGTTCCTATTACAGCTCATCATACAATTTAAAAAATGATCCACAAACAATCCAACCATCCCTAGAAGCAATCAACACTTTTCTGTCAACCCTACCTATTCCAAAACTGGTGCCTAACCAACTTCAATCTTTAAACGCACCATTTACGGAAGCAGAGATTCACAAAATTATAGATTCTCTGCATCCAATTAAATCTCCGGGCCCTGATGGCTTTAGTGGAGAATATTATAAAGAATTCAAAAAATCTCTATCACCATATCTGCTCCAAATATACAACACCGCCGTTGCCTCTGCCTTGTTTCCTCCAGAAATGATAGAAGCTCTGATTGGGACACTGCCAAAACCAGGGAAGGAAACAAACTCTTCTTCTAATTTTAGGCCAATTTCTTTGTTGAATGTTCATCTGAAACTTTACGCAAAGCTGATAGCATCACGCCCGGTTGATATACTGCCTTCACTTATCCACCCTTATCAGACAGGGTTCACTAAACACAGAGAAACCTCTGATGCTACCCGCAGACTAGTCAATATTATTCATTTGGCAGAGGTGCAGCGAAGGCCTTCTCTGCTCCTGACTCTGGATGCAGAGAAGGCCTTTGACTGTATACATTGGTCATAACTGGTCAGGGTGTTGGATTCGTTCGGCTTTACAGGTAACATACTCTCAGCTATTATGGTTCTGTACCCCAAACCGTCAGCCCGAGACAAGGGTGCCCGCTGTCACCTCTAATTTTCAACCTCTTAATGGAACCCTTTGCTAATTACATTAGAACAAATCCAGATATCAAAGGATTCCCAGCGAGCAGAAGCGAACATTTAATCAGTCTATTTGCTGATTACATCATTATGATATTAACAGAGGTGGAATCTTCCTTGGCTGCGGCACACAAGGCTCTAACCCTATTTAACCAAGTATCATACTATAAAATGAATGACAGTAAGTCTCACATTTTGGGGTTAGGTATTAGTGATTCTTTAAGAAGCAAACTGCAAGAATTGTTTCCATATTCGTGGAGCCAGTCAGGCATAAAATATCTAGGCATTAATTTGACAGAACGAGTAGCCCAATTATTGGGTGCAAACTACCTCCCCTTTCTTTACACACTAAGAAATAAGCTAAAAGACATAGCAAAAACAGAAATAACTTGGTCCGGTAGATTGGCGGCTTTTAAAATGATTGTTTTGCCCCAATTCATATATCTATTCAGAGCACTTCCCATCCCGGTTCCCAAAAGTTTATTTTCTAAAGCACAATCGATTATTAACCCATACTTGTGGCAAGGGAAAAAAGCTGGCTTGCACTTTTCAAAAAATGGTAAAGTCTAGGAAGGTGGGAGGGGTAGGACATGTTTTACTCAAAGATTATCACATAGCTGCCATCCTAGCCCAGGCAAAACAATGGTTTCCACACAAATTTAAGCCTAGATGGTTGGAATTGGAGGAACATCAATGTCCTACTAAAAACCTTCAGGACTTACTGCTAACTAGTATATTTAAGCCCAAGATATTATGTGAGCTCTCACCTACGATGAAAGTCACTATACCTCTATCTATTACTAGTCTACAATTGTTAATACCAAATCTTAATGAGGGTCATTGGGCATCTAAGGGAATAAATACAGTAGAAGATATTAAAATTGGCCCAACAACCAAAACCTTCAGAGCAGTTCAAATTGAATTTGGTCTCAAATCACATGACCAGTTTACTTATATGCCAATAACACACCTATTATTGTCTATTCCCAACCCATACATAAAGATATCCTGGAGAGTCGCACTCTATATCACAAACCCCAACACCTCTATCAAAGGGATTTCTTTATTCTATAATTTTTTAAACCAAAAATCAATATTCATCAAAACTCCCTCTATGAAAACGTGGGAAATAAATATAGGGTCATCCTTCACCTCTGAACAATGGCAATCATCCATTACATCCACATATGCAGCTTCTAAAAGTGCTAACTTATGGGAAATGTATCGGAAGATTTTACTAAGGTGGTATTTAACACCCACCAGATTAGCTGGCTTTGACCTCTGAACATCTCTGCTATGTTGAAGACAATGTGGACACAAAGGGTCGCTATTTCATATATTATGGGCATGCCCACTACTAGCAACTTTTTGGTCAGAGGTATTCCAAAATATTAGCCGAATCACTGACACACAAGTTCGTGAAAACCTGGGATTAGCTGTACTATCCTTCTCTGAGACATATTGTCTCCCATATTCTTCTCAGCTCTAGACTGGCGTTAGTAAAAAGATGGAAAACAATTGAGCTCCCAAACATAGCAGGAGTTCTTAGAACCACAAATTTACATATATCATATGAAGTTATGTTTGCTTTCTCTCAAGGGACTTACACTGTAAAATATCCTTACTGGCGTCCATGGATTGATTGCTATAAATCTAACAATACTATCTAACCACTAATGTAATGTATCTCAATTACTTCTAGACCATAAGCCACATCCAACTTATGTTTCTGTTTTCGTTGTTATTGTTTTGTATTTTTATTCATCCTAGTTGTTTATCCCCTCTAAACATATGAGTTGTACCTATAACAATAAATATGGTATGTAAGGGTGAACTTGCACAACAGCATATTGCTCACGGTGGTGGGGAGATCCGCTGGTCCAGGACAGCGGGTGCAGCATAATCCCTGAGGGGCATCCGCTGGACTGGACATAGTGGAGATTGCTTCCGCCACCGGGGCCCCTCTCCCTTCTGCAGAGTTGGGGGTACTCAGGGCGATTGTTCAGCTATCATAAATATGTAATGGTTCACTATTGTCTTTCCTGATAGTAAATCCTTTAAGAGCAGTTAATTATTGTTTATGTTTTTTATCTATTTTACCGAAGACACATCTTTGTATTGTTATGCGGATGGCAACAAAATTACTGATTTGTATTAGAAAAAAGTGATCTCGCGCATTCAAATCTATTCACACATAGTGTAAAATAACATACAAGATGACATGTATCATAACTATCGAATAAAATGAAATATATAATGGATGATCATATAGATCAATGATATAAAAATAATCAAAAAATTAAAAAAAATTAAAAGTGCTCAATAATAGTGTAATTAAGGTACAAGTTCATGAAGTATACAGATGACTGACTCTGTCCTGACCATGCAGGATGATAAGGTGACTCAGTGTGGAAATAAATAAACAGATTGGCCAAAGTTCATACAGGTCCTCATGGGAGATTTTTCAAAATAACTTTTAGGCTCTCAGAACTCTCACCTCAATGATAATAAAAATAGGCATCATGATAGAATATCTGTTTATCACGTCACTGTATTCTCCAGACCATTCTCATCCGCTCATCCTGGCTATATTTCATTCCTCTCCTCCATTAATACAGCTCTCTAGCCTGATGAAAAATGAACCTCCGAGGCACAACTGCCTGGTGGGGGAGAGAGGGAGAAAAAGGAAGCCTCCAATAGTGTAGTATGTTAGATAATACAATAATAATTTTATTAGGGGGCTTCAGGGTGGTCTCTTACATGTAAAACTTTAAAAATAAGCAAGTACAACTGGAACGGCGTTTAGAGCGCCTCCTTACTAGACTTCCGGTTTTCATGTGCTCTCCGCCACGCCCTACGCGTTATGTCACCGCTTGTGACTACATCTGGGGAACCGGATTGGTCAGAGAGGTATGTTTTTTATATGGTAATACCGGAAGTGTTGTGGCGGCCATTTTCTTGTGGTCCGCTGATATGTATCAGCGCGGCCATCTTTTAGGTGGAAGATAAGTATACATAGCGGCCATTGTTTTGTGGATCGGGCTTTTACTGTCATCAATGATGATATATTTCTTTTACCACTTCAGTGTCTACCTTTGAGAGACTTATTTCAACTTGACGTTCAAAACCTGTCCCTTCTCAAGTTCACATCATTGTGGTAACAGTTGAACAAAAAGGGAAATAAGAGAACAGATCAAAATGAAAAAAATAAAAACAGAAGGAAAATCCCTCAATTTTATTTATGCAAACTACTTTAAAAGAATCTCAATCTGCGCCACCTCCCCCAACGACCCTCCCTCTCTAATTTCCCCCTAACCCCCCCTCCCCACCTGCCTCACTACTATATTTTCCTTCCTTATTTTCCCCGGTGTTTTTTCTTCTTATGATCTTATACTTTCTGCCAACTTCTGCCTATAGCTATCCGATGTTTTGTATTTTACCCAATTGTTCCAGACAAAAGCATATTTATCTAACTAATGGATAAGAAAAATACCGCGCCAATCCAACAAGTCAAAACAGCAGCCAACACTACAAAACGACTAAATTTGTGCACATTAACTAGATATTAAAAGTGTAGCGCTATGATGAAAAAACAAGTGTAAAGGTATAGGACAGAAGGAAGTCTATTTGCATTTGAAGGAGCGAGTGACCTCATCTAATCCCAAACCTGAAAGGTATGTATACTAAATAGTGCAGTGAATATGGGTGTAACATCCAATATCACCACACCTATAAACAAGTGAAATGCTCTATCTTTTCAGGAGGAGCACAAAACATCACAAAAGAAAAATAATGAATATATCAAACATTATTAAATAAAATATCCAAACTTTTCAGTAGTGAAAAAAATATAGTGTCAAAAGTGTCCACAATGCAAGTGGGGAGATATAACTCCCAAGTAAACAATATAGGCATAATAAATTAGTCCATATGATGTATGGCGTGGTTGACCCAAATTGAATCCCAGGCGGGTAACATCACAATAAAAAATCCAAATCTGAGTAAGGGATGGAATACTCTTACCGACTTTGGTGGACTCACAGGCCGTTGGCGGTGAGTCAATTAGACTTGTACTGTCTTATGATGGATGACAGTGTCAGGATGGCTTGTACACCAGAAGGGTTCCTCCTCAGATGGGGGGCCAAGAACCTGCACAGAAGGTCTGCACAGTCACCGTCTTTATCAGCATGCATGGACCATGTATGAAGAAAAAACAAGGAGCCTCCACATGGTGTAAATCCAAAAACTATTTTTCAAATAGCATTTATTAGATCACTCAAGATCATCAAACAGTCCATAAAGGTTAAAACTGACAGAATCGATTCAAGTAATACAAAGTAGATATAAAAAATAGTAAGCGTGGTAAAAGTGGCTGGGTACAGCAAAGAAACCCGACCGGTTTCGTCTAAAGAGACTTCGGCTGGGGTATATGCCATCCCGCCACCTCCACGCTTTTATACATACATAATAATGATCTCCTATAAGCAGCTGTTACAGCGTTGTGCGCACTGACTTCCTGAACCGATAGCGTGCGTTCCATATAGAGTCATGTGTTAACAGAATTTACCAATGGGGAGACGAAATAGTGGATACGCCTCTACCAACCAAGCCTCGATGTGGATATCATCACGTTGTGCGCACTCATTGGACGGAAGAGTGCGTTCCTCAGTTAATCACCCAATCCGAGCCACCGCCGTATGACGTACACACGACCTGCATCATGTGATAGCGTCTGACGTGCCGATAGGTGTACATCATTGTATTGTGCCGGAAGTGAAGCACATATCACAGAGGCCGTTGGAATGCAAATGTGTTCCAAATGGGTCATTAAGGAAGGAAAAAATATAAGCCCAAACAAAATTACGGCAATCATTATAATCTGCCATAATAATAGGTATATGGACCCAAATTTGGAATACAGTTAAGTGACCCTGTTAATTACACTAGAATGTTCAGTCCGGAAGTCAGTAAGCATTACGGCTACATCGTAATCAGTAGAAACGGAAAAAACTTAAATAGCCATTGGCCATTCTTGTTCTTAAATATATATATATATGCATTAGTACCGATCTAAAATCATGTCAGGTCATAGCACATATGGGGCCAATGTCCCCTAAAGGAACAAGGGGCCATGCTAGAAATACATACTTGACGGCATTTCCCTCATTAGTTTGAAAAAATAAATTTAATTAAAATTATGTAAAATATATGTAAAAAATATTAATAAAAATGAGCACAACGATAATTGTAGAACTAATCTCTATATGTAAGAAGCCACCTTACCCTATTAATTAAAAATAAAGCCCAAAAAAAGTGTCCTAGCACAAATAAGGCTGATTTTAACTACCAATATTGTGAATATAGCTAGGAGTAAAATGAATAAAAGGAAAAAAATCAAGATTGGTTAATAAATGAATTGATGTCCCACTCAACATTTAACCCATGTGGCGTAAAACATCTTAATTGGTATATCCAAAAAGTTTCGAGCTTTGATACTCCTCTTACGCATGACTCTCCTCTCCAGTGGGGGGTAAATTTGTCTATTATTTGGAACTTAGTGCCAGTGGGATCTCGATTATGACAAGCTAAATAATGATTGGGAACACTATGATTCGTACGTCCCTTTTTAATAGATTTAATATGTTCATTGACCCTTATAGCAAAAGTACGGATGGTCCGCCCCACGTACTGCTTCCCGCACGGGCAAGTAATGAGATACACAATATACCTCGTAGAACATGTAACAAAGTGTTTAACAGAATATTCTTTCCCCGTGGTGGTTGATCCAAAAGTATCAATCTTTCGGGATTTGAGTGTATTATGTTTACACACCCTGCATTTTCGACAAGGGAAAAAGCCCTTCATATTCTGGAAAAAAGAAGGGACGACCGGGGGGTCAGTTACATTAGGTGCAATCTGTCCTCTCAGGGGCATAGCACCTCTGTAAATCACCCCTGCTTGTTCTGGGAGAACTGGTCCAAGGACGGTATCATTTTTTAAAACATTCCAGTGCCTATGAAAGATATCCTTAACCTGTTTGTGTTGAATTGAAAAGTTCGTAAGAAAAGACCATTTATGTTTATTTTCTATAATGGGTTTAGGTTGTTCCGAGATAAGTGAATTTCTGTCCACTAAGGAGACATTATGAATCACTTCGTCTATCTCTGATGCATCGTAACCTTTATCCATAAATCTCGACTTCAATAAATTAGCTTGGTCGAAATAATCAGTGAGTTTTGAACAGTTGCGTCTGATACGCAACATCTGGCTCCGGGGAATAGATTTCAGCCATGCTGCGTGGTGGCAGCTATCGATCGGAATGTACCCATTCCGATCGGTGGCCTTGAAAAAAGTTTTGGTGGTGAGGTGGTTATCAACCACTGAAATCTCTAGATCGAGAAAATGAATGGTCGACCTACTAGCCTCATAGGTCAACTCTATCCCGATCTGGTTGTTATTCAAGAAGCGTATAAATTCATCCAGAGATTCCATATTTCCCTTCCATAGGAGGAGGATGTCGTCGATGTACCTAGCCCACAACATCAATTGCGGTGGGTCTAGGGCATAGACGACATCCTCCTCCCATTTGGCCATAAATATGTTGGCCAAGCTAGGGGCAAACTTTGCCCCCATCGCTACCCCCTTTTTTTGGAGATAAAAATTTCCACTGTACCAGAAGTAATTGTGTTTGGTGGCAAAACACAATAAATCCATAATGAACCTCTTCTGAGTACCTGGAATTGTACCATTCCTGGAAAGGAAAGAGTTGACCGCTTCAAATCCTAAATTATGGGGTATACAAGTATACAGCGCCTTAACATCAGCTGTGGCAAGAATAAGGTCCTTACTGTATGTGATACATTCAAGTTTGGCAATGGTGTCCTTGGTGTCCCTTAGATAGTGTAGATTTCACTAACGGTTGGAGAAAGAAATCAATATATTTTCCGATGCGGGATGTTATAGAATTTATGCCACTTATAATGGGGCGACCGGGGGGTTGTGTGACATTCTTGTGGACTTTCGGTAAATAATAAATAATAGGAACACGAGGAGCAGCCGGGACAAGAAAACTTTTCTCCTTCTTGTCAAGGATTCCTAGTTGGGAACCAGTATCTATCAAGTCTACCAAAGCTTTCTTAAACTCAGATGTAGGGTTTTTGGTTAATTTAAAGTAGGTGTCTGTGTCGCCAAGAATTCTCATCATCTCCATATGGTAATCTGCTTTATCGAAATAAACGATCCCGCCCCCCTTGTCGGCTGGACGGATGACAAGGTTTTTACGTTCACAAAGGGACTTAAGCCCAATTTTTAGGTTGGGATCATTATATATTTTTTTATCAGGTAGCTTATCAAGGTCTTTAAGGACCAGGTCTCGAAATACTTTAATGGAGGGTGCCACTGAACAAGGAGGATTGAACAGCGATGGGTTGGCAAGGCCTGAATGAACAGCATGTGACGTGATATCAGTAGTCCGAGGTCTAATGGGATTAGACATAATATATCTTTGAATATTCAACTTTCTGATGTATTTGTGTACATCTATGAAAGTTGAAAATTTATTTAATCTTTTTGGAGGTACATATTTCAGCCCTTTATCTAGTACTGACTTTTCGGCTTTTGTTAGTTCTACGTTGCTCAAATTAAAAATGCCACTGTCTTTTAGACACGTTTTCTTTTTCCTGGTGCGCCACCCCCCTCTGGTGCCACGCCCGGATTTGGATTTCTTAAATGACTTTCCCCCTCCTTGTGAAAATCCTTCCTCAAGGGTGGTCCTGGCAGGTTCTGATTGTAATTAAATGGTGATCTCATATGATATCCATCATCCCTATCAGAATAGGGATATCTGGAATATTGGTCATCATAAAATCTTCTCTCTCTAAGAGGTGAAAACGTGTTCTGCGTGTGAACCGGAGTTCTCTGGGGGTATTGGTAATCTGAATATTGATCATAATGGTCATTATTTCTTCTCCAGGGGGACGAGTCCTGTCTATGATGTTCATAATAAGGTCTTTGGTTCTTATTTCCCTTTGCCCTACCTCTGTTATTCCTCCCCCTTCCCCCATTGTTGGAGGTTGGGTTCTTATGTTGGGGTATGGGTGTGAAGGGTCTAACAGGTGAATGGTACACATCGTGTTTAATAGGTACAATCCTATTCATTAATTTTTGTGAACTCAGGGGGGCTAAACTACTAATGGGTGCTTGTCCTGTCTCCGGGACCGTGATTGGTGGATTTTTATCCTGCCAATTAAACACACATCCATTCTTATAGTCACAGATGTCCCTTGTGTATTTTTTTTGTTTTTTAACCCTCTGTTCACATTCTTCTTTTTCTAAATGGTCTTTAAGGTTTGTGGAGAGTGAATTATATTCAGCTAATTTTTTGTGTGGGAGGAGCTTATCCCTGATTTCTTTAATTTCTGTGTCCAAGGTTATTTTCCTTAGGCGCTTTTTTTCAATCAGGAACCCAAGTAGGGAGAGTCCTGCCTCGTTAAAATAACGAAACCAGGATTCAAGGTCAGGTTCACCCTGTTGGGGATGGATATTCCATCTCAAACCATCTCAGTTTTAACCTTTATGGACTGTTTGATGATCTTGAGTGATATAATAAATGCTATTTGAAAAATAGTTTTTGGATTTACACCATGTGGAGGCTCCTTGTTTTTTCTTCATACATGGTCCATGCATGCTGATAAAGACGGTGACTGTGCAGACCTTCTGGGCAGGTTCTTGGCCCCCCATCTGAGGAGGAACCCTTCTGGTGTACAAGCCATCCTGACACTGTCATCCATCATAAGACAGTACAAGTCTAATTGACTCACCGCCAACGGCCTGTGAGTCCACCAAAGTCGGTAAGAGTATTCCATCCCTTACTCAGATTTGGATTTTTTATTGTGATGTTACCCGCCTGGGATTCAATTTGGGTCAACCACACCATACATCATATGGACTAATTTATTATGCCTATATTGTTTACTTGGGAGTTATATCTCCCCACTTGCATTGTGGACACTTTTGACACTATATTTTTTTCACTACTGAAAAGTTTGGATATTTTATTTAATAATATTTTTCTTTTGTGATGTTTTGTGCTCCTCCTGAAAAGATAGAGCATTTCACTTGTTTATAGGTGTGGTGATATTGGATGTTACACCCATATTCACTGCACTATTTAGTATACATACCTTTCAGGTTTGGGATCAGATGAGGTCACTCGCTCCTTCAAATGCAAATAGACTTCCTTCTGTCCTATACCTTTACACTTGTTTTTTCATCATAGCGCTACACTTTTAATATCTAGTTAACGTGCACAAATTTAGTCGTTTTGTAGTGTTGGCTGCTGTTTTGACTTGTTGGATTGGCGCGGTATTTCACTTATCCATTTGCTGACTTTTCCGACTTTACTACTGCTGCCTTTCCTTGTGTCTATAGTCAAGGGTTGAAATCATAATAATGGATATCTTTGACTATCGGAGCAATCGTACATTCAACATCGAAGGTGTTTTCACACCCTTGAATAGTGATTCTGAAATAGGAGGGCTATTTCTAAGGTTAAAAAATCTGATGGTTTCTGAGCTTCACCTGGAATGGGACATAGCTTTTCTCGAGCAATACTTGAAAGAGCGTTTGGTCCCAAGGGGTTTGAGATGGAATATCCATCCCCAACAGGGTGAACCTGACCTTGAATCCTGGTTTCGTTATTTTAACGAGGCAGGACTCTCCCTACTTGGGTTCCTGATTGAAAAAAAGCGCCTAAGGAAAATAACCTTGGACACAGAAATTAAAGAAATCAGGGATAAGCTCCTCCCACACAAAAAATTAGCTGAATATAATTCACTCTCCACAAACCTTAAAGACCATTTAGAAAAAGAAGAACGTGAACAGAGGGTTAAAAAACAAAAAAAATACACAAGGGACATCTGTGACTATAAGAATGGATGTGTGTTTAATTGGCAGGATAAAAATCCACCAATCACGGTCCCGGAGACAGGACAAGCACCCATTAGTAGTTTAGCCCCCCTGAGTTCACAAAAATTAATGAATAGGATTGTACCTATTAAACACGATGTGTACCATTCACCTGTTAGACCCTTCACACCCATACCCCAACATAAGAACCCAACCTCCAACAATGGGGGAAGGGGGAGGAATAACAGAGGTAGGGCAAAGGGAAATAAGAACCAAAGACCTTATTATGAACATCATAGACAGGACTCGTCCCCCTGGAGAAGAAATAATGACCATTATGATCAATATTCAGATTACCAATACCCCCAGAGAACTCCGGTTCACACGCAGAACACGTTTTCACCTCTTAGAGAGAGAAGATTTTATGATGACCAATATTCCAGATATCCCTATTCTGATAGGGATGATGGATATCATATGAGATCACCATTTAATTACAATCAGAACCTGCCAGGACCACCCTTGAGGAAGGATTTTCACAAGGAGGGGGAAAGTCATTTAAGAAATCCAAATCCGGGCGTGGCACCAGAGGGGGGTGGCGCACCAGGAAAAAGAAAACGTGTCTAAAAGACAGTGGCATTTTTAATTTGAGCAACGTAGAACTAACAAAAGCCGAAAAGTCAGTACTAGATAAAGGGCTGAAATATGTACCTCCAAAAAGATTAAATAAATTTTCAACTTTCATAGATGTACACAAATACATCAGAAAGTTGAATATTCAAAGATATATTATGTCTAATCCCATTAGACCTCGGACTACTGATATCACGTCACATGCTGTTCATTCAGGCCTTGCCAACCCATCGCTGTTCAATCCTCCTTGTTCAGTGGCACCCTCCATTAAAGTATTTCGAGACCTGGTCCTTAAAGACCTTGATAAGCTACCTGATAAAAAAATATATAATGATCCCAACCTAAAAATTGGGCTTAAGTCCCTTTGTGAACGTAAAAACCTTGTCATCCGTCCAGCCGACAAGGGGGGCGGGATCGTTATTCTCGATAAAGCAGATTACCATATGGAGATGATGAGAATTCTTGGCGACACAGACACCTACTTTAAATTAACCAAAAACCCTACATCTGAGTTTAAGAAAGCTTTGGTAGACTTGATAGATACTGGTTCCCAACTAGGAATCCTTGACAAGAAGGAGAAAAGTTTTCTTGTCCCGGCTGCTCCTCGTGTTCCTATTATTTATTATTTACCGAAAGTCCACAAGAATGTCACACAACCCCCCGGTCGCCCCATTATAAGTGGCATAAATTCTATAACATCCCGCATCGGGAAATATATTGATTTCTTTCTCCAACCGTTAGTGAAATCTACACTATCTAAGGGACACCAAGGACACCATTGCCAAACTTGAATGTATCACATACAGTAAGGACCTTATTCTTGCCACAGCTGATGTTAAGGCGCTGTATACTTGTATACCCCATAATTTAGGATTTGAAGCGGTCAACTCTTTCCTTTCCAGGAATGGTACAATTCCAGGTACTCAGAAGAGGTTCATTATGGATTTATTGTGTTTTGCCACCAAACACAATTACTTCTGGTACAGTGGAGATTTTTATCTCCAAAAAAAGGGGGTAGCGATGGGGGCAAAGTTTGCCCCTAGCTTGGCCAACATATTTATGGCCAAATGGGAGGAGGATGTCGTCTATGCCCTAGACCCACCGCAATTGATGTTGTGGGCTAGGTACATCGACGACATCCTCCTCCTATAGAAGGGAAATATGGAATCTCTGGATGAATTTATACGCTTCTTGAATAACAACCAGATCGGGATAGAGTTGACCTATGAGGCTAGTAGGTCGACCATTCATTTTCTCGATCTAGAGATTTCAGTGGTTGATAACCACCTCACCACCAAAACTTTTTTCAAGGCCACCGATCGGAATGGGTACATTCCGATCGATAGCTGCCACCACGCAGCATGGCTGAAATCTATTCCCCGGAGCCAGATGTTGCGTATCAGACGCAACTGTTCAAAACTCACTGATTATTTCGACCAAGCTAATTTATTGAAGTTGAGATTTATGGATAAAGGTTACGATGCATCAGAGATAGACCAAGTGATTCATAATGTCTCCTTAGTGGACAGAAATTCACTTATCTCGGAACAACCTAAACCCATTATAGAAAATAAACATAAATGGTCTTTTCTTACGAACTTTTCAATTCAACACAAACAGGTTAAGGATATCTTTCATAGGCACTGGAATGTTTTAAAAAATGATACCGTCCTTGGACCAGTTCTCCCAGAACAAGCAGGGGTGATTTACAGAGGTGCTATGCCCCTGAGAGGACAGATTGCACCTAATGTAACTGACCCCCCGGTCGTCCCTTCTTTTTTCCAGAATATGAAGGGCTTTTTCCCTTGTCGAAAATGCAGGGTGTGTAAACATAATACACTCAAATCCCGAAAGATTGATACTTTTGGATCAACCACCACGGGGAAAGAATATTCTGTTAAACACTTTGTTACATGTTCTACGAGGTATATTGTGTATCTCATTACTTGCCCGTGCGGGAAGCAGTACGTGGGGCGGACCATCCGTACTTTTGCTATAAGGGTCAATGAACATATTAAATCTATTAAAAAGGGACGTACGAATCATAGTGTTCCCAATCATTATTTAGCTTGTCATAATCGAGATCCCACTGGCACTAAGTTCCAAATAATAGACAAATTTACCCCCCACTGGAGAGGAGAGTCATGCGTAAGAGGAGTATCAAAGCTCGAAACTTTTTGGATATACCAATTAAGATGTTTTACGCCACATGGGTTAAATGTTGAGTGGGACATCAATTCATTTATTAACCAATCTTGATTTTTTTCCTTTTATTCATTTTACTCCTAGCTATATTCACAATATTGGTAGTTAAAATCAGCCTTATTTGTGCTAGGACACTTTTTTTGGGCTTTATTTTTAATTAATAGGGTAAGGTGGCTTCTTACATATAGAGATTAGTTCTACAATTATCGTTGTGCTCATTTTTATTAATATTTTTTACATATATTTTACATAATTTTAATTAAATTTATTTTTTCAAACTAATGAGGGAAATACCGTCAAGTATGTATTTCTAGCATGGCCCCTTGTTCCTTTAGGGGACATTGGCCCCATATGTGCTATGACCTGACATGATTTTAGATCGGTACTAATGCATATATATATATATTTAAGAACAAGAATGGCCAATGGCTATTTAAGTTTTTTCCGTTTCTACTGATTACGATGTAGCCGTAATGCTTACTGACTTCCGGACTGAACATTCTAGTGTAATTAACAGGGTCACTTAACTGTATTCCAAATTTGGGTCCATATACCTATTATTATGGCAGATTATAATGATTGCCGTAATTTTGTTTGGGCTTATATTTTTTCCTTCCTTAATGACCCATTTGGAACACATTTGCGTTCCAACGGCCTCTGTGATATGTGCTTCACTTCCGGCACAATACAATGATGTACACCTATCGGCACGTCAGACGCTATCACATGATGCAGGTCGTGTGTACGTCATACGGCGGTGGCTCAGATTGGGTGATTAACTGAGGAACGCACTCTTCCGTCCAATGAGTGCGCACAACGTGATGATATCCACATCGAGGCTTGGTTGGTAGAGGCGTATCCACTATTTCGTCTCCCCATTGGTAAATTCTGTTAACACATGACTCTATATGGAACGCACGCTATCGGTTCAGGAAGTCAGTGCGCATGACGCTGTAACAGCTGCTTATAGGAGATCATTATTATGTATGTATAAAAGCGTGGAGGTGGCGGGATGGCATATACCCCAGCCGAAGTCTCTTTAGACGAAACCGGTCGGGTTTCTTTGCTGTACCCAGCCACTTTTACCACGCTTACTATTTTTTATATCTACTTTGTATTACTTGAATCGATTCTGTCAGTTTTAACCTTTATGGACTGTTTGATGATCTTGAGTGATCTAATAAATGCTATTTGAAAAATAGTTTTTGGATTTACACCATGTGGAGGCTCCTTGTTTTTTCTTCATACATGGTCCATGCATGCTGATAAAGACGGTGACTGTGCAGACCTTCTGTGCAGGTTCTTGGCCCCCCATCTGAGGAGGAACCCTTCTGGTGTACAAGCCATCCTGACACTGTCATACATCATAAGACAGTACAAGTCTAATTGACTCACCGCCAACGGCCTGTGAGTCCACCAAAGTCGGTAAGAGTATTCCATCCCTTACTCAGATTTGGATTTTTTATTGTGATGTTACCCGCCTGGGATTCAATTTGGGTCAACCACGCCATACATCATATGGACTAATTTATTATGCCTATATTGTTTACTTGGGAGTTATATCTCCCCACTTGCATTGTGGACACTTTTGACACTATATTTTTTTCACTACTGAAAAGTTTGGATATTTTATTTAATAATGTTTGATATATTCATTATTTTTCTTTTGTGATGTTTTGTGCTCCTCCTGAAAAGATAGAGCATTTCACTTGTTTATAGGTGTGGTGATATTGGATGTTACACCCATATTCACTGCACTATTTAGTATACATACCTTTCAGGTTTGGGATTAGATGAGGTCACTCGCTCCTTCAAATGCAAATAGACTTCCTTCTGTCCTATACCTTTACACTTGTTTTTTCATCATAGCGCTACACTTTTAATATCTAGTACATATTTATCTAACTGTCCTTGCTCTTTGTACCAAGATAATTCCGTTTTGTGATAGTACTCCACTTGGTTAAACCATTCTCTTATGTCTGAGCTTTCGCTCTTTAACCATTTTTTTTGGGACCAATCCCTTTGCAGCGTTTAATAGTTTTGACGTTACCTTTTTCATGCATTGTTTTTTAGGGGAGTTGGTATCATGAAACAGACAAGCCAGTTTATTATTTTCTAGCTTCTCTCCCGTTATCTCCTTTACACTTGTAATTACTTCTTGCCAAAATGCATTGATTTTTGGACAGTCCCACCATATGTGTATCATTGTGGCTTTTTTTCCACAGTTTCTCCAACATAATGGTGATCTTTCCTGGTTAATTCCATGCAGCCTCTCCAGAGTCATGTACCACCTAACTAGAAATGTATAATTCATCTCGATGGTGTTGACATCCCAAGCTTGATTATATACTCCTGCGATCATTTTCTCAATTTGTTGCTCTTTCAAATTTATTTCTAATTCTTTTTCCCATTTTTCTATGAAAGAGGGTCTTTTTTGGCTGATCTGATAGGAACTCGTAGACTTTTGAAATGCCTCTCTTTAATGGCGTTGGTGTCGCACAGAGTTTTTCCAAACAATTTAATTCTCCTCCATCTCTAAACTTATATGGTGATGTAGTGACAAAGTGCTTTAATTGAATGTATCCCCATTCACGTAATTTTCCACCAAATTTAAGCTCTAATTCTTGTGCAGATTCCATCTTCCCTTTCCTAATGATATCTTTGATTTGTGGAAACTTTGTACCAGTGAGGGCTATTAGCGGTGAATTATATACCCACTTTTGTTTCCGGTGTAATGTATCCCAGATTCTGAAAGCATTTTTTGTCAGTTCATGTGTATTTAAATCTAATGTTCTATACTTATTTGATATCCAAATATTCTTATGCAACATGGTTTTACTTAAAGTGTTTTCTATCTCTATCCATTTTTTTTCTCTATTTTCCTTTGTCCACTCAAACATAAGTGATAGATTTACTGCTTTATAGTACCTAAAAATATCCGGTGCTGCTAACCCGCCATGCTGTCTTTTCCTGGAAATTAGTGCAAATTTTAATCTTGGTTTTTTGTTTCGCCAAATAAATTTTGTCAATATTTTTTGTATAGTTTTAAAAAAACTCTGTGGGACCCCTATTGGCAACATTTGAAATTTGTACAATATTTTAGGTAGAATTACCATTTTGAGCATGTTGACTCTTCCAATCCAGGTTATTGATTGTGTATTTGTCTTCTGGACTTCTGCCTTGATCTCATTTAATAATGGAATGTAGTTTGCAGAATAAATTTTTTTGAAGAATGGTGTTAATTTAATCCCAAGGTAGGGTAACTCACCCTTTACCCACGTAAATGGGAATTCTTCTTGGAGGGCCAAGCTGTCTTTTTTCCTACTCCAAGGTTCAGTATTTCTGTTTTTGTAGGGTTTATTTTGAAATTTGAAAGTTCACCATACTTTTCTACTTCTGTCAGGATATTTAACAGGGTCTCTCTAGGCTTGGTCACATACACGAGGATGTCATCGGCGTAGGCCACAAGTTTATGTTCTTTTCCCTCTACTCGAACCCCTTCTATCCCACGGTTATTGCGCAAGGTCACCAAAAAAGGTTCCAGTGACAGCACGTATAGAAGAGGCGAGAGTGGGCATCCTTGCCGGGTTCCGTTGTACATTTCAAACGCCGGCGACATCTTCCCGTTTACTCTTACTCTTGCTGTAGGTCCTTTATATAAGTTGTTTATCCACTTCATTATTTTAGGCCCCAATCCGAGGTGTTGAAGTGTGGTCATCATAAATCCCCAGTCTACTCTGTCAAATGCTTTTTCTGCGTCGATTGACAGAAGTAGATCTGGGGAAATGTTGGTGTTCTTTCTTTCAGCATCAGGAGTGTTTTTATGCTGTTGTCCCTTCCTTCTCTACCCGGGACAAATCCGGTCTGATCCGGGTTTATCCATAGTGGCATCAAACTTTTTATTCTTGTGGCTAAAATTTTGGCATAGAGTTTCGTATCTGTATTCAATAGAGCAATAGGCCTATAGCTTGAGCAGTTAACTTTATCCTTTCCTTCTTTGGGTATTATGGTGATGTGTGCTAGGAGTGACTCTTTTCTAATATCTTCTTCTTCTCCTATTTTGTTTAGATATTCACATAACTTTGGGATCAGTTGGTCTTGGAATTTTTTATAGTATCTGATCATGAATCCATCTGGCCTGGGACTTTTACCACTGGGTGTTTCTCTTAATGCCGCCTTGATCTCTTCTTGTGTTCTTTCCTTTTCTAGGTCCAGCAGTAGCTCAGGTTTAATTTTTGGTAAGTTGGCTTTTTCCAGATAAACTTGGGTCATCTTCTTCTTTCTTTCTGCTTGTTGTCTTGTTTCTTGCTTTTTTATAGCATATAAAGCACTATAATATTGCGCAAAGGCTTGTGCTATATCTGTAGTTTTATTTAATACTTCTCCTTTTTCTTTTTTTTTCTTCTCTATATACTTTAAGGTTTTCTTCTTTCTTAGGACCTTTGCGAGGTATTTTCCTACTTTATTGCCCATCATAAATCTCTGACTTGTGACCCTATTGATTCCTTTCTGTCTTCTTCCTCCATCAATTCTTTTAATTGTTCTCTTTTTAAGATCAGGGACCGATATATTTCATTTTTGCCTTCCTTTTTATGTCTTTGTTCCAGGTTATACATTTCATTTTGGAGTTTCAGCATATTCTTTCTCTTTTCTTTCTTTTTTCCCGTTCCTATAGATATTAATTTTCCCCTGATTACAGCTTTATGCACCTCCCATAAGGTTGCTCTTGAGAGGTCGGGGATATCGTTTTCCCGAAAGTATTTTTCAATCTCGTCTTTTATAATTTTTTCGGTGCCTTCGTCTTCCAATAGTTCTTCATTAATTCGCCATGTTCCTCTGCCCATGGATTCTACCCGAAGGTGTATCTGCATAGAGACTGGAGAGTGGTCTGAAAAGACTGACGTTTCGATTTCTGTCTCTAATACATCTTCTAATAGTCTGTGTTCTAGCATAATATAGTCCAGTCTAGTATAAGTTTTATGTATTGTTGAGAAATATGTGTAATCCTTTATTCCTGGGTGCTGAACTCGCCAAGCATCTACCAGTTGCAATTCATGCAGTTTCTTTCTAATCCTCCTTAGTTGTTTTCTTTCTCTGTCTAAAGCAGTGGATGTAGAATCCAGGTTGTGATTCATGATGAAGTTAAGATCACCTTCTACTATTAATTTTCCCTGTTAAATTTAAATAGGTCGGTCATTTTCTCCACTAGAAATTTGTTAGGGTTTTTGTTAGGGCAATAAAAATTTTCAAATGTATACTTTGTGTCTTGTATTGACCCTGTGAGAAAGAGGAATCGTTCCTCTGGATCTGCCTTTATCTTTTCAATACTAAAGCCGCTGTTTTTCCCGAACCCGATTGCGACACCTTTTGCTCTTCTTGTAGGTGAGTCTCCATAGTACCAAAGTGGGATTTTTTTAAATATATTTTAACATTGGAGTCCTGCGTTATGTGCGTTTCCTGCAGGAAAACTATATCAGCCTTGAGTCTTTCCATTTCCCACAGAATTGAACGCCTTTTTTGAGGTGAGTTCAGCCCTTGGACATTGTATGTCACGATTTTTACTTTATTTATTTCTTCTATTTACGGCTCCAGTTTCCCGCCTTGTCCCCTCTGTAGGAGAGGCCCTCCCCCCGCGCCCCAAAAAGGGACACAGGGGGGAGGACCTCCGCCCAGGGGCCAGCACCCGGGCGTACCCCTCCATCCAAACGGTTGTCTGGGCAGCATAAAGTTTTCCCTTCTTCTTTCTCCTCTAGAAATCCTCTAGAAATCCTCTAGAACTAGAAATCAATATATTTAATACGGGCGCATCAGTCGAATACCATGGTACATAAGGAGATGCCCTAGTACATACATATTGTCTATAAATAATATGGGTAAAAAACATGGAAAAAACATGGGTAAATAGATCAGTAAATGAATATAATAATATAGGTGTATACGTAATGTAATCTAATACATGAATGGAACTACTATATATATATATATATATATATATATATATATATATATATATATATATATATATATATATTATGTATTTAAAATTATCAATAAAATTCACATAAGACATGAATATCATATATGCATATGACTAGTAGATAAAATCAATGAATATTAAAATGGATTAAAAATTGCTAAGAAAACAGTTTAAGTCAAATTCGACATTCATACCTCTAGGTGTTAAAGTGCGCATGGTGTGCATCCAATAGGACTCTCTTTGACTAATAGTCCTTATTTTATGGCTGCCTCTCCATGACCCTTTGTATTTTTCTATACCCCAGAATTGAAGATATGTGGGATCCTGATTGTGTACTAATGCAAAATGTTTAGATACATGTCTCTTTTGTAGTGATTGCTGTAAAATCTGTTCTTTTGCCCTGAAATTTTTGGTCATGTCTACATTCATAGCAATTTATGCAGGGAAAGAATCCTTTTCCTGTAAAAAAGGAATAAGGTGCTTTAGGGGGAGGTTCTACCACCAATTTCACTACCATGTCTCTGATGGTAGGTGCTCTCTTATATATAATGTTTGGTAGATCTGGTAATATGTTCTTAAAGTCTCTATCATTCTGAAGGATGTGCCAATGATGTTGGATTATCTTCGATACCTCTTTGTATTGTACATTATAGTGCAGAACTAAACTTGGTGTCTCTTGTTGGGATTTTTTTTAGGGTTATTTTCCAACATTTGTGTTCTGTCCATTTCATTGACATATTGAATTTGTTCTTCTATCCATGCATCCTCATACCCTTTTACCTTGAACCTGGTTCCAATTAATCTAGCTTGTTCTTTATAGTCTTCTTCTTTTGTACAATTCCTTTTAATTCTGATGAATTGTCCTTTTGGAATACTGTAAAGCCATGGTTTATAATGACAGCTATCTATAGAAAGATAGCTGTTAGCATCCACATTTTTAAAAAAGGTTTTGGTGACTAATTTGTCTCCTTCTAGGCAGATCTTTAAATCTAAAAATTCCACTGATTTGTCATCTATATTCCATGACAGGTGTATGTTCTTCTCATTCACATTCAATTTATTTAAGAACTGTTCAAGTTTCTGTCTATCGCCATTCCAGACTATAATCACGTCATCGATGTATCTTTTATATAAAGTGAGTTCGGCTTTTGTGTCTTTATAGATGGACTGATCTTCCCACTGTGCCATAAAGGCATTAGCCACACTTGGTGCGAACTTTGCTCCCATTGCTATGCCGATGGCTTGTTTATAGTATGTTTGATCGTGCCAAAAGTAATTGCATTTCAGGCAAACATCTAAACATTTGATGAGATATTTTCTCTGTTTGTTCATCAGGTTGCTATATTTTCTGAGGAGCCACTTTGTTGCTGAGCATGCATCATGGTGCTGGACGATAGTATAAAGTGAGTTTACATCTGCCGTGGCTAGTAATGTTCTTCCTTCTAAAACAGGTAATGTGTCTAAAAGTTGTAGCACATGTTTCATGTCTTTCAGATAAGCAGGTGTGTGTTGTACTGTTGGTTGAATAAACTGGTCCAAATATTGTCCCACCCTAGATGTCAGGGAGTCTATCCCATTGATGATTGGTCTACCCGGTGGGTTGTCTAGTGATTTATGAATTTTTTGAACCGTATAAATGACTGGTATTCTACGCGTTTCTGGTATGAGATACTTCGATTCTTTTTATTCAATATGTCCTTTTTTGTTCCTAAGTTAATCAGATGTTCTAACTCTCTCTCTTATATTTGTTGGTGGGATTACCCAACAGTTTGATATACGTACTTTCATCTTGTAATTGTCTTCTTATTTCATTCTGGTATTGTTCCTTTGACTGCATTACAATTGCTCCTCCCTTATCTGCTGAACGTACTATAATGTCTTTTCTTTCTTTCAAGGATTTTATACCATTCCTGATGTGTATGGGATCCGACACTTTTTTATTTCTAAAGATTCCAGATCTTTTAGTACTAGTTTCTTGAACACTTCTATGTGTTGATTATCAGAGACTTGTGGGTTAAACACCAAGTTATTACGTAATGTACTGTGTGTAACCATTGTAGTATTGTTTCTTATCGTATTGGTAGTGTTATAGGGATTAGATAGATAATATTTTTTAACATTAACTTTCTAATGTATTTGAGTATCCCTATATAGGTATCGAATTTGTTCAAGTTGTTGGCTGGTGCATATTTTAATCCTTTGTCGAGTACCGATAATTCATCAGCTGAAATAGGGTGACCACTGAGATTCATTACATTCTCTCCCACTACCCTCTTTTTCGTTTGGATTCTATTTCCTGCTCTGTGTCCTCTCTTCGTTCTGGAGAATTTCTTATTCTGTCTTCTTGTGGTTGTCTCCTGGGAGAGGGGTAAGGATCCTGTGGTTGTCTTAGCGGGGAGTGGTCTCTCCTTTCCCTTTCTAAAAAATGACGTTGTGGATTGTATTCATATTCATTCTGGTAGTGCCGCGAGTCATTATAGTGTTGATCTTGATAGTTTCTGATGGGGTCAAATCTATTGTAGGTAGATATTGGTGTTCTATCAGGTCCTTTATACAAATTCTGGGGGTATGTTGGTCTGTTGTAGTCTCTCTGATTTCTATCGTTGTTGTGTCTGTTGTTATAAGATTTTTAAATGTTTTTTTGAAAGGTTTTCTCCATTGTTGTCTTGGAGTGCGTTGTCCATAATTGTTGGTGTTGCGTTGTTCATGTTGAGGTGTTCTCATTCCATATTGTGGCCTTGTTTCATTATATGTATCTCTATTATCCCATCTAGGTGGGTTTTGTGCATATGCCACAGTTGGGTCTTGTATTCTGACTTCTCTCTCTGGTGTAGAATATGTGGAGCTTGATGGTATTGGGTCTGTTTTCTTTTGCCATTTGAAAACTTATTCTGTTTTATAATCTTCTATATCACGTTGATATTTCTTCATCTTACGTTGCTGTACTTCTAGATCTTTAGTGATTAGGTCTTTATTAAGTTGTGTCGCTAGTTTCTTGAAATCTGAGGACTCTTTATAAGGTTCTAATTTGAGTTTGATTTCTTCTAGTTGTTGTTCTAGTATTCTAGTCTTCTTCAGTTTTCTTCCTAGTAGAAATTTCCGACCTTCTATACTCTTACTATTAAAAAATTCGAACCATTCATCCATTGATTCTTTATCGATTAGACCATCGTTTGGTGGTAATTCTCACCGTAATCTCCTAGGGACAATGTTTTCTCTAATGTACCTTTCAAAAGTATTGGTGTCCCATCATAGGGAGATTTTTTTCTCCATGTGGTGTCCCAATTTTCTTACTAGACTATCCAAGTCAGTATTGCGTGATCTAGCCTGTGAATTGAAAATGTCATCTAAATTGACATTCCTATTCTCCATGAATGAAAATACATCCATTATCCTATCTATATTTCTATAGATAGCTGTCATTATAAACCGTGGCTTTACAATATTCCAAAAGGACAATTCATCAGAATTAAAAGGAATTATACAAAAGAAGACTATAAAGAACAAGCTAGATTAATTGGAACCAGGTTCAAGGTAAAAGGGTATGAGGACACATGGATAGAAGAACAAATTCAATATGTCAATGAAATGGACAGAACAAAAATGTTGGAAAATAACCCTAAAAAAAATATCCCAACAAGAGACACCAAGTTTAGTTCTGGACTATAATGTACAATACAAAGAGGTATTGAAGATAATCCAATGTCATTGGCACTTCCTTCAGAATGATAGAGACTTAAAGAACATATTGCCAGATCTACCAAACACTATATATAAGAGAGCACCTACCATCAGAGACATGGTAGTGAAATTGGTGGTAGAACCTCCCCCTAAAGCACCTTATTCCTTTTTTACAGGAAAAGGATTCTTTCCCTGCAGAAATTGCTATGCATGTAGACATGCCCAAAAATTTCTGGGCAAAAGAACAGATTTTACAGCAATCACTACAAAAGAGATATTTAAAATCAGTGATTTTACAGGATGTCACACAGAGGGAGTAGTATACGTGTTACATTGTAGCTGCAGACTCCAATATGTAGGGAGAAACAAGAGAGCCCTCAAAACCAGAATAAAAGAACATATTCAAAACTGTCAGAAAGGTTATCTGGTTGGGCGCCGGGGCGCGTTGGCGCTCGTGTCCCTGTTCGTGCTGGGGCGCGTGTCCCTGGGGGCGCCGGTGTGTCTGGGCCGACCGGCCGTGGCGTGCGGGGTGGCGTCCAGGCGTTCGTGCATACGCGCGTCCGCGTTAGCGCGCGTCCGCTTGCGGGCGTTACCTTTGACATGCCCGGTAGTGTGGGCGTGCATGCCGGTGTCGGGGGCACGCTCGGGCGCGTACGGGGGCGCGGCGCGCCTTGGCGAATCGGCGCGCGCACGTGCGCGGCGTTTTGGCGCCAATCAGTCTATTTGAAGCCTGCCTCTGCACTGTCCCGGTGCTGCCTGATCAAACAGCTTTGTACCTTGTCCCGTGATCATCTTTGTGTTCCTGTATCTTCGTAGTGTTTACCCGTTGTGACCCGGCTTGCCTTTGGACCCTCCTTGACTGCTGCCTGAACCCGACCCCGGCTTGTTTGACCTCGTTTCTGCCTTATCCCTTGTACCATTGCTGCCAGCCCGTTGCCGACCTCTGCCTGTGTGTGACCTGCCTGATTAGCTCCTGCTCAGCATCTGCTCTATCCAGCCTGAAGACCTACCGGTTGCTTGCCAGACCACTGTGTTCCAGGACTCTCACTTCAGGCCCTCATACCACTCCGCATTCGCGGGCCTCCTGTCTACTCTACCAGGAGCCCCGAATCGCATACGTAAGGGAGCCTACCCTCTGCCCAAGCGGACTCACCTGTCTGGTAAGTGTGGGACCTGACAGTATCAGGCAGCCATGACTGAGTCCGGGCAGGGGGCCTCCCCCATGGATGAACTATGCAGGCACTTAGCGGGCCTTACGCAAGCTGTTAAAAGTCTACAGGAAGGCTACACCAGAATGGAAGGACAGGTCCAGGCCCTCTCAGCCTCTCCTCCCGGAGCAGTATCCAACCCTGCCTCAGCGCCCTCTGTAGTGATGCTCCCACCAGAACCCAGGGTTCCTCCACCCGAAAAGTTTTCAGGAGAACGCAGTAAGTTCCGGGCGTTCCGTAACGCGTGCGAACTCTACTTTGCCCTACAACCCCGTACGTTCTCCCTGGAGGCTACTAAAGTGGGGTTCGTCATATCCTTGCTGACAGGCGAGCCTCAAACTTGGGCCCACCATCTACTGGAGCAAAAGGCTCGATCTCTTGACTCCTTGAGTGACTTCTTCCTAGCCATGTCTCAGCTATATGAGGATCCTCAGCTAACAGCCACGGCAGAAGCCGCCTTGCACTCCCTCCAACAAGGTCGCAGAGCGGCCGAAGATTACGCCGTGGAGTTTAGGCGTTGGAGCTCAGACACGGAGTGGAATGACGCAGCCTTGCGTCACCAATATCGGCTGGGGTTGTCGGATTCCCTAAAGGATGAATTAGCGCGAGTAGGGGTACCCCAGACACTAGAGGAGCTAATCAATCTGTCAATTCAAATTGACCGCCGCCTCAGGGAAAGACGCTCTGAGAGATCTGTGAATCACCCACGCCTCACCTGGATGTTGCCCAGGGCCCCTAGTGCCCCGAACCAAGCTCCGCCTGTTTCATCTGCCCCTGCCCAGGAGGTTTCGGAACCCATGCAGTTGGGACTGCTCCGTCCCTCTCTGACTCCTGAGGAGAAGACACGAAGACGCACACTCAACCTGTGCTTGTATTGTGGAGAGCCTGGTCACTTCGCAAGAGCATGCCCCAATAAAAGACGTAAGTGTCTCCCGTCTTCCTCATTGTGTGCGCCTGTCCTACCTAGTACCGGTAACCATTTAACATTCTCCATTGTCTTACAGTTACCTGGAAGGAGCATCCCAGTACCGGTCATCATTGATTCGGGAGCATGCAGTGGATACATTGATCGGACTTTTGTTGAAACTCACCATATCCCCACTCAAACCAAAGCCCAAGGACTGGCAGTCTTCCTAGCGGATGGTTCCACCCTCCGCTCCGGACCCGTTACCCAAGAAACGGTTCCCTTATTGGCCACCATTGGCCCAGAACATCAGGAACTGTTACGTCTAGATGTCATCTCCTCCCCTCTCTTCCCAGTTATCCTAGGAATACCTTGGCTACAGGCTCACAACCCTAGTATCAACTGGTCTACGGGCAAAATCCAGTTTTCTTCTGAGTATTGTAGACAAAACTGCTTACGGGGGACCTCCCTAACCTCCTCCCAATGCCTGTGCATGGACTCGGAAACTAAGCTCTACCCAGATCTTCCTGAACCTTACCGGGATTTCCTGGACGTGTTTAGTAAAAAGGGAGCAGAAACCCTTCCGGTACATAGATCCTATGACTGCCCAATAGAACTTTTACCGGGTACCGAAGTTCCTTTTGGGAGGATCTTCCCTCTAACTGTGCAGGAGCTGGGCACCTTGAAAACCTATATAGACGAAAACCTGAAGAAAGGGTTCATTCGTCCTTCCACGTCTCCAGCTGGGGCAGGCATCTTTTTCGTGGAAAAGAAGGATCACTCCTTACGTCCCTGCATTGATTACCGGGAGCTTAATAAAATCACTATCAAGAACAGATACCCGCTACCCTTGGTTCCCGAATTATTTCAGAGACTAGGATCTGCTACCGTTTTCACTAAGCTAGACCTCCGTGGGGCCTATAATTTGATCCGCATAAGAGAAGGAGACGAGTGGAAGACAGCCTTTCGTACTCGATTCGGACATTACGAGTATCTCGTCATGCCTTTTGGTCTGTGCAACGCACCGGCAACTTTTCAGCACTTTGTCAACGATGTCTTTCATGACTTACTGGACCTATATGTCATCGTCTACCTGGATGATATCCTGGTTTTTTCTGCCTCCCTGATGGAGCACCGTAAACACGTACGAAATGTACTCTCCCGGCTGAGACAACATGGCCTTTACGCCAAACTTGAAAAGTGTGAATTCGAGCTCCAATCCATCCAGTTCTTAGGCCTGATCATTTCTCCTGATGGCATTAAAATGGATCCACAGAAAGTATCCGCTATTCTGGATTGGCCTGCACCGACTGACAAAAAAGGAGTACAGCGTTTTATTGGCTTCGCCAATTTCTATAGGAAGTTTATTAAGGGATTTTCCTCAATCATAACTCCTATTACAGAATTTATCAAACAAGGATGCCGGTTCCGCTGGACCCCTAGGGCACAAGAGGCCTTTGAAAGACTCAAAACGCTGTTTACTTCAGCCACTATTCTTAAGCATCCCAACCCTGCCTTGCCTTTCGTCCTGGAAGTGGATGCTTCCGAGGTTGCAGTTGGAGCCGTACTGTCACAGAGACAGGGTGCCAAAGCACTCCTGTACCCCGTGGGATTCTTTTCTCGTAAACTCTCTCCGTCCGAGAAAAATTATGACGTAGGTGATCGAGAACTTCTAGCCATTAAGGCAGCTCTGGAGGAATGGCGTTATCTCCTGGAGGGTGCAGCACACCCCATTTTGGTCTACACAGACCATAAGAACTTAGAATACCTAAGAACAGCCAAGAGATTAAAACCCCGGCAGGCCAGATGGGCACTTTTTTTTTCACGATTTGTTTTCCACATCACTTACAGACCCGGATCCAAGAATGTCAAATCTGACGCCCTTTCCCGAATGTTTCTCGAATCGGAAAAAACCCTGTCCCCAGACACCATTCTCCCCTCTGGAAATTTCCTAATTCTACAGGAGGACTTGATTTCTCAGATCAGACGAGCTTCCTTGGGAATGCCTCCACCTGCTGAAGCCTGTACCAAGGATGGGCTGTTTTGGGTCAAGAATAAGATTGTGGTTCCTGAGGAGCTAAAAGTACAAGTGCTAAGCCTGTGCCATGATCACAAGCTTGCGGGTCACTTCGGCACACGGAAAACAGTTGACCTTGTCCAACGCACCTTTTGGTGGCCTCACCTTGCCAAGGATTGCAAAGAATATGTGGAGTCCTGTAACACGTGTGCCAGAAACAAGACTAGCCGGACAAGAGCATGGGGCCTGTTGAAACCATTACCAGTCCCAGACAGACCTTGGGCCATGATTTCAATGGACTTTATCGTTGAGCTCCCACCATCAGAGGGTTTTTCGTCCATTTTTGTCGTAGTAGACAGGCTGTCTAAAATGGCTAATTTTCTCCCCATGAAGGGCACCCCTTCAGCCATGGAGACCGCCTCCATCTTTATTAAAGAAATCGTCAGACTACATGGAGTCCCGACCAGTATAGTCTCAGACAGAGGTGTCCAGTTTACCTCCAGGTTTTGGAGGGCCCTCTGTGGCGCCCTTGAGATCGAGTTGTCCTTTTCTTCGGCCTACCACCCTCAGTCTAACGGACAAACCGAGAGGACAAACCAGACCTTGGAGCACTACATCCGCTGTTTCTCTGCATTCTCCCAGGATGACTGGGCTTCCTTGCTTCCCATCGCAGAATTTTCATATAACAACTCACTACATTCAGCAACTAATCAGTCTCCGTTTTATGCCAATTATGGTTTCCACCCATCCTTCTTGCCTGGAGCACTTCCTGAATGCCCTGTTCCTGCAGTATCCGAAACCTTGGATTTTTTCTCCAACAACAACAAATTGCTGCAGGAAACCATGACCAAGGCTCAGGAAGACTACAAGAAGATCTTTGACAGAAAGAGACGGGGGGAACTTGTCCTTGAACCTGGCAATTCTGTCTGGCTGTCCACCGCTAATCTCAAGTTAGCATGCCCATCCAGGAAACTGGGTCCCAAATACCTGGGTCCTTTCTTGATCAAAAGGAAGATCAACAATGTGGCATATGAACTGGATCTTCCCAACTCCTTGAGGGTACACCCAGTGTTCCACGTGTCCCTCCTGAAGCCGGTCACCCCCAATTTCTTTCCTGGTCGCAGTATTGGCCCTCCCAAACCTATTGTGGTTGATGGCGAAGAGGAGTTTGAAGTGGAGGCAATTCTAGATTGCAGAAGAAGGCACAACCAAGTGCAATATCTGGTAAAATGGAAGGGCTATGGGCCCGAAGAAAATTTGTGGGAGCCGGAAAACAATTTACATGCTAAAGAACTTCTGCAATCCTTTAAAACCTCTCATTCCTCGAAGATGGCCCAGCTGGGCATCCGGAGTCTGCCCTTGAGGAGGGGGCACTGTCAGAAAGGTTACCTGGTTGGGCGCCGGGGCGCGCCGTGGCGCGCCGGGGCGCGTTGGCGCTCGTGTCCCTGTTCGTGCTGGGGCGCGTGTCCCTGGGGGCGCCGGTGTGTCTGGGTTGACCGGCCGTGGCGTGCGGGGTGGTGTCCGGGCGTTCGTGCGTACGCGCGTTCGCGCTAGCGCGCGTCCGCGTTAGCGCGCGTCCGCGTTAGCGCGCGTCCGCTTGCGGGCGTTACCTTTGACATGCCCGGTAGTGTGGGCGTGCACGCCGGTGTCGGGGGCGCGCTCGGGCGCGTGCGGGGGCGCGGCGCGCCTTGGCGAATCAGCGCGCGCACGTGCGCGGCGTTTTGGCGCCAATCAGTCTATTTGAAGCCTGCCTCTGCACTGTCCCGGTGCTGCCTGATCAAACAGCTTTGTACCTTGTCCCGTGATCATCTTTGTGTTCCTGTATCTTCGTAGTGTTTACCCGTTGTGACCCGGCTTGCCTTTGGACCCTCCTTGACTGCTGCCTGAACCCGACCCCGGCTTGTTTGACCTCGTTTCTGCCTTATCCCTTGTACCGTTGCTGCCAGCCCGTTGCCGACCTCTGCCTGTGTGTGACCTGCCTGATTAGCTCCTGCTCAGCATCTGCTCTATCCAGCCTGAAGACCTACCGGTTGCTTGCCAGACCACTGTGTTCCAGGACTCTCACTTCAGGCCCTCATACCACTCCGCATTCGCGGGCCTCCTGTCTACTCTACCAGGGGCCCCGAATCGGATACGTAAGGGAGCCTACCCTCTGCCCAAGCGGACTCACCTGTCTGGTAAGTGTGGGACCTGACAAAAACATCAAAAAGCGAAATCCCAAACATAATGTATCTAAACATTTTGCATTAGTACACAATCAGGATCCCACATATCTTCAATTCTGGGGTACAGAAAAATACAAAGGGTCATGGAGAGGCAGCCATAAAATAAGGACTATTAGTCAAAGAGAGTCCTATTGGATACACACCATGCGCACTTTAACACCTAGAGGTATGAATGTCGAATTTGACTTAAACTGTTTTCTTAGCAATTTTTAATCCATTTTAATATTCATTGATTTTATTTACTAGTCATATGCATATATGATATTCATGTCTTATGTGAATTTTATTGATAATTTTAAATACATTATATATATATATATATATATATATATATATATATATATATATATATATATATATATATATATATATATAGTAGTTCCATTCATGTATTAGATTACATTACGTATACACCTATATTATTATATTCATTTACTGATCTATTTACCCATGTTTTTTACCCATATTATTTATAGACAATATGTATGTACTAGGGCATCTCCTTATGTACCATGGTATACGACTGATGCGCCCGTATTAAATATATTGATTTCTAGTTCACTTCTCTCGAAACCATCCCTGTTGACAGAGCTCAACAAAAAATTCACATTTTAAGTTTTAATTCCACCATATATTTCGCATCATTGCCATATACTATCATTGATGACAGTAAAAGCCCGATCCACAAAACAATGGCCGCTATGTATACTTAGCTTCCACCTAAAAGATGGCCGCGCTGATACATATCAGGGGACTCACAAGAAAATGGTCTCCGCAACACTTCCGGTATTACCATATAAAAACCATACCTCTCTGACCAATCCGGTTCCCCAAATAAAGTCACGAGTGGTGTCGTAACGCGTAGGGCGTGGCGGAGAGCAGACGTAAACCGGAAGTCTAGTAAGGAGGCGCTCTAAACGCTGTTCCAGCTGTACTTGCTTGTTTTTAAAGTTTTACATGTAAGAGACCACCCTGAAGCCCCCTAATAAAATTATTATTGTATTATCGAACGTACTACACTATTGGAGGCTTCCGTTTTCTCCCTCTTTCCCCCACCAAGGCCGTTGTGCCTCGGAGGTTCATTTTTCATCAGGCTAGAGAGCTGTATTAATGGAGATGAGGAATGAAATATAGCTAGGACGAGCGGATGAGAATGGTCTGGAGAATACAGTGACGTGATAAACAGATATTCTATCATGATGCCTATTTTTATTATCATTGAGGTGAGAGTTCTGAGAGCCTAAAAGTTATTTTGAAAAATCTCCCATGAGGACCTGTATGAACTTTGGCCAATCTGTTTATTTATTTCCACACTGAGTCACCTTATCATCCTGCATGGTCAGGACAGAGTCAGTCATCTGTATACTTCATGAACTTGTACCTTAATTGCACTATTATTAAGCACTTTTAATTTTTATTTGATTTTGTGATAATTTTTTTATCATTGATCTATATGATCATCCATTATATATTTCATTTTATTTGATAGTTATGATTCATGTCATCTTGTATGTTATTTTACACTATGTGTGAATAGATTTGAATGCGCTAGATCACTTTTTTCTAATACTCCCACTGAAGTGTAGTGTGAACACTTTTAGATTTTGCAGCTATCTGTTTTAGACATCATCACACACATACTTTTTACTTCATATCTTTATTTATTCATTTTTACACATTCTCACTATTACTCACTTATAGCACGAAGGACCCTTCCACTCACAATTACTGATTGCATGCAACCAAATTTTACTGTTTTGTTATGTATAAAATTTCTTAATAAAAATTATTGAAAAAAATAATAATAATAATAATTTTTTCCTCAGTTTAGGCCGATATGTATTCTACATATTTTAGGTAAAAAAACCCGCAATAAGCGTATATTGATTGGATTGCGCAAAAGTTATAGAGCCTACAAAATAGGTTATTGATTTATGTAATTTTTATTATTTTATTTATTTTTACTAGTAATGGCGGTGATCTGCGATTTTTATCAGAACTGCAACATTGCGGCAGACAGATCGGACACTTTTTTGACACTTTTTTGATACCATTGACATTTATACAGCGATCAGTGCTATATAAATAGCCACTCATTATTGTGTAAATGTCACTGGCAGGGAAGGGGTTAACACTAGGGGGCGATCAAGGGGTTAAATGTGTTCCCTCACTGTGTTTTCTAACTGTGGGGGGATGGGACTGACTGGGAGAGGAGACCGATCGGTGTCCCTATATACTAGGAACACACAATCTGTCTCCTCTCCCCTGACAGGAAGTGGATTTGTGTGTTTACACACACAGATCCACGTTCCTGCTACAACAATTTGTGCAGGGGAGCCATTCTGATGGTGGGCAGTCAGCAAGTGGGTAATGTATTTGTGTTCACTAAAAATCATTTATGTTTTGATAATGATAAATGACTGCGCAAATATTTTGTGACATGAAAAATTGCAACAGCCACCATTTGCTTTTTCAGGGCCTTGGCTTTCAGAAATTTAATAATGTTTTGGAGTTTTAAGTAATTTCTAGCAAAACAAATACTGATGTTAACATGTATGTAAAAAAATAAAAAAACCAAAGAACCAATACAAAATTCTCTACCATTGGTACCATACCCCCAGTCTCTTAACTTTATTCAATCCAAATGTCCCAGCCTATTCCTGGAGTTGCAAGCAACACCTGGGAAATGTGTTCCATATGTATTCGATTTGCCCAAGAATTTTTCAATTTTGCTTAGAAGTCAACAAATACGCATAGTCCTCAATCCAACCACATTTTTGCTTGGTCTTCTACCACCTAATATGCCTATTGCCACGTACACACGGTCAGAATTTCCGTCAACAAATGTTCGATGTGAGCTTGTTGTTGGAAAGTCCGACCGTGTGTAGGCTCCATCAGACATTTGTTGTTGGAATTTCCGACAACAACAATTTGAGAGCTGGTTCACAAATTTTCCAACAACAAAATCCATTGTCAGAAATTCCGATCATGTGTACACAATTCCAATGCACAAAATTCCACGCATGCTCGGAATCAAGCAGAAGAGCCACACTGGCTATTGAACTTCATTTTTCTCAGCTCGTCATACGTGTTGTACATTACCGCGTTCTTGATTTTAGGAATTTTTTTGGAACAACATTTGTGCGACCGTGTGTATGCAAGACAAGTTTGAGCCAACATCCGTCGGAAATAAATCCAGGATTTTGTTGTTGGAATGTCCGATCGTGTGTACGCGGCATAAGGATGCTAAAAGACTAGTTTTACATGTTTTAACTGCTGCAAGATGTCTGATTGCCTCTCATTGGTGACAGGTCCAGGGATCGTCCACATTTGAATTTTACTCTCATATTTGAGAGATCAAACTCATGGAAACTCCTACCAACCCACTGAATTTCCTAATAAATAGGAATTTACATGTAAAATAATAAGCCAAATTCATTTAAATGCCATTCCAGAGAGTGCCATAATCTTGCATGTGGAAGGGTGCAATTTCTTGGGTGCATAAATAGGGTGGAACTAAGTGGGTGATTGGGTGTGCTGCAGCTACCCAAAAATTCTTTTAGCATCCCCATAGCACCCCCATAAAAGCAGAATCAGAATCTAGCATCCATAACATTTATTAGAATTTGGTCTTTTTTTTACATATTTGTAATTGCCTGAATGCAAACAGCCGTAATAGCAGGGACTTGTTTCTCTATGTAGAGGGATACAGAATCTCCTTTCCACTGTTTCCAATGCTTTGCTTCTAGTGCTGTCTACTGGTGTTCTTTCAGGACTGCTCACTCTGGCAGACCGATTTGGTGGAAAGGAACTGTAAGTGTGTTCATAAAGTATATCCAAGTGTGTTTGTGCATTTGAGCTTGTATATGCATGTGATTAACTGAACATATTTATATATCTGAGTGTGTATGTATGTTTAAGTGTATGTATAAACATACTCAATTTCATCTCTCAACTTTATGGGAACAGTTTGGGAATGGCCCCTTCCTGTTCCAGCATGACTGTGCACCAGTGCACAAAGCATGATCCATAAAGACATGGATGAGCAAGTTTGGGTTGGAGAAACATGACTGGCCTGCACAGAGTCTTGACCTGAACACAGTAGAACACCTTTGGGATGAATTAGAGAAGAGGCTGTGAGCAAAGCCTTCTCATCCAACATCATGCCTGACCTCACAAATGTGCTTCCGGAAGAATGGTCAAACACTCCCATAGACACACTCCTAAACCTTGTGGACAGCCTTCCCAAAAGAGTTGAAGCTGTTATAGCTGCAAAGGCTGTGCCAACTCAATATTGAACCCTAAGGACTAAGACTGGGATGCCATTAAAGTTCATGTGCGTATAAGGGAAGGTTTCCCAATACTTTTGACAATATAGCTTATTTATATATCTGAGTGTGTATGTATGTTTGTGTGTATGTACAGTATAAATATTCACAAATAGGAAAGTGCTACCTTTTATCCTCCAATGATGTGAACTTAAAAAAAATGTTAAAAAATCAGATAATTCATACAATTAATTCATAATCATTTCCCTATATACAAACACAATAAAATATTGAACATAATACGCCATATATAAAAACATCTGCAATAATTTATAAAAGCAATATTTCATACGTGTACATTCAATTAATTTATGTAGCTAGCCACTGTGCAATAACTTAAGTCCCATCATGTGAAAAAATATTACTGGTGATACATTCTTCTTCCGTGCCTCTCACCTAAAGATGACAGTTCACCCTTAAAGTGGTTCTAAAGGCTGAATGAAAAACGAATGTGTATGGCCAGCTTAAGACTCCAGAACTAAACACACTATATTGTATTACTATTATTATTATTATTATACAGGATTTATATAGCTCTGACAGTTTGCTAAGCACTTTGCAACATTAGGGCAGACAGTATAATTACAATACAATTTGATACAGGAGGAATCGGAGGGCCCTGCTCGTTAAAGCTTACTGTCTAGGAGGGAGGGTCAAGTGATACAAAGGGTATTAATTGTGGGGGGTGAGCTTATGAAAAAAATAAAAGAACAGTTGTTAGGTGGAGGCAGGGAAGGCTTCTCCAAAGAGAAACGTTTTCAGGGATCCCCTAAAAGTAGATAGATTTGCAGGTAGTCTGAAAGATTGGGGCAGGGTATTTCAGAGGATGGGAGAGACTCAGGAGAAGTCCTGGAGGCGAATATGGGAGGAGTCGATGAGGGAGCTAGAGAGCAGGAGGTCTTGGGAGGAACGAAGAGGACGAGTAGGTTGGTATATTGAGGCTAGGCTAGTGATGTAGCTGGGGGCCAAGTTGTGCATGGCTTTTAAACTTATTGTTAGTATTTTGAATTTAATTTGTTGGGCGAGTGGCAGCCAATGAAGGGATTGGCAGAGAGGGGTAGCAGACGCTGAGCAGTTTGTAAGGTGGATGAGTCTGGCAGCAGCATTCATGATGGACTGAAGGGGGATAGTCTATTTAACGGTAAGCCAGTGAGGAGGTAGTTGCTGTAGTCAAGGTGAGAGATAACCAGGGAGTGAATCAAGAGCTTTGTGGTTTCATTGGTTATTAAGGGACATAGTTTGGAAATGTTGGGGAGGTTTAGGCGGCAAGCTTTGGAAAGGGATTGCATGTGGGGCCAAAAGAAGAGTTCAGAGTCCAGGATAACACCTAGCGCCCTGGCATGTGGGGATGGGTGGAAGGCATATGTGGGAGGAAATATTATGAGTTTGGTTTTGTACAGGTTGAGTTTGAGGAAGTGGTGTGACATCTAGACAGATATGTCTGTTAGTAAGTTAGTGATGCGTGAGGAGACTGATGGAGTGAGTTGTGGGGTGGAGAGATAGATTTGTGTGTCATCAGTGTAACAATAATATTGAAAGCCGTGTTCAGCTGACCCAGGGAAGAGGTGTAGTTTTAAAATAGGAGAGGTCTAATATTGTACTTTACATAATATAATATTATAATATTGTACATTACATACTCATAGCTCCCATAGCTCCTCATAGTCCCTCTGTCCCTCTTTCCTCCTCATTTGTCCCTCATTTTGGTTTGATCTATATAGTTATTTATAAATGCACTATTTATCTATCAAATATTGTTTCCCAGTGCTAAATCTTTCATTTGTAAAATTCCAAAAGCCAATATAAAGTAATAGTGGTAGTAAAAAGCAATTGTGGGCTTAATCAATCCTTTTTTTTTGTACAGTTCTCCCTTAAGGAGGGACATGTCCTATGCCTACATACATTTGCTAATAGGTGTCCCTCATTCTGATCTCAGAAAGTTGTGAGGTATGCATACTTCTGACCAAAGTGTTCATTGCCTCCACAGTTGGTGGTTGCTAATCAGTCCTTGATGATTTTAATGAATGTCTTATTTAAAGTGATTGTAAAGTCTAATTTTATTTTTAGTTAAAAAGAATAAACATGTTATACTTACCTGCACTGTGCAGTGGATTTGTACAGAGCAGCCCGGATCCTCCTATTCTCGGGTCCCTTTTTGGTGCTCCTGGCTCCTCCTTCCCGTTGAATGCCCCCACAGCAAGCAGCTTGCTATGGGGGCACCGAGCTGAGCCACAGCTCCCCATGTCCATTCAGACGTGGAGCTGTCACCCAGATCCGCCACCTTTCTTTCCTCATTGGCTGACTGACTTTGCCTATGAGGAGGGGAGTCCCAGGCAGCCGAGACAATCCTACATAGCTGGATCTAGATGGGGCTCAGGTAAGTATTAGGGGGGGCTGAAGGGGGCTGCGGCACACAGAAGGTTTTTTATCTTAAGGCATAGAATGCATTATGAGAAAAAAAAAACCTTCTGCCTTCACAATCACTTTAAGTTAGGCTCAGACAAAGAGTTAGCTGTCTATTTTAAGTGTACATAAAATCATATGTAATGATAGCATTTCATTTTTTTTAAACGATAGTGCAGATGTGTATGCCATGGTGTGCTTTGCCTGCCACATTACTGCTCTACTTGGGGAGTCCCAAGTCTTTTATAATTATAGAAACACCCCTGTATTATACCTAGGCCATCCAAAAAGACCACCAACCCCATAAGGTACACAATACTCCACTCCTAGGCTGATTTACCTAACATTTAAACAGATTGTTTGCAAGTGTTTCTTGCAAAAAAGTTTAGAATCAGTGTATTTTACACCTCATAGAATGCACTGTTTATTGAATAAGCCAATTTAATTTACTCACAAAATGTTTTCAGTGTTTCTGCAGGCCCTGTTTTGTTTAAGCAAAGGGAGAAAGGTAGCACACTACAAGCTATACACAGTGAAGCACCCATTATATTGACTATGCTTTTTTTGTCCAGGCCCGCAAGTGTGCAGCATTTGCTCCCCTAAATACACTCCCAGCACGAGTACAGCACCCCCCCCAAACAAAATGCCTGGAGCCGCCCCTGCACATAAATGGTAATCATGCCACTGAAAAGGGATCTAAATGGGTTCTGCTGCCTTATTTAATAATTATTTTGTGGCTGAACTCCAAGACGGTATATAAAAACAGTGAATGCAATTATTATGTGTAGATATTTTGTGTTTTTAATAAATAAATAAATAAAAAATTTCTTTAAATCTGTAGTCAGCATCGGGTTGTACTCAGCCTAAAGTCTCGTACACACGGTACGATTGTTGGCAGGTGATTGTCTGTTGACAGACTGTTGTCCTAAAATCTTACTGTTAGTACGTTCCTTTTGACAATTGTTGTCCAATTTTCCGCCAACAAATGTTGGATAACAGGCTATTAGATTTTCCTATGGTCAGTACACAAATCCGTCACACAAAAGTGGAAAGTACAAACACGCATGCCCGGAATCAATGCTCACCAAACACAAAATTAGCAGAAGGGGCCCAAAGGGTGGGGCTCAAGAGCTGAAATTCCTCGTAGTACGTCACTACGTTTGTGTTTGTGGGATGACAATTGTGTACCTAGCACACGCCCTTTTGACAAAATTCAGATGCTCGGTTGGCCAACAATCATACCGTGTGTACGAGGCTTTGCTCAAGAGATGTATCTCTCTAAACACAGAATGTATTTCCTCAGCCACATGTCATTTGAGCATGCTCCAGCTAGGGATATGTGTACTGTGTTATAGCAGAACTCAAATCCCCTATTAGTACACCCCCAAACAAAACAGTTATTACATTTGTGAATTTTACCATTGAACTGAAGAGAAAAATCTAACTGACTTTATAGGATGTCATCTCTGTAGTTCAAGAAATGCTGCATGTATTCTGTCAAGGAGGAGCATTACATCATATCCTCTCCTCTCTCTCCTACACTATAACCAAACTACACTTCCCATCATGCTTCAGGAATTGGAGAGAATGAAGGAGGGTACACTAGGTCTGTACATGTTAAATGTGAACAAGCCCACTTCAACATAAATCACACCCTCTCATTCTGCAGTAGGGATGAGCCCTCAGGTGTTCGTTTGTTCTAAAACGAACCGAACATATGGGGCGTTCGTGGAAAATTTGAGCGCAGCTGAATGCCCCATAATGCACTGCGAGATCACAGTGCATTGCTGTACGATGATTGGACAAAGCATGCACCTGACCTGCATGCTTTGGCCAATCACAGTGCGCTTTGCTAAGAGAGCCATAATTGGCCAAAGGCAGGGTGCCTTTGGCCAATCATGGCTCAGGGGGACTAAGTCCACACCCCACACTATATAAGACTGCTTACAGAGCGGCCATGTGTAGTGTTGTAGTCATGGATAGGGATGGGCTTTATGTTCGGGTCAAACACGAGTTCGACTCGAACATTGGTTGTTTGCCAGTTCACTGAACAGCCAACAATTTGGGGTGTTCGCGGCAAATTCGAAAGCCGCAGAACACCCTTTAAAAGTCTATGGGAGAAATCAAAAGTGCTACTTTTAAAGGCTTATATGCATGGTATTGTCATAAAAAGTGTTTGGGGACCTGGGTCCTGCCCCAGGGGACATGTATCAGTGCAAAAAAAAGTTTTAAAAAGGCTGTTTTTTCGGGAGCAGTGATTTTAATAAAGCTTAAAGTGAAACATTAAAAGTGAAATATTCCTTTAAATTTCGTACCTGGGGGTGTCTATAGTATGCCTGTAAAGTGGCACTTTTTCCCGTGTTTAGAATAGTCTGACAGCAAAATGACATTTCTAAAGGGAAAAAAAAGTCATGAGGTAATAGCGGTGTTGGCTATAGTGAATTGTCTATGGGAGAAATCAAAAGTGCTAATTTTAAGGCTTAATATGCAAGTTATTGTCATAAAAAGTGTTTGGGGACCTGGGTCCTGCCCCAGGGGACATGTATCAATGCAAAAAAAAAGTTTTAAAAATGGCCGTTTTTTCGGGAGCAAAATGATATTTCTAAAGGGAAAAAAAAGTCATGAAGTAATAGCGGTGTCGGCTATAGTGAATTGTCTATGGGAGAAATCAAAAGTGCTAATTTTAAGGGTTAATATGCAAGTTATTGTCATAAAAAGTGTTTTAGGACCTGGGTCCTGCCCCAGGGGACATGGATCAATGCAAAAAAAAGTTTTAAAAACGTCCCTTTTTTTTGGGAGCAGTGATTTTAATAATGCTTAAAGTGAAGCAATAAAAGTGTAACATTCCTTTAAATTTCGTACCTGGGGGGTGTCTATAGTATGCCTGTAAAGGGGCGCATGTTTCCCATATTTAGAACAGTTTGACAGCAAAATGACATTTGTAAAGGAAAAAAAGTCATTTAAAACTACTCGCGGCTATAATGAATTGTCGGTCTGACAATACACATAAAATTTCATTGATAAAAACGGCATGGGATTTCCCCACAGGGGAACCCCCAAACCAAAATTAAAAAAAAAAAATGCGTGGGGGTCCCCCTAAATTCCATACCAGGCCATTCAGGTCTGGTATGGATATTAAGGGGAACTGCGCACCAAAATTAAAAAAAAAAGGCGTGGGGGTCCCCCTCAAAATCCATACCAGAGGGTCTGGTATGGAATTTAAGGGGAACCCTGCCCCAAATTAAAAAAAAGACGTGGGTCCCCCCAAAAATCATACCAGACCCTTATCCAAGCATGCAACCTGGCAGGCTGCAGGAAAAGAGGGGGGACGAGAGAGCTCCCCCCCTCATGAACCGTACCAGGCCACATGCCCTCAACATTGGGAGGGTGGTTTGGGGTAGCCCCCCAAAGCACCTTGTCCCCATGTTGATGGGGAGAAGGGCCTCATCCCCACAACTAGGGATGAGCTTCGTGTTAGAGTAGAACCCATGTTCAACTCGAACATCGTCTGTTCGACCGTTCGTCAAATTGTGAACGATATGGACTATTCGCGCCAAATTCGTGTAGTGCGTCACGGCCCAGAATTCACTGCGGCATCGCAGTGCATTGCTGGCTGATGATTGGCCAAGCATGCACTATGACCCGCATGCTTAGCCAATCACAGTGCCGTCAGTAGAGAGAGCTGTAATTGGCCAAAGCCAGGGTGGCTTTGGCCAATTATGGCTCAGGGGGTTTAGAACACGCCCCACACTATATAAGGCCGCCTGCACAGCGGCCCTGTGTAGTGTGTTCTGGCATGCTAAGAGATAGAGAAAGAGAGAGAGACAGTGTCATTTCATTTGAGTTAGATAGATTAGGCAGGACAGTCAGTCAGTTAGCTGCACTTACAGTGTATTGTGTATATATATATATATATGCATCCCAGGTGTTGTGTGTGTGTATATATATATATATATATATATATATATATATATCTATACATATATATATATATATATATATATATATATATATCTATACATATATATATATATATATATATATATATATATATTTTATACATATATACACTGTATTCAGTTTAGCTAGATCCGTTCCTGTTATCTTCCTACTGACAGGCAGGCTTGTCTTGTTACAGTATTTACAGCTGCCTGAAGAAAATTGCTGGTGTTCTTTTGATCCTATTAGTACCCCAGTCAGGCAGCTAGACTATTTACAGTTAGTGTAGTGCGTCCTCCTCACAGTGGTCAGTTAAAGCTACAGGTTAGTTTAGTGTGACCTCTGCACAATGTTCAGCTAAAGCTACAAGTTAGTGTAGTGCATCCTCCTCACAGTGTTCAGCTAAAGCTACAAGTTAGTTTAGTGTGACCTCTGCACAGTGTTCAGCTAAAGCTACAAGTTAGTGTAGTGCATCCTCCTCACAGTGTTCAGCTAAAGCTACAGGTTAGTTTAGTGTGACCTCTGCACAGTGTTCAGCTAAAGCTACAAGTTAGTGTAGTGCATCCTCTGAACAGTGTTCAGCTAAAGCTACAAGTTAGTGTAGTGCGTCCTCCTCACAGTGTTCAGCTAAAACTACAAGTAAGTGTAGTGCGACCTCGGCACAGTGTTCAGCTAAAGCTACAAGTTAGTGTAGTGTGTCCTCCTCACAGTGTTAAGCTAAAGCTACAAGTTAGTTTAGTGTGACCTCTGCACAGTGTTCAGCTAAAGCTACATGTTATTGTAGTACGTCCTCCTCACAGTGTTCAGCTAAAACAAGTTAGTGTAGTGCGACCTCTGCACAGTGTTCCGCTAAAGCTACAAGTTAGTGTAGTGCATCCTCTGAACAGTGTTCAGCTAAAGCTACAAGTTAGTGTAGTGCGACCTCTGCACAGTGTTCAGCTAAAGCTTCCTGTAGAAGGTTGGTGGTGTTTTCCTGATCCTATCACTACTGCAGGCAGCTAATAGTATTTACACGTTAGTGTAGTGCGACCTCTGCACAGTGGTCAGCTAAAGCTACCTGTAGAAGGTTGCTGGTGTTCTTTTGATCCTATAAGTACCACAGTCAGGCAGCTAGACTATTTACAGTTAGTGTAGTGAGTCCTCCTCACAGTGGTCAGCTAAAGCTACAGGTTAGTTTAGTGTGACCTCTGCACAGTGTTCAGCTAAAGCTACAAGTTAGTGTAGTGCATCCTGCTCACAGTGTTCAGCTAAAGCTACAAGTTAGTTTAGTGTGACCTCTGCACAGTGTTCAGCTAAAGCTACAAGTTAGTGTAGTGCGTCCTCCCCACAGTGTTCAGCTAAAGCTACAAGTTAGTGTAGTGCGTCCTCCTCACAGTGTTCAGCTAAAACTACAAGTTAGTGTAGTACGACCTCTGCACAGTGTTCAGCTAAAGCTACAAGTTAGTGTAGTGCGTGCTCTGAACAGTGTTCAGCTAAAGCTACAAGTTAGTGTAGTGTGTCCTCCTCACAGTGTTCAGCTAAAGCTACAGGCTAGTTTAGTGTGACCTCTGCACAGTGTTCAGCTAAAGCTACAAGTTAGTGTAGTGCGTCCTCCTCACAGTGTTCAGCTAATGCTACAAGTTAGTTTAGTGTGACCTCTGTACAGTGTTCAGCTAAAGCTACAAGTTATTGTAGTGCGTCCTCCTCACAGTGTTCAGCCAAAACTACAAGTTAGTGTAGTGTGACCTCTGCACAGTGTTCCACTAAAGCTACAAGTTAGCGTAGTGCATCCTCTGAACAGTGTTCAGCTAAAGCTACAAGTTAGTGTAGTGCGACCTCTGCACAGTGTTCAGCTAAAGCTACCTGTAGAAGGTTGGTGGTGTTTTCCTGATCCTATCACTATCGCAGGCAGCTAAATTATTTACACGTTAGTGTAGTGCGACCTCTGCACAGTGTTCAGCTAAAGCTATCTGTAGAAGGTTGGTGGTGTTTTCATACTGTAGGCAGGCAGTTGATTTTGCTAGCTGCAGTATCAGTATATATATATATATATATATATATATATATATATATATATATATATATATATATCCCAGCTTAGTGCAGCTACACGCCATTAGTATGTCTGGAAGGTCAACAAGGAGAGGCAGACAGTCACAAGCCAATAAAAGAGGGCAAGCGGGCTCTATGTCTAGAGGCAACGGTGCTGGTCATGGAGACAGTGCATCCTCATCAGCACGTGGCCGTGGGACACGCTTGGCCTTTTTTTTGGCAGCTGGCCGTGTTGAGCCCCAACATGCGGAAGACTTGGTCGAGTGGATGACCAAGCCGTCCTCATCCTCCTCATCCTCCCTCACCCATGCTCAGGGTACTTTGTCTGGCAAAGCAGCTGCCAAATCGGCCTCTTCCCTCAGCTAAATGGCATCAGTGACTCCTTCCCTAGCCCCAACATATCCTCCTGAGGAGTCCCTCGAACTGCTTGAACACAGTGTTGGGTACATGCTCCAGGAGGATGCCCAGTTTAGAAGGCTCTGATGATTATACTGAGCTAGATGAAGGCAGTAACGTGAGCACGGACAGAGGGGGTGCCCAAGAAGGACAGCAATCTGGCAGTCATGCTCCCCCTGCTGCAGCATATTGCCAGGTTTCCTCCAGTGATGAGGAGGGAGGGGATGATGAGGTCACTGACTCAACGTGGGTGCCTGATAGGAGAGAGGAGGAGGAGGCACATCACCAATGAGGCAGGATGCCCTCCAGGGGCCAGCCTAAGGGCAGCACACTGACTGCATCACAGCGCAAAGCTCCGCATGTGCAGGGCGCTGCTGTCTCTGCGCGTTATTCCAAAAGTTCCTTGGTGTGGCCCTTTTTTGAGACGAGTGCATTAGATTGCACCGCTGCTATTTGCAACATATGTCTCAAGCGTATCTCGCGTGGCCAAAACATCTCCCGCTTGGGCACCACATGCTTGACCAGACATATGTTGACCTGCCATGCAGTTCGTTGGCAAGCGAATCTAAAAGACCCACACCAAAGAACAAAGAGGACCTCTCCTTGCTCCTCATCAGCTGAGATCTCCAACCCCACTATACCTTCAGTCCTCTCTGAGACCTGCACTGAGAGAAATGAAAGTGTAGAATTAGGTGTGTCACAGCCAAGTACTTGGGGGCAATCTGCTTTCGGTACACCGACGTCAGAATGTACCAGGCAAATTTCCCTGCCCCAGCTGCTGCACCGCCGAAAGAAGTTCGCTCCCAGCCATCCACATGCCCAGCGGTTGAATGCTAGCGTGGCAAAATTGCTAGCACTTCAACTGCTACCTTTTCAGTTGGTAGACTCTGCCCCCTTCCGTGAGTTTGTGGAATGTGCGGTTCCTCAGTGGCAGGTACTCAAACGCCACTTTTTCTCATGGAAGGCAATTCCGGCTCTCTACCGGCATGTGGAAGGCAATGTCTTGGCCTCGCTGGACAGGGTGGTCAGTGGCAAGGTGCATATTACCGCTGACTCATGGTCCAGCAGGCATGGACAGGGATGTTACCTAAGTTTCACAGTGCATTGGGTCACTCTGCTGACAGCTGGAAAGGATGCAGGACAAGGTGCAGTAGTATTGGAGGTTGTTCCACCACCACACCTCCAAAATGCCACTACTAATGATTGTGACACACCTCTCTCCTCCACGCCCTCCTCTTCTTCTTCCTCCATGGCCTCTTCCTGTGCTTTGTCCTCGGAACCAGCGGTGCTCCATAGCCGTTCAAGGGGCTATGCGAGTACGCAGGCCAAAAGATGCCATGCGGTGCTTTAGCTGGTGTGCTTGGGGGACAGGAGCCACACTGGGGCAGAGATTCTGTCAGCTCTGCAGGGGCAGGTTCAGAGGTGGTTGACGCCACGCCAACTTAAGGCAGGAATGGTGGTTTGTGACAATGGCACCAACCTCCTCTCTGCCCTCCGACAGGGACAACTGACACATGTGCCCTGTTTGACTCACGTCCTTAACCTGGTGGTGCAGCGGTTCTTGGGCAGGTACCCGGGCTTACAGGATGTCCTGAGGCAGGCCAGGAAAGTCTGTGTGCATTTCTGCCAGTCATATAATGCCAGTGCTCAGCTGACAGACCTCCAAAAGGAGTTTAACCTGCCCAAGAACTGCCTAATCTGTGACATGCCCACCAGGCGGCTGCACACGCAGCAGAGGGTCATCAATAAGTACCTGTGTGACTATGGCACCAGGACAGGGTCAGGGAAGCTTTTTTTTTTTTTCCCTACACCAGTGGGCCATGATCAGGGATGCATGCACTGTCCTGTCACCATTTGAGGAGGCCACGAGGATGGTGAGCAGTGACAGTGCATGCATCAGTGACACTGTTCCCCTTGTCCACCTGTTGGAGCACACGCTGCGTGGAATAATGGACAGGGCACTTGAGGCAGAACAGAGGCATGAAGAGGAGGACTTCCTTAACTCTCAAGGCCCCCTTTATCCAGACAGTGTTCCTGCATGCCCGCCGATCACACAGGAAGAGGAAGAGGAGGAGGATTGTGTCAGTATGGAGGTGGAGCCTGGCACTCAGCATCAGCAGCAGTCTTTAAGGGATCATTTAGAGTCCCAAGAAACACATGGACTTGTACGTGGCTGGGAGGAGGTGGCTGCTGATCATGTCGTTCTTAGTGACCCAGAGGACTCCGGACCGAATGCCTCAGCAAACCTACACTGCATGGCCTCCCTGATCCTGCAAAGCCTGCATAAGGATCCTCGTATTCGTGGTATCAAGGAGAAGGACCAATACTGGCTGGCAACCCTTTCTTGATCTACGTTACAAGGGTAAGGTTGTGGACCTTATCTTGCCATCGCAGAGGGAGCAGAGGATGAAACATCTTCGGGAGGCCTTGCAGAAAGGTCTGTGTAACGCGTTCCCAGAGACTGGGAGGTTACAAACTCCTGTTTCTGGACAACCTGTTGCTGAGGCTTCGGTCAGTCAAAGAAGGAGCGGTATTCTTCCTCCTCAATGATCATGCTGATAGCTTGTAAGGACAATTTTGGTTCTGGGCTTCGCCACCAGTGTCTAAGACCCAATTTTTAAGCCCCTGTTTAACAGGGGCATGTAATTACAATTTTTGATGCAATTCTTTGCAGCAGGGCTAGTTCCTGAGCTCCAACTAGAGTATCTGTGAGGGGTTGCAATGTTATGGCACCAGCACCAGTGCCTAAGGCCCAAATTTTCAGCCCCTGTTTAACAGGGGCGTGTAATTACAATTTTTGATGCAATACTTTGCAGCAGGACTCATTCCTGCGTTCCAACTAGAGTATCTGTGAGGGGTTGCAGTGTTGTGGTAACAGCACCAGTGCCTAAGGCCCAATTTTTCAGCCCCTGTTCAACAGGGACATGTAATTAGAATTCTTGGTGTAATATTTCACAGCAGGGCCCGTTTCTGCGCCCACAAAGAGTAACTGTGAAGACCTACAGTGTTGTGCCACCAGCACCACCACCACCACCAAAGGCCCAATTTTTCTGGTCCTGTTCAACAGGGGCATGTAATTACAATTCTTGATCTAATATTTCACAGCAGGGCCTGTTTCAGCGCCCACCAAGAGTAACTGTGAGGACTTACAGTGTTGTGCCACCAGCACCACCACCACCAAAGGCCCAATTTTTCTGGCCCTATTCAACAGGGGCATGTAATTACAATTCTTGATCTAATATTTCACAGCAGGGCCCGTTTCTGCGCCCACCAAGAGTAACTGTGAGGACGTACAGTGTTGTGCCACCAGCACCACCACCACCACCAAAGGCCCAATTTTTCTGGCCCTGTTCAACAGGGGCATGTAATTACAATTCTTGATCTAATATTTCACAGCAGGGCCAGTTTCTGCGCCCCCCCAAGTGTAACTGTGAGGATTTACAGTGTTGTGGCACCAGCACCACCACCACCATCAGCAAAGGCCCAATTTTTCTGACCCTGTTCAACAGGGGCATGTAATTGCAATTCTTGATCTAATATTTTCACAGCAGGGCCCTGTGAGGACTTACAGTGTTGTGGCCACAACAACACCAAGGCCCAAATTTCTGCTGAGTATATAAGGCAGGCCCCTACTTTCAAACATCCAACTTACAAACGACTCCTACATGCAAACAGAAGGAGACAACAGGAAGTGAGATGAAATCTACCACATAGGAAGGGAAATTCTCTCCTGTAAGAGTTAATATGGGGAAAACTGTTCTCCTTTCCACTGATGCTTTATCACCAATCCTTGTTTCACTAAAAACCCCAAATTTTCAAAAAACATTTGTCATTGGGACAAAGAGTGAGGTGAAATCTTCTGAAGAGGAGCACAGACTGCAAATCAAATGTCACAGGGGTGATAACCCTTCCCTATGTTTTCCAAAAAGCTTAAAAACAGATTTTTTGGCTGGAGCTACTCTTTGAAAATGTACCAGTTCAAAATTACAAACAGATTCTACTTAACAACAAACCTACAGTCCCTGTCTTGTTTGGACTGCCTTTATACTGCTGTTCAGAGTATATAGGGCCTGGGGGCCCCACGCCTTTCCTTTTTTAATTTGGGTGCGGGGTTCCCCTTAATATCCATACAAGACCCAAAGGGCCTGGTAATGGACTTGGGGGTACCCATGCCATTTGTATCACTGATTTTCATCCATATTGCCAGGACACGACATTACATTAAAGCCTCGAGCAGTTTTAAATGACGTTTTTTCCTTGAAAAATGTCATTTTGTGCAGGGACTCTTCTAAGCACGGGAAACACGCGCTACTGCTCCTGAAAAAACGGCCATTTTTAAAAGTTTTTTTTGCATTGATACATGTCCCCTGGGGCAGGACCCGGGTCCCCAAACCCTTTTTAGGACAATACCATGAAAATTAGCCTTTAAAATGAGCACTTTTGATTTCGAACGTTCGAGTCCCATAGACTTCAATGGGGTTCTAACGTTCCTGCGAATTTTCGGTCCGTTCGCAGGTTCTGGTACGAACCGAAGCGGGGGGGGTTCGGCTCATCCCTACCCACAACCCTTGCCCGGTGGTTGTGGGGGTCTGTGGGTGGGGGCTTATCGGAATCTGAAAGCCCCCTTTAACAAGGGGACCCCCAGATTCCGCCCTCCCCCTGTAAATTGGTAATGAGGTACAAATGTACCCCTACCATTTCACAAAAAAAGTGTCAAAAAGGTTAAACACAAGAGACGGTTTTTGACAAGTCCTTTATTAATTTCTTCTTTCATCTTCTTTCTTCTGATTTTCCTTCGGTGTTCTTCTTCTTCCTCCATCTTCTTCTTCTCCATCTTCTTCTTCTCCATCTTCTTCTTCCTCTGCTTTTCTCGTCCTGCATCTTCCTCTGGCTTCTTTTCCGCTCTGTCCACACCACATCAGTGGGAGTCTTCCGCCATGTGATGCTTCGGTTCTTCTGACACTTCTTATATAACGGTGGGCGGGGTCACCGGGTGGGTAACAGAAGGTGGAGGAGCGCAAGGTCTCTAACATCCACCAGCTCCGTGATGTCGTCATGGAGGAGTGGAAGAGGACTCCAGTGGCAACCTGTGAAGCTCTGGTAAACTCCAAACCCATGAAGGTTAAGGCAGTGCTAGAAAATAATGGTGGGCACACTAAATATTGACACTTTGGGCCCAATTTAGACATTTTAAATTAGGGGTGTACACACTTTTGTTGCCAGCGGCTTAGACATTAATGGCTATGTGTTGAGTTATCTTGAGAGGACAGCAAATTTACACTGTTATACAAGCTGTACACTCGCTACTTTACATTGTAGCAAAGTGTAATTTCTTCAGTGTTGTCACATGAAAAGATAGAATAAAATATTTACAAAAATGTGAGGGGTGTACGCACAGATACTGTGTGTGTGTCTATATATATATATATATATATATATATATATATATATATATATAGACACACACAGTTGCTTATACAGTGCAGGCGGTGTACACAGTATCTAATACAGTGTGTACAGTTTCTAATAGACATCAGGATATATATATATATATATATATATATATATATATATATATATATATATATATATATATATACAGTCAGTGATGGGGTGTAAAGATGTTCTAGGAGCTAGTGAACCCTCATCCTAATTCCTGAGTAATTATTTAACCTTTTTATCAAATCTATTCCCCATCCTGTCCAGGAAGGGAACCATGCCCAGGCCATATCCTTCTCAAGGAATAACTCTCTCTTGTTATGATGTTTTAATGGATACCTTGGGTGTATACTAGCTTCAAGTAAATGACTCCCATCACTATCACCTATCACCCCCATTATGGGCACCAGTGAGGCCAGGTAACACCAGCCTTGGACCTCTTGTGGAATCCAGGGATAACAAGTCTTACCACAACAAACATAAGTGTGGTTACCAAATGAGAAGGGCATATTCACAGCAGTCTCTTGATCTACTGCTGTAACTGTTGCTAGAACCTGAAACAAATGCTGTACAGATTTACTACTATCATCTTCAGAGGCAAGAATCTTTTTAAAATCAGCCCGTACTCTGACCTCATCGTGGTGTGTTTGATATAAAGAACAAGACTTCCCACTAGGGGCATAGCAATTAGAAATGTTCAAAACCGATTGACTACAGGTATGAGCATTTCTAGTAGAATTCCCTAAATTAAAACACCAAGTAGGATTATGACTTCTATTGATGATGTGAAAGGAAATGATGTCATTAGTTCTTCTGCTGACATTCAAAAGGTTAAGGAGAATCTCTCTTCTCAAAAGGGGAGTAATATTTAAAGGCATAGCCATTAAGGGTATCCTAACAGTGCTAGGGTGCAGTTTACTACAGATCCAACATTTTTTAAATCCTGATTTCCGAGCATAAGCATATTTAAATTTTAGCAAAAGCATTTTATCAGCAAAATTATCTTCAATGACTCTCTTATTTCTAACTTGTATCACTGTAACGTTCTCCTATGTATGTTTGTTCCCATAAATACTTTTAATGGCACCCAAAACTTCAGGGTGGTAGATACAGTTAGTGATGATCCAAATGGGCGGGAACACCATCAGGGTGATCAGAAACAGGAGGCAGAATGCCTTGCCAGAAGTCTGTGATGAAATAAGCGAGGTCATCTTCTCTGGCCGGACCTGCTTTTCCAGGAACTCCTCCTTCATCTGCTTGGACTTCTGCTTGAGGGCCTCCTGTGTTTAAGATCTCCTTCCTGCTCTTGGGGCTTTGGGCAACCTTTTATTAACTTGGCTGGCATGGATCCAGGATTGGCAATTCTCCACCAGGATAGCCGTTCTGGTTACTGCAATCACCGTAGTAGGAGGTCCAAAAGGATATTCCCGTTTCTTGCTTCTGTTCAACTGCTGGACCACCACCGTGTCTCCTACTTTAAAAGGATGGGTAGGTTCCTGTGAAGAAAAAGGAGAGGTGCGAGCAACATTTCTCTCAACTGTATCCAAAGTTTTAATTAGTTTCCTCACATACTCTGACTGTACTAGATCCAAATCCCCCTACTCTATCATAAGAGGTGCTCTGGCCCAGGGAGTGGGAAAGGGACGACCCATCAACACTTCAAAAGGAGAGTAGCCTGTAGTTTTGGAAGGAGTACTTCTTATCTCAGCCAAAACCGCTGGGAGAACCCTCTTCCAATGGACAAAAGTTCCTCCTGTGGCTTTCCTTATTTTATCTTTCACGGTCCTATTTACCCTTTCCACTATCCCAGAACTTCGGGGATGATATGGAATGTGAAACTTCCATTCTATTTGGAGTGAGTGTTCCAAGTCCTGACATACTTTTGAAGTGAATGCAGGACCTCTGTCTGAGTTTATCTGAAGTGGGCATCCCCATCGAGGAATAATTTCTGTGTGAGAATTTTTACTACTGTTTGTGCGTCTTCCTTTGTAGTTACAAAAATTTTGACCCATCTCGAAAACATGTCCATGACTACCAAAAGATATTCCTGTCTTTTCCCTAACTTGGGCATGTGTGTGAAATCAACTTGTAGGTGAGTGAAAGGTGTACTAGGATATATCAAATGTTCGTGTTTCGCTTTGGGATGTTTGGGTTGTTCCTAATGCAAGTAATGCACCTGGACACATAATCCCTTGTCAACCAGGGGAGATCTGAAATGTAAAAGTCCTTGCCCAGTAATTCACAAGTTGCCTTCCAGCCTCTGTGACCTATTCCATGATACTGGGCAATAAAAAGTGATGCACTTGCCATTGGAATACATACCTTCCCCTTCCTTTGCACAAAAGTCCTGTTTTTGGATCTATTTGTGCACCTACTTTTTCCCAATCTCTCATGTCGGCCTCTGAGGCATAATCTTGTAGGTCAGACAGTACATGGTCAAAACAAGGTCGTTCAGGCTCTAACATTGGCATTTGGATTTGAGCTGGTTGAGAGATAGCTGCTTGTCTGGCTGCTGAGTCAGCTAGGGCATTTCCTCTAGCTACTTCTGTTTGTTGGCCTGTATGTGCTCTGCAATGTATTATGGCAAGAGTTCTAGGCAACTGAATGGCTTTTAACAATGACACTACCAGAGAGGAATGGGAGATGCTTTTTCCATCAGCTGCAATGAAGCCACGCCTACTCCATATGACGCCGAAATCATATACCACCCCATACCCATATTTGGAGTCAGTGTAAATGTTCACATCTTGACCCTCAAACATTTGGCATGCCCTGGTGAGAGCAATCAATTCTGCAGCTTGTACTGATTGATATGGGATAGGTTTGGCCTCAAGTATGACATCTGGAAGTTGCACAACCGCATATCCTGCATGATATGTGTGATCATTTGGCCTAGAACAAGATCCATCCACATACACATTTTGAACATTTGGCAAAGCAGTAGGGGACATGTCAGGTCTGGGAGATGTGTCTTGGTGGATGAGGTTGGTGCAGTCATGTTGTGGCAACACTTCATCCTGCTCTCCTTTTAATCCTAGCAGGGCATTTAAAACTGGAGCTGGGCTTGCATTAGGGTAAGCATATTTAATATGCAAAGACAGAAAAGCAAAATACTCTTGCGCACGGGTGTGTAAGCTAAAGATCCCAAAGGTTCAGGAAGGACTATGGATTTCGGCCTTGCTGCTCTTAAGGATGGGATGTCCTAATGCCAAAAATGAAAAAGAAGAAAAAAGAGCGCACCAGCCTAGTGCATTATCCTTTACAGATTTATTGATTAAAAACAAGATAAAATCTACTCACAAAGGTTGAAGGAACAAATCGCATTTGTAAATTGCCATAGCGGTAATAAATCCAGTGGTAGCAGTTTTCCAGGTCCCAGGAAGGAGGCGTACGGACTACTGCTGGCTAACGCGTTTCGAAGGTTACCCTTCTTCATCAGAGCCTTAGTAGTGTTAATCTCCTGCTGGTTTTTATACATGTGTCCATCTAACCAGGGCTGGTCAGATTGGTTCTGAAACTCCTCCCTTAATTAGTGAGCGGTTCTTTGAGGGGGGGGGGGAGAAAGGGATTTTGGTCTAGGCTATGTTGTTATTATTAATAAGGGGCCATGATAAAAAAAAAAAAAAACAAAAAAAAAAACAAAATAAGGATGTGATCATCCGAAGGGCAGACAAAGGTGGGAGTCTAGTCATCCAAAATAGGGATGAGTATATATCTGAGGCAAGAAGACTCCTAGGTGATACCCAAACCTATGCTAAACTAAAAAGGGACCCTACTTTCGAGTATACAAAGGAGCTCAAAACACTCCTAGATGATGCTCTATCAAAAGAAGTCCTCACTAAAAACGAATATCTTTTTTTATTCAATAAGCATGCTGCCACTCCACATTTTTATCATATACCGAAGGTACATAAAAACCATCAAACCCTCCAGGTAGACCCATAATAGCTGGGATTGACAGCCTCTCTAGCAACTTAGGGTGCTATATTGACCACTTTCTGCAGGACATAGTGGTTGGTCTGCCATCCTTCGTTAAAGATTCTGGTCATGTGCTGGAGATCCTGTCAAATTATAAATGGACACCCGGCTATAGGTGGCTCTCCTTAGATGTAGCCTCATTATATACATCAATAAACCATACATTTGGCCTAAGTGCTATTAATCATTTCTTACTTAAGGACAATAGAATGAACCCTCGGCAGGCCAAATTTCTATTGGACTGTGTCGAATTCTCTCTTACACACAATTACTTTTCCTTTTTAGGTGAACATTTTTTGCAGATAAAGGGTACAGCTATGGGAGCCAGGTTTGCCCCAAGTTATGCGAATATTTTTATGGGATTTTGGGAAGAACACTTTATATGGAAAAACAATCCCTTTGGGGCAAATCTGGTCCTGTATGCGAGATACATTGATGACATTTTGATTATCTGGGATGGGCCAGATCAAAGTCTTCAGAACTTCTTAGAACACTGTAAAAACAATCCGTTTGGGATAGAATTTACTCATGTTTTAGACGAAAAATGTTTGGTCTTTCTAGATTTGGAACTACAGAGTGACCAAGATGGAGACATTTTCTCCAAAACTCACTTTAAACCCAGTGGGGGAAATTCGTATCTACACGCTAAAAGTAACCATCATCCCAGGTGGATAAAAAATGTCCCCTTTGGGCAATTTTGTCGCCTCAGACGGACATGTACCAAAAAAGACGACTATCTAGAACAGAGTAAACTCCTCATGCAGAAGTTCAGAGAAAAAGGATATGAAGCCAACCATATAGAATTGGCCTTTTCTAAGTATTTGGCTCTGTACGATGATCCACCTGGTGCAGATTTAAACAACAAAAAATCTCGATACCAGATCACCACTTCTGATATCCAACAGGCCTGTTTCTCTACCCAATATACGAATAAAGCGTTCGAAATTCAGAATGTTATTAAAAAGAATTGGAATATTCTGAAACACGACCCTGTTTTGGGTAAGACACTCCCTGATCACCCTAATATTGTGTTCCGGAAGCCCCGAGATCTTAGGAGCCTGATAGCCCCAAGTAGGGTAAAAACATTTACCAACAAACCGACTAATAGCTGGACAACGATATTTGACCAAAAAGGGTGCTACAGATGTGATATTAAGAACTGTGGCACATGCATGTACATGTGGCATAGGGAAAAAAACTGTAGCAGGGAGAGATGGGCGCGTTCACCAAATTAAACAATTTATAAACTGTGGAACAGAGTATGTTATCTATGGTATCGTCTGTCCATGTGGGCGTCTGTATGTTGGCCGTACACAACGCCCAATGAGAGTCAGAATCGGTGAACATAAATGTGGCATCATAAATCTAAGAGACAAATATCCAGTTCCTCGACACTTTGTAGAGGTCCACCAAGGGAACCCTGCAGGCAAGAGAGTATTTGGGATTGAGTCGATCGGAGGCGAGCTAGATACAGGAAGAAGACACCAGAGGCTATGTAAGAGAGAAGCCTTCTGGATCTTCACCCTTGGTAGTCTCGCCCCGGGAGGCCTAAACGAAGACCCAGAAATACATAAAATAGTCTAATGCTAGTACCAAGCCACTGCAGAGGGCCAATTCTATATCGATTCAACTTCATATTATTAATTCATTACCGCTATGACACCCAGTCATCACCAGACCCTACTTATTGCCCTATATCAGATTTTTTTAGGCACTATCATTTCATTTTCATTTTCATTGCAATAAGTCATATCCTATTAGATCCTAGATCAATTTTTTATATACATCCTAGTCATATTAATTTAATACCCCTTTTATAGACGGCGTCCAAAATGCATGCACCACAAGATTAGACCATAGCATTCACGGGTCTTTACGCGGCTATATGTATGTTTATGCGCTTATATATATGCCTATACATGATTTATCATGGGTGTACGCATGTATGTATGTATATGTGTGTATATATATATATATATATATATATATATATATATGTACATCTATCAGTGGGCAGTGGCTCTATCTAACATTCTACAATCTAGTATCCATATCTACCTCATCTGATATAATTAATTCATCATTTAATAATAATAATAATTTTTTATATATATATTTTTAATTTCATTAATCTAATGCAATCTAATCGTTATCGTTATCAAATACCATATAAAAACTTTCCCCTTTTATTGAAATTATCACCATTACTATTATTACCACTATTTTACAAAGTAAGTTGACATAACAGTTCTGTTATTCCTTTCGCTGGTGTCTACTAAATAATCTCTAGATATACCAGAAATAATGTTAAAAACCATTATATGTTTTTTTATATGTGGTCATAACAACCCCCTTTTTATATCACATCGACTAAGTACACATATTGTGTACTTTTATACGGTTCTACTTCTAATTGATTTTAATCTGATTTCCATGTGCTTATATGTCTATGCTGATGCATATATATTTTTATGTATTTTTATATATATATATATATATACATATATATTTTATATATTATACCCTTTTTTTTTATATATATATATTTTATATTATTATCTCTTTGTCAGTGTCTCTCTTGCTGGTTTTTCTAAATACATGCGTTCAGTATATTGTCACCCTTTGGTTACAGCTCTAAGAACCATCTTTTTAATAGCCCCTGTCTCCATCCAGTGTATATTTGGACAAATAATATGCCTAACATCCAGTAACTAGGCTTATCTTTTTTTCCCCTAGTTTTTCTTTTTTTCTTTCCCTTCCTTTCCCTTCCAGTGGCATCACCCGAATTAGTGTATCATATGTTTATTAATCTCTTTCAAAAATGCAATCTAATCAATTTAGTATCCCCATATAACCCATAGCTTAGACGTTTTTGTCCCCCCCCTTGCCTCTATCTTTGCCTTCAACAAAATGGAGATCACTACAGTTAGCCAATCGTATGCGCCGACGGGTGCACCGGATATGACGTCACGACCGCACTTCCGCCCTGTGGACCGCAACCCGGAAGCGGAGGAGCGGCGTGCGTTCCATCAGTCTCTATTATACACAGGAACATGATACCGGCTAGCAACAGATGCCGGTACAGTTACGTTTATTGCTGAGACATTCCATCCGAGCTAATGGGTGATATCAGACATACATATCATAAGGTATGCTACTTTGTCTCCAATCTTCTTCTTTTTGTAACCTCTGGTTAGTTTTCTCCTGAGGTTTAGAATGTACAGACTAAAGGGGAGAGGAGCTCCAAGGAACACTCGATATGTCTTGATTCACTTATGTAACAGTAATAATAGGACTATTTTAATCTATTTGCTATTGGTTGTTTGCACTCCCGATCACATACGGCCGCAGTTTTTTATATATTTAAATATTAATCAAAAATCAAAAATAAATAATAAAAAAATAAAAAACTTAAAAATTTGTGTCAAAAATTTAAAACTTAAAAATTAAAAATTAAAAATTAAATTAAAATATCTAAATTAGAACTACTAATCAAATCAGACCAAAACTATATTAAATATATAAAAAGTTTTTTTTTTTTTTTCTTTTTTTTATCATGGCCCCTTATTAATAATAACAACATAGCCTAGACCAAAATCCCCCCCCCCTCCCCCCCCTCAAAGAACCGCCCACTAATTAAGGGAGGAGTTTCAGAACCAATCTGACCAGCCCTGGTTAGATGGACACATGTATAAAAACCAGCAGGAGATTAACACTACTAAGGCTCTGATGAAGAAGGGTAACCTTCGAAACGCGTTAGCCAGCAGTAGTCCGTACGCCTCCTTCCTGGGACCTGGAAAACTGCTACCACTGGATTTATTACCGCTATGGCAATTTACAAATGCGATTTGTTCCTTCAACCTTTGTGAGTAGATTTTATCTTGTTTTTAATCAATCTGTAAAGGATAATGCACTAGGCTGGTGCGCTCTTTTTTCTTCTTTTTCATATTTAATATGCAATTTTGGATTTGACAACAGTATCACCTCATAGATGCTCAACCTTTGGGTGGACATATGTTGCGTATGTATATTCCTTAGTAATGTGGACACATTATGAGTAGTATACAAAGTAGTATCATGGCCCAAAGTGAAAGTTGTAGCCATTTCAACCAACATAGCACAAGATGCTAAAGCTCTGAAACATGCAGGCATGCCCTGAACTGGTACCGGTACGACCTTGGAAAAAAAAGCAACAGGGCAAAGCTTGCCTCCATGCTCCAGAGCGAGGAAACCTGCCATTGTTGTACAATTTTTCATGGCATACAAATAAAACATCACATTATATTTAGGAGGGCCGAGTCCTGGAGCTGTTACCATAGCATTTTTCAAATACACAAAAGCATTACACATTTCATCTGTCCATTTAACACAGTCTGGCATATCTGAACCTGTGGCCTGTCTCAGGAGATTGTCATAGTAAGAGCAGTCAGATATCCATTGGCGGCAGTAACCAATCATACCTAGGAAGGTGAGCATGTCCTTCCTATTGAGTGGGCGGGGCAGACCCATCAGAGCCGTAACTCTTTTATGACTGACTCTTCTTTCTCCTTTTGTGAGAACAAACCCTAGATATTTAACTGTTTTCTGACACCATTGCAACTTTTTCTTTGACACTTTATGACCACTTTCAAAAAGACATTTCAAAAGATTTCTTCCATCCTCCAAGGCGGCCTCCCTTGTCAAGCTGCAGAGTAGCAGATCATCTGCATACTGCAGCAAGACTGAACCATGTTCAGGTGTCCAAGCTCTAAGAGTGGTTTGGAGGACAACAGAATAGACAACAGGTGAGTCTATATAGCCCTGGGGCAATCTACACCAGGTCAGCGTCCGATTTTTGAATCGGAATGCAAAAAGTGGCTGTGTCTCCTCGTCCACAGGAATTGAAAAAAACGCATTTGAGAGATCAATTACAGAAAAATACTCAGCATCGGAATTTATGGAGGTGAGCAATGATGGCACATCAGGCACTATTGGGGCAATTGGTACCACTAAGTTGTTTATGGCCCTAAGGTCCTGTACATACCTATAACTGCCATCCGGCTTTTTAACAGGATTGATAGGAGTGTTGTAAGGAGAAATGATTTCTTTTAGAATACCTTTCTTTAAGAAATCCTCCACAATGGGCTCTATACCCTCTTCTTTTTCTCTGGATATGGGGTACTGTTTATGATACACAGGTAAAGCTCCTGGTTTCAAAGTGGCTTTATAGGGCGTACAGGAAATGAACCCTACATCAAGAGGATTCACTGCCCATACTCCCTCCTCACTCAATTTGACATCTTCCCCTTCTGGGTGTGAGAGCGATGTAAAAAGGTGAACCCTGTCATATTTTACATATAACCCTCCTTTTGCAGTAATTTTCATTGTAATGCCTAATTTTCCCAGCAAGTCCCTTCCCAAGAGACTCACGGGACAATCAGGAATAATTCTGAAGCAATGTTGCAGATTACAATCAGCACCAGTACGGGTGCTTAGTGAAGGCGGGGGTGTTTTAAAAGTTTTGGTGAGTATCCCATTTATTCCCATTGAAGGCTCAGCATCCACGACCTCTCCCCTATAAAAATCCTTGCTAATAGTACTGCATGTTGCTCCTGAATCGGGCACGAATGGTACCTCATGCCCGTCTACAAGCAATGAAATAATAGGCTGTTCATGATAAGAATGAGAGACAAGTGGAAATGCCAGGATACTACCTTCCGGGAAGCTTCATTGTGACTGCTGTTGTTTCCAAGAAATGGGGTACTTAACACCATGTTGCTGCTGTACTGGGGTTGGTGCCTGAGGGGGAGTAGGTGCAGTGGGTGGCCCTGAATTTGTACACTCCTGGTCATTCCAGGGGCATTGAGCTTTCCAATGTCCGGGGTCCCCACAATTAAAACACCCTGTCTTAGGTTGCCTCTGCTGGAAGTCCCCTCTTTGTGGCCGTCCTCTTCCCCCATATCCACCTCTATAACCCCCTCTGTCCTGTCCCCTTTTCTTATAAAAGTTTCCCCTTTGATTTCCTAGGAAATTATCCTGGTAATGTATCGATGCTGGTGTCTGCTTGGGGATGTCAAAACACCCCGCGGCCTCTTTTTCAGTCAATTTTTTTTGAAAATCAGTCATACTCTTTGTAGCCCAGTCTGAATTCTGCTGTCTCACAGTGAGTGCATATTTAGAGGTCAGGTTGCTAAGATAAGTCTGTATTAAAAGACTATGCATTCCATCCTGAGTATTAAGTCCGGCATCTTGTCCGGTGTCCAGACCTCCTGAAATCTTTTCCAAAATTCCAACACTGACTCCGATGATTTCTGTTTACAAGCTACTGCAGTAGGGAGTGATGACTTGTTAATGAAAGCTCTTTTCATTTCCTTCTCTAGCTCTTCCCACATAAGGTTCCTTCCTTCAACAGTGTTTAGTGAATAAGCCTCTGCCTTGGTAGTGGGTGCCTCTAGGACACCATGACACATGGTGGGCACTTTAGTCCAATACCAAGGAGAGGTAGTTCCCACCAAACTATCTATAATAATCCTTATATCTTCCTGTGTATAATTTCTACCCTTACAAGCTTTCTTTAACTAAGCTATTGCCCCCAAAGCTGATGTGGAAGGTTTGGGGCAATGTTTGATAATACGATTGATGTCCTCAATATCGATCAATTTTATCACTAGAATGTCACCGACAGTTAAAAAAGGAAAACTTTGCATTGCTAGCTGCGTAGCTACTTCCTCTTTTTCTTCTGTCTGTCAGCTATTTGTTTTAAAACTGCGTGTTGTGTGATCTCACCCTCTGCAGCTTGCTTTAACTTCTGCATTGCACTCCTGGTTTGAGCAGGGTCCTCCCTATAGGGTCCATGGAGCATCTTTAGTTTATGTTCCCCCGCAGGTGTCTTTTCAGGTAACTCCTCATCCATAGTGGAGGAGGCAGCACCAATCGGCTGTTGCATTTGTGGAACTATAGGCAGTGGCTGATCTGATAGGACAGCAACCTGTGATTCTGGTAGGACCACAGGCAGTGCCTGACCCACCACTGCACCCTGCTGTGGAATGTGTACAGGGAGAGCAGGTGCCTCTGCAGGTGACACTCTATTCTCAAATGGATGAACTGCTGCAACTGCAGCCAAAAACTCCATGTCCTCCTTTGAGAACGAGGGATATATTTGTTTTGGTGATCCCTTATTTGGCTGCGGTATATAAGGTGGAGGTGGCGGGGCACAGGGAACTGGGGCAAGAGCTAGTGCACATGGAACTAAGGACGGGGAACCTGATTTAAGTCTATTCTCACAAGCATGTAACCCCGGGGCTTCCTTGTCCCTTGGATTTGGACTTTTCTTTCTTATTTTCTTATTCCCTCTCTCATACCAGTAGGGAGCATACAATAACCAATTTTCCCTCCCTTTCCTCATATATTCCTTATCCCATTGGGGGTCTCCCGTATAATATGGGAAAGCTTCCCTATCTCCTAAGCAAAGGCCCTTGACCATGTCCATGTGAAAAATATCATTCTGGCCCGGGGAAACGGGTCACTACTCCTCATGACTTCAGTCCATCCCGCCAGATTATCTACCCAGTTCCACATATTCTGGCTACATAACATTTACATATCTCTCCTACATCTGGAGGGGGAATCTTCTTACCTGATAACTGACCCATAACAATACAGTGATGAACGCCACCTCACCTCCCAGCGTCCGACAAAATCCACACAATACACGTACAGATTATCTTATCTTATATCTTCTAAGCGATAGATAAGGTAAGCAAAGAGGTTTGGGTTTTTTCCGGGACACTCTATCAGATATCTTTATAAAACTTCTTACAGCACTGTATTATATTACTTTGGGCTTCTCAGAACCCCTTGGACTACTCAGAGTCCTTTCACTTCCGTCACCCGAACAGACTTCTACCGAGGTTCATACATTTACATAAATGTTTTTAACACTACACCTTCTGTTAACCCCATATAGGGAAACGGTCTTTTAAACTAAAAGTCACGGCAAGAGAAATAATATTAATTAGATCAAACTTACCGGACTCAGATGATGACCGCCGCACCGCTGCCACCAGTCAGGTCCATAAATATTGGGACATTGACACAATTCTAATCTTTTTGGCTCTATACACCACCACAATGGATTTGAAATGAAACAAACAAGATGTGCTTTAACTGCAGACTTTCAGCTTTAATTTGAGGGTATTTACATCCAAATCAGGTGAACGGTGTAGGAGTTACAACAGATTGTATAGTTTGGACCAAAAGTAATGGGCCAATACAGTTTGGACCAAAAGTAATGGGACAGATTAACAATCATCCATCAAACTTTCACTTTTTCTTTCCATCAAAAGATTTATTAAAGTTTTAAATGTGTTCACAATCAAAGCCATATTTCAGAAACAGTGTGTTACAGAAGCACAAGTTGTCATATACACAACAGTAAAGCTAAGCTTTTGCTACATTTATCAATAATCTATAACTTGCATGGAACAATAATATTCCTCGTTAGCGTAATCTTTACAATATACTGGGTCCTGATGAGGGTCTATCTAGCGTTCAGTAAATGCTTTGTTAGAGATTTTTTATATCGTTTAAATGGAAAATTAGAAATGTGGAGTAAGCAGCAAGCCGCATCTAGCTTAATTCTCATCTCCGTGATTTGCCATATGGTTTCTCTCTCCATGTTCCAGAAAGTGTCTAGTGCCCGGCATTGCCACCAAATGTGGATGAGCGTGCCAGTCTCCTCTCGACATCTCCAGCATTTTTCTGACACCTCCAGGAACCATGTATTAAGTTTGTGTGGAGTAGCGTACCAATGTGTCAAGAGTTTAATAGCTGTCTCTTGAGTTTTTATGAGAGAGGATACAAGCTGTGGACCATTGGTTGTTTGTGATGTCTCTTTGTAGTGCTCTTGACCAGTCTTTCCTAAATTTGTCATCTGGGGACGTTTTAGAGTACTGTAGCCAGTTGTATGTGGTTGAGGTCGCCTTACTAACAATGTCACCTTTGTGACAGATTGATTCTAGTTCCGTCATTGGTCTTTGAAAGAGGGGTCTGTTAGTTTTGCTTGTGACATAGCTACGGATCTGAAAGTGGGCCCAGACAGGAAGTAGTGGAAGATTACTATCTTCTTTCAGCTCAGTGTAGCTTTTAATTCTGTTGTTACTGAAGCAGTCTCCCCCAGTGATCTGTTTCTTTGGGTCAGTGGGTCGCAGAGCCCCACCGTCCATTCCCGGAGCAAATCCCGGGTTGTTGAGCAGTGGGGTCAATGGACTTAGAAGTGATGTCAGATCTGTCTTATTTGTCACGGTCTTGAATACGCTCAACATGGCGCCTGTAAGTGGGTGATTTTTTGTTGCTTGAGGCTGGCAATTCCAGGCTATCCATGGGGCATATTGTAAGGACTTATGGTTCAATGACTCTTCCAGGGTGACCCAATCTTTGGATGCACCGTGGCAGTGCCAGTCGATCACTCTCATGAGATGACCTGCCCTATAATGCCCCGTACACACGGTCGGACTTTGTTCGGACATTCCGACAACAAAATCCTAGGATTTTTTCCGACGGATGTTGGCTCAAACTTGTCTTGCATACACACGGTCACACAAAGTTGTCGGAAAATCCGATCGTTCTAAACGCGGTGACGTAAAACACGTACGTCCGGACTATAAACAGGGCAGTGGCCAATAGCTTTCATCTCTTTATTTATTCTGAGCATGCGTGCCACTTTGTCCGTCGGATTTGTGTACACACGATCGGAATTTCCGACAACGGATTTTGTTATCGGAAAATTTTATAGCCTGCTCTCAAACTTTGTGTGTCAGAAAATCCGATGGAAAATGTGTGATGGAGCCCACACACGGTCGGAATTTCCGACAACAAGGTCCTATCACCGATCGTGTGTACGGGGCATAATAGTTTTGAAAGTGTGGAAGTCCCATTCCACCCAAGTCCTTGGGCCTAGTTAAGTGTGCAAACTTAATTCTGGGCCTTTTGTGGTTCCAAAGGAATCGTAACAGAAGGGATTGAAGGTTTTTAAAGAAGTTCTGTGGGATTCTGATAGGGAGCGCTCTTAATAGATACAGTAGGCGTGGGAGGATCATCATTTTAAGTATGGCGGCCCTACCGAACCACGAGAAGTATTTGGAGTTCCAGTTCTGTAAGTCAGTCGTGATCTTTTGTAACATTTGGGGAAAGTTTTGGTCATAGGTAGTTTTCAGGTGTGGCGTTAATTTAACCCCTAAATATTTGAGGGCCGAAGTGACCCAGCGGAATGGACAATTTTCTTTCGTTTTATTGAGGGTGTCTTCCGGCAGTGTAATGTTCATGGCTTCGGACTTGCTGTAGTTAATTTTAAGGTTAGAAATGCAAGGTCATCCATGCAAGCGGCCGTCTTATATGTTATATCGGCCACCTCAAAGCCAGTAATCGACTTGTTTTTGTTAACCCGTCTGATGAATGGTTCTAGGGATAAAATAAATAATAGTGGTGACAGGGGGCACCCCTGTCTAGTCCCGTTTGAGATCGTACCTTATCTGATAGTGTGCCATTAATTTTTTTCCTAGCTGAGGGGTTCTGATAGAGTGCCGCAATCCACGTCATCATGTTTGGTCCCAGGCCCACATGGCGGCAGGTATCCAACATATAGTCCCAGGAGACCCTATCGAAGGCCTTCTCCGTGTCTGTACACCCCGGGTATGTGCCGCGTGTGTCAAAAGTAGAGCCTTAATGATATTATCTCTTGCTTTTCTGGCTGGCATAAACCCAACCTGTTCCGGACCCACCAAGGAGGGAAGGAGAGGCTGCAGTCTGTTTGATAAGATTTTGGCTAGAAGCTTGAGGTCTAGATTTAGTAAGGAGATGGGTCTTTAATTTGAACAGTCAGATGTATCTTTGTCCGCTTTAGGTATTAGTGTTATATGCGCTGACAGAAAATCAGGCGGCACCTGTCTAGGCAAAGAGAGAGAATTTAGCGCCCTCATTAGTGGAGTTGAAAGGATGTCACTAAATGTTTTATAATAGGCGGATGTGTAACCATCCGGTCCTGGGCTTTTCCCCGGCTTCAAACCCTTGATTATCGCCTGAATCTCCGTCAGGGATATCTGGTCCTCCAAAAGGGACACCTCTGAATCTGCCAACTTGGGGAGTCCACTGTCAGTTAAATAGTCCCGTATCGCCTGTCTTCTTTCATTTGGCATCGTGGGGGGTTTTTGTTGGGGTGGCAGATTATAGAGTTTCGAGTAGTACTGATGGAACTGTGTAGCTATGGCCTCCGAGGTAACTGCTAGTTTGCTGTCTCGTGTTCTGACACCTGTAATGTTGTTAGTGGCGTGAGCATCTTTTAGAGCCCTGGCCAGCAGTCTACCTGTCTTGTCTCCCGATTCGTAGTAAACTTTTTTTTTTGAAAAATAATGATCTCTTAGTTTGGGTCTCAAAAATTTGTTGTAGGGCTTTTCGAGTGTCTAAAAGATCCTGGGCTGACCGTACAGCTAAGGAGTGTTTATGGGTAGCTTCTAACAGGCGTATTTTCTCAGTTAACCTGTTTATTTCCTGGTCTCTAGTCTTTTTACATTGGGCGCCTAATTTGATCAATTCCCCCCTTACTGTGCATTTGTGCGCTTCCCAAATCATCATAGGGTCCATGCCGGGGGTAGTGTTATTTAGAAAGTAGTCCGAAATCGCTGCTCGAATACCAGGCAGCAATTCCGGGTCAGTTAACAACGAGGTGTTCAATCTCCATGTGTTAGGTCTTGTCTTTGGTGTGCTAAGGTCTGCTTCCAAAGATGTGGGGGCGTGATCTGAGAGTGATTGTATGCCGATGTAGGCCCCTGTCACTATCTGTAAGTCCCTTTGAGATATATAGATGTGGTCAATGCGTGAGTGTCGGTCATGGGGGATCGAATGGAAAGTGAAATCTCTTGTCTCTGGATGTAGGAACCGCCAAGTATCCACTAATTGTAGGGTATTTAGGAGTTGTTTCATTTTTTTAAGTGCTCTATAGGTTATACAGGATTTACCAGTGGAGGAATCAACTGTAGGGTCTATTGGGATGTTAAAGTCCCCTCCTATGATTAGAAGTCCCGTTTTGAAACCCTTGAGTTCGTGTATGACCTTCTGGCAAAAGGTTATCTGGGCTGAATTGGGAAAATAAACATTTGCCAACGTTAGTGTCCTGTCTCTATAAGTTCCTTTAAGAAAGATATAACGTCCCTCCGGGTCCACTAATCTGTCCATAAGTGTGAAGGGAGCCTCTTTGCTGATTAGAATAGACACTCCCTTAGTCTTTGCTACATCGTTGGTTGCATGGTGGGCCGCTGTGAAAAACGAGTTTGTGAGTCTAGGGATTTGGTTTGTCCTGAAGTGTTTTTCTTGCAGGAAAACAAACTGTGGCTTACCTTTCTTTAACTCTCGGAGTATCGACACAAGTATCTCCCTTATGTTCAGACCCCCGGTGTTGTGAGAGATCACCAAAGGCGACTTCCCAAGCGACGAATAAGCCATCTCTAGGATGTGGGGTGTAAATGCTTAGTTCAGACACTGCAAAATAAATCGAAGTTATCTGGTGTGTGTATCACTCTGCAACAGACCAGGGAGAGGTAACTCAGTAGGGTACAGGTGTAGAGAGAACGAAAGATGGTAGGTTATGTCAAGTAGGAGAAGATCCAAAGATAGAAAGTAGCTCCTCGATATCTGGAGCAACAGAGAGAAACATAAACAATCAACTTTAGAAAACGTATCCCAGTCTCCAAAGTAAAAAAAAAAGAAAGTAGTGCACCTGGGTCAAAAGTTTTGGCCCAAGTGGACTTCATGGGTGCGCGGGAGGTCGCAACCAGGGTGATATTTCTATAGCTGTCTTTACTTCAGCTAACGCTCTATCAGACCTGAGCAGAGGCAAAAACAGCAAAAATACAATCCCTAATGAATGAGGAGACACAACAAAAAGAAATCTAACAACACAGCCCAATCTGATGGGCAAGAACAAAGAAAAAAATGACCAGATTGGTCAACTTAGGTCACCCTAAAAGTACAAAAATAAAAAAAGGTGTCGGGTTGTTAACCTGGCATGGTTAGACCTATCCCGTAATGCAGTGAACGCTTCAGTTTATTTCCCATAGTGGTATCTGCCTTGGACACAGATTCTGAGTATTTTCAAATTGCTCTTCAGTTAGCCCGTGAGCTGGGGTGTACCCACTGTCCAAGTAAAGTTCCTGGATGCGAATTCCGCCAGTACGTGTGGCTTTAGCCAAATCTGTGTGATGGTCATTAGGAGTGCAAACACAGTCAATAGATGCAGCATAAGGGGATGCTCCTGGGGTGTTGTCTCTGAAGTTTAAACGAGTGCTGTGGCAGCCGCTAAGGGGATGTGCGTGAGAATGGTTCTTGTGCTGTGCAGTCCAGCAAATTCCCCTTCTATTGGGTGGAGGCCATATGGCCGGAGACCCCTGGGATTGTTAAGTGTTTGAGTCCGAATTACCCATGGAGCATCTCTCGGCTATTGTGCGTAACGGGGTCAGGCATCCGTGGTGGTTGTGAAAGCCTTAATCGTCCAGTTTAAAGGGGCCGTATTTTATTCCATTGCTTGAGACCTGGAAGGGATCTGCCATTGGCTCGATGTACCCCAGTTTTGGTTGTTGCCACGTCCATTTTTCAAGTGCATTGGTTGTTGTTTTTCTGGTGTGGAGGCAGATGAGGTAGGAGGGCTTCTCGCGGGTATTGGTAATGTAAATTCCTGGTACCACTCTGGCAGGTCTATCAGCTCTATACCCACACCCTCGCAGAATTCCGGCAGGTCCAATGGTGAGCGAAGAATGTGTTGCCTTCCGGTGTGCGTCACCACCAAAGCAAATGGGAAGCGCCATGTGTATCGTAGGTCACGTTCCCTAAGCTTATCCAGGAGAGGGCACAGGGCTCTGCGGTTTTTTAAAGTTATTTCCGAGAGATCTTGAAACAGCATGATGGGCGCTCCATTAAAGACAATGTGATCGTTTCTGCGTGCCCTTCTCATTATGTCCTCCTTAAGTGGGTAGTTCTGGAGACAGCAGATAATGTCTCTGGGCGGTGCAGTGTCCGGTCCTCTGGCTCTGAGGGGTGTGCTCTCACAAATTCTATATCTGTGTCTTCTTGTCTGTCTAGTAGGGAATTAAAGACTCTTTGCAGGGCCGGTATTATTTGATCAGGGTCCACTGTCTCTGGGATTCCTCTTACACGGATGTTACACCTCCTCCCCCTGTTATCTAGGTCCTCTAAATGGTGGTTCATTTCTATGAAATGAGTGGCATGGGAATCTGCAACTGTCTCCAAGCGGTGCAGCGCTCTGTCCCTGAGTTTGCCTGTGGCTTCTACCGTCGCCATTTTCTCAGTTAGGACTAGCAGGTTTGACTTTAAGTCTGTGATGGCCGCAGAGAACGTAGATTTAATGTCCGCTGCAAACCCGGACATGTCTGCAAATGTAAGGGGTTTATTTGTGCAGTTGCGTCCTCTACCTGATTCCTCATTGGCGGACTGGGAGTCCTCGCTGAAATCATCCATGTCATGTTGGGACTGCACCATCTTGGGGCCTGCTGCACTGCCTCGAGATGCTGGCTGTGCTTTGAGTAGCTTCGATATGCTCCGGGCAGCTGAGGAAGAGGCGGTGTTGCATCGGGACCTGGAGTGGGGTGTTTGGAGGTTCGATTTTCCCACTGCCAGGTATGTGCAAGTGAGGGTGACCGGCTTTAGGCTGTGTCGTTTGCGGAGCTCCTCTAGTGCGCGTCCATCTCGGTTGCTAGCCAAGCCACGCCCCCAAACTTTCACTTTTTAATACTTGGTTGCAAATCCTTTGCAGTCAATTACCGCCTGAAGTCTGGAACGCATAGACATCACCAGACGCTGGGTTTCATCCCTGGTGATGCTCTGCCAGGCCTTTACTGCAACTGTCTTCAGTTCCTGCTTGTTCTTGGGGCATTTTCCTTTCAGTTTTGTCTTCAGCAAGTGAAATGCATGCTCAATCAGATTCAGGTCAGGTGATTGACTTGGCCATTGCATAACATTCCACTTCTTTCCCTTAAAAAACTATTTGGTTGCTTTCGCAGTATGCTTCGGGTCATTGTCCATCTGCACTGTGAAGCGCCATCCAATGAGTTCTGAAGCATTTTGCTGAATATGAGCAGATAATATTGCCCGAAACACTTCAGAATTCATCCTGCTGCATTTGTCAGCAGTCACATCATCAATAAATACAAGAGAACCAGTTCCATTGGCAGCCATACATGCCCACGCCATGACACTACCACCACCATGCTTCACTGATGAGGTGGTATGCTTTGGATCATGAGCAGTTCCTTTCCTTCTCCATACTCTTCTCTTCCCATCACTCTGGTACAAGTTGATCTTGGTCTCATCTGTCCATAGGATGTTGTTCCAGAACTGTGAAGGCTTTTTTAGATGTTGTTTGGCAAACTTTAATCTGGCCTTCCTGTTTTTGAGGCTCATCAATGGTTTACATCTTGTGGTGAACCCTCTGTATTCACTGGTGAAGTCTTCTCTTGATTGTTGACTTTGACACACATACACCTACTTCCTGGAGAGTGTTCTTGATCTGGCCAACTGTTGTGAAGGGTGTTTCCTTTACCAGGGAAAGAATTCTTCGGTCATCCACCACAGTTGTTTTCCGTAGTCTTCCGGGTCTTTTGGTGTTGCTGAGCTCACCGGTGCGTTCTTTCTTTTTAAGAATATTCCAAACAGTTGATTTGGCCACAACTAATGTGTTTGCTATCTCTCTGATGGGTTTGTTTTGTTTTTTCAACCTAATGATGGCTTGCTTCACTGATAGTGAGAGCTCTTTGGATCTCATATTGAGAGTTAACAGCAACAGATTCCAAATGCAAATAGCACACTTGAAATGAACTCTGGACCTTTTATCTGCTCCCTGTAAATGGGATAATGAGGGAATAACACACATCTGGCCATGGAACAGCTGAGCAGCCAATTGTCCCATTACTTTTGGTCCCTTAAAAAGTGTTGTAATTCCTACACCGTTCACCTGATTTGGATGTAAATACCCTCGAATTAAAGCGGAAAGTCTGCAGTTAAAGCACATCTTGTTTGTTTAATTTCAAATCCATTGTGGTGGTGTATAGAGCCAAAAAGATTAGAATTGTGTCGATGTCCCAATATTTATGGACCTGACTGTATATACTATATATTCAATGTAGACTATATCTACAGTGCATTCTGTGGTGCACTGTTTATAATACACTTCAGGCAGTGTACACAGTATCTAATACAGTGTGTACAGTTTCTAATACACGTCTGGTGGTGCACACAGTATACAGTGCCTTGCAAAAGTATTCAGCCCCTTGGCATTTTTCATGTTTTGTTGCCTCGCAACATGGAATTAACATGGATTGTTTGAGGATTTGCATAATTTAATTTACAGAACATGCCCACAACTTTGAAGATGTTTTTTTTTTATTGTGAAGCAAACAACAAATATGACAAAATAACAGAAAAAGTCAATGTGCATGACTACTCACCCCCCTAAAGTCAATACTTTGTAGAGCCACCTTTTGCGGCTATCACAGCTCCAAGTCGCTTTGGATAAGTCTCTACGAGCTTGCCACATCTTACCACTGGGATTTTTGCCCATTCCTCCTTGCAAAACTGCTCCAGCTCCTTCAAGTTGGATGGTTTGCACTTGTGAACACCAATCCTTAAGTCTGACCACAGATTTTCTATTGGATTGAGGTCTAGGCTTTGACTAGGCCATTCCAACACATTTACATGTTTCCCCTTAAACCAGTTTTGCTTTAGCAGTGTGTTTGGGGTCATTGTCCTGCTGGAAGGTGAACCTCCGTCGTAGCCTCAAATCACACACAGAGTGATACAGGTTTAGCTCGAGAATATTCCTGCATTTAGCACCATCCACCTTTGCCTCAACTCTGACTAGTTTCCCAGTCCTGACTGCTGAAAAACATCCCCACAGCATGATGCTGCCACCACCATGTTTCACTGTGGGGATGGTGTTCTTTGGGTGATGTGATGTGTTGGGTTTGTGCCAGACATAGCATTTTCTTTGATGGCCAAAAAGTTCAATTTTAATCTCATCAGACCAGAGCACCTTCCTCCATACATTTTGGGAATCTCCCACATGCCTTTTCGCAAACTCAAAATGTGCCATTCTGTTTTTTTTCTGAAAGTAATGGCTTTCTTCTGGCCACTCTGCCATAAAGTCAAACTCTATTAAGCGTGCGGCTTATTGTTGTCCTATGTACAGATACTCCAGGCTCTGCTGTGGAACTCTGCAAAAGTCAGGGTGCCTTTGGCCAATCACGTCTCAGGGGGACTAAGTCCACACCCTACACTATATAAGGCTGCTTACATAGCGGCCATGTATAGTGTGAGACTGTGGGTGGAGATAGATTGAGCTAGACTAGGCAGGCAGGTTATTTAGTTGCAGTGTATTTGAGATATATATATATATATATATATATATATATATATATATATATATATATATATTTATATTTACATGTGTAGCGTATATATACAGTTCATTTGGTGGTGTACATTATATAATACACTTCAGGCAGTGTATTCATATATCTATACAGTCTAATATATATATATATATATATATATATATATATATATATATACACTCTGCATTTAGTGTGGCCTATATATACACTGTATTTGGTTGTGTACAGTTTCTAATTCACTTCAGGTGGTGTACACAGTATATAATACAGTGCAGCCGGTGTACCGTTTCTAATACAGTGCAGGCGGTGTACCATTTCTAATACAGTGCAGGTGGTGTACACAGTATATAATACAGTGTAGTGTGCTGTAAAAAGAAAAAAATCCCCATTATGTCCCAAAAACCACCAAGGAGAGGCAGACACTCACAGGCCACAAAAAGAGGGCAAGCAGCCTCTGTGTCTACAGTCAAGAGTAGTGGTCGTGGATATGGTGCATCCTCTGCAGGTGGCTGTGGGGCACACTTGTCCTTTTTTTTCTGCTGCTGGCCGTGTTATTGATCCACAATATGCAGAAGAGATGGTGGAGTGGATCATCCTCTGTCACCCAGGCTCATAGTAGTTTGCCTTCCAACGTAGCTGCCAAATTCCACTGGCACCTTGTCCACAGTTACCATCATCATGTATGAAGGAGTCCCCAGAATTATTTGACCACAGTGTCAGTTACATGCTTCTGGAGGATGCGCAGCAATTTGAAGGCTCCGATGTTGGTTCCCAGGTGGAGGAAGGGAGTAACATGAGCCTAGAGAGAGGGGGTGCCACAGAAGGACAAGAAACTGGCAGTTATGTTTCCCAAGCTGCAGCATACTGCCAAGTTTGCTCCAGTGAAGAGGAGGGAGGGGATGGTGAGGTCACTGACCATACTTGGGTGCCTGTGAGAAGAGAGGAGGAAAGTGAGGAGGAGGAGGAGAAGGCACAACTCCAACGAGGCAGGATGTCCTCCAGGGGTCAGCTTAAGGGCAGCCACCCTATTGCATCACACCACAGATCTCTGCAGGTGCAGGGCGCTGCTGACTCCCCGCTGACTTTTAAAAGTTCCTTGGTGTGGGCCTTTTGACACATGTGCAGCAGATTGCACCGATGCTGTTTGCAACCTATGTCTGAAGCGGATCAAGCATGGCCAGAACAGCAGCCGCTTGGGCACCACATGCTTGACCAGACATATGACGACCTGTCATGCAGTTCGTTGGCAGCAGCACCTGAAAGACCCACATCATAGAAAAAGGCAGACTTCTCCTTGCTCCTCTTCTGGGATCTCAAACCCTACTATTCCTCCAGTCCTCTCAAAAACCTGCACTGAGAGGAATGAAGGTATAGCAATAGGTGTCATAAATACTTGCAGCAAATCTGCTAGCAGTACACCACCAGTTGATTTCAGCAGGCAAATTTCACTACCCCAGATGCTGAACCATAAAAAGAAATTCGGTCCCAGCCATCCACATGCTCAGCGTCTAAATGCTAGCTTGGCCAAATTGCTAGCACTGCAACTGCTGCCTTTTTAGCTGGTAGACTCAGCCCACTTTCGTGAATTTGTGGAATGTGCTGTACCACAGTGGCAGGTTCCAAAACGTAATTTCTTTTCACGTAAGGCCATTCCAGCTCTCTACTGCCATGTGGAAGGCAATGTTTTGGCCTCAATAGACAGGGCAGTCAGCAGTAAGGTTCATATTACCGCTGACTCATGGTCCAGCAGGCATGGACAGGGACATTACCTTTCCTTCATGGCACACTGGGTAACTGCTGGCAGCTGGGAAGGATGCAGGACAGGATTCATTGTTGGAGCTTGTTCTGCCACCATGCCTCCCAAAAGCTAGCGGTGATTCTGCCACAACATCTGTATGCTCCCCTCCCTCCTCTTCTTCCTCTATGACCTTTTCTAAAGAATTGTCCTCTGAACCAGCAGTGCTCCCTAAACCCTCAAGTGGCTATGCAAGCAGTCAGTTAAAAAGATGTCATGCGGTGCTTGAGTTGGTCTGCCTAGGGGACAGGAGCCACACTGGGGCAGAGATTCTGTCAGCTCTGCAGGGGCAGGCTCAGAGGTGGTTGGCGCCACACCAGCTTCAGCCAGGAATGGTTGTATGCAACAATGGCACCAACCTTCTCTCCGCCCCCCGACAGGGACACTTGACCCATGTTCCATGTTTGGCACATGTCCTGAATTTGGTGGTGCAGCGTTTCTTTACCAGGTACCCAGGCTTACAAGATCTCCTGAGGCAGACCAGAAAAGTCTGTGGTCATTTCAGCCGGTCATAAACTGCCAGTGCTCGACTGGCTGACATTCAAAGGGAATGCAACCTGCCCATCAACCGCCTCATTTGTGACATGCCCTCCAGGTGGAACTGCACACAAGTATGGCACCAGGACAGAGTCAGGGAAGCTTCGCTTCTTTTCGCCACACCAGTGGCTACTGATCAAGGATGCATGCACTGTCCTGTCACCATTTGAGGAGGCCACAAGGATGGTGAGCAGCGACAATGCATACATCAGTGACACTGTCCCTCTAGTCTTCCTGCTGGAGCATGCACTTCGTGGAATCATGGACAGGGCACTTGAGGCAGAACAGCGGGAGGAAGAGGAGGACTTCCTTTCCTCTCAAGGCCCCCTTTATCCAGATAGCATTCCTGTGGGTCCACCAAACACACAGGAAGAAGAGGAGGAGGATTGTGTCAGCATGGATGTTGAGGATAGCACACCGAAGTCTTCAAGGGATGGTTTTCAGTCCCCAGAAACCCAAGGAATTGTACGTGGCTGGGAGGAGGTAGTTCCAGATAATGTTACCCAGAGGACTCAGAATCGAATGCCTCTGCAAACGTACGCTGCATGGCCTCCCTGATTCTGCAAAGCCTGCGAAAGGACCCTAGAATTTGTGGTATTAAGGAGAAGGTTCATTACTGGCTGGCAACCCTTCTTGATCCACGTTACAAGGGTAATGTTGCAGAACTCATCCTTCCTTCGCAGAGGGAGCAGAGGATGAAACATCTTCAGGAAGCCTTGAAGAAAAGTGTGTGTAATGCATTTACAGACCCTGAGAGGTTACCATTTCCTGGTGCTGGACAACGTGTTTCTGAGGCTTCGTTCAGTCAAAAGAAGAGCGGTGGAGAAGGTGGCCGGCTGACTGATGCCTTTAGTTTTTCAGTCCTCAGCGCCAAGGTCTGATAGGTTCCATCAACCATCGCCAGCGTCTACATTATATGGTGCAGGAATATCTAGGGGCAAGAGCAGACTTGGAGACCTTTCCAACAGAGCATCCACTGAGTTACTAGGTCTTGAGGTTGGACCACTGGCCAGAACTTGCTCAATATGCAATTGAGCTACTGACCTGTCCTGCATTCAGTGTGCTTTCTGAACGCACATTCAGTGCTGCTGGAGGGTTTGTAATGGATCAAAGAGTGCGCCTGTCCACAGACTCTATTGATAGTCTCACATTTATAATAAATAATCAGTCCTGGATCAGCAGCTATCAAGCACCCGATGCTGTTGTAACTGATTGAATTTGCTATGAATTTGAGAACCCTTGAAGACTGCCTATGCTATCTATCCTATTCCTCCTCAATCATGATGATGCTAGCTTCCAACAATATTTTTGGTTTAGGACACCACCACCACCCAAGGCCCAATTTTTCTACCCCTGATTGATAGGGGCATGTAATTACAATTTTTGAAATTATATTTAACAGCAGGGCTGCGCCCAACAAGAGTAACTGTGAGGATTTACAGTGTTGTGGCACCACCAACACCTAAGGCCCAATGTTTCTGCCCCTGTTTAACAGGGGCATGTAATTACAATTTTTAAATATTTAACAGCAGGGCACCCAACAAGAGGAATTGTGAGGGGTTACTGTGTTCTGCCACTATCAACACCTAAGGCCTAATTTTTCATCAGAGTATATAGTGCAGTCCATATAGTATATATAGTGCAGTCAGTGTAGTATATATAATACAGTTTAGAGTATATAGTGCAGTCTGCATAGTGTATATACAGTGCAGTCAGTGTAGTATATATAATACAGTGCAGGATATATAGTGCAGTGTACAATACATAACATACATAACAATACATAACAATACATAACACTGAAGTGGTTAAGGGGAGCCCTATAACAGAATTAAGAAAAAAATGGCATGGGTTCCCCCATCCATACTAGGCCCTATGGATATTGGGGGGGACCCCCACGCCATTTAAAAAAATAATAATTTGGCGTGGAGTTCCCCTCAATATTCATACCAGACCATTCGTGATCCATAGACTTTAATGGTGTTTGCATGTTCGCACCAATTTTTTGTCTGTTCGCAAGTTGTGGTGTGAACTGAACTGGGTGGGGTTCTGCTCATCCCTACTAAACATCAGCTGAGTGACAGAGCGGAGATCTCGGGCTGTGACAGATCTTGTATCTCGTATTTGAAATACCAATCACCATAACGTCCCGCCTCCTGGGCCGGCATTGTGATTGACAGCACATTAGTCCACTGCCGGCCCAGGAGGTGGGACGTTACAGTGATCGCTGTTTCAAATGCAAGATACAAGATCTGTCACAGCCTGAGATCTCCGCTCTGTCACTTGGTTGATGTTTAATAACGATCCCCGCACTGCAGTCAGAGATGCCGGGCAGGCAGGTGGCGGTGGGGGGGTGGGGGGGGGTGGATTGGGGCTGGTGACTGGCGTGCTGGCAGGGAGCAGAGGATGAGGGAAGAGGAGAAGGAGAAGAAACCACCTCCATGGGCAATACAGACAGGGGGCTGTGGAACCCCTCCACCCATTACAGTGAGCAGGGAGGAAATAGAAATCGAAATCGAAATAGAAATCCCTACTCACTTTAGAGAACTACAAGTGGGATTGACTAGACTGCTGGCTGGGAGTACAGGATAACAAGATATCACAGGGCAGAAATGTTTTTTCAGCAAGATCAGCAGGCTATTGCAGAGGAACTATAGAGCTCAGAAGAACATGTATGGCATAGTCAGTGAAGGTAGATCAGCAACAAGGACATGGAAAACATTTTTTCCCGGAGTTATGCTTTAAGAGTTTTGATAGCCTAGCCATACAGTGGGTCTGAGGAACCTGGTGCACATACTGTAGGAACTCCTAAATACACAAGGGACTTCCTGTTCTATCTCTTCCCTCTTGAACTTCTGCCCTATGAGGATGACAGCTTAGTTAGTCTCTCCTAGACATTGGGCATAAGTACATTGCAGAAAGCAAGAACCCACCCTCCTGGGAGGAACACCTGAAGGTGTTTGGTTGCTGGAAAAACATGAGGCCTAGGGAAAGCAAGCTGCACATGTTCCTCCATATGGAGATGCAGAGAGGTAGATATGGTGTATCTGGATTTTGCAAAGGCATTTGACACAGTTCCCCATAAATGTTTACTGTACAAAGTAAGGTCCGTTGACATGGATTAAAAACTGGCTACAAGGGCGAGTTCAGAGGGTAGTGGTAAATGGGGAGTACTCTGAATGGTCAGGGGTGAAAAGTGGGGTCCCCCAGGGTTCTGTCCTGGGACCAATCCTATTTAATTTGTTCATAAACAACCTGGAGGATGGGGTAAACAGTTCAATCTCTGTATTTGCGGACGATACTAAGCTAAGCAGGGCAATAACTTCTCAGCAGGATGTGGAAATCTTGCAAGTAGATCTGATTAAATGGGGTGGGCAACTACATGGCAAATTAGGTTTAATGTGGAAAAATGTAAAATAATGCATTTGGGTGGCAAAAATATGAATGTAATCTACTCACTGGGGGGAGAACCTCTGGGGGAATCTAGGATGGAAAAGGACCTGGGGGTCCTAGTAGATGATAGGCTCAGCAATGGCATGCAATGCCAAGTTGCTGCTAACAAAGCAAACAGAATATTGGCATGCATTAAAAAGGGGATTAACTCCTGAGATAAAATGAGCTATGAGTAAGCGCTCTATGGGAGCGTGAAACGCGTCAGCGGTTATGCTGTATCACTTCAACAGAGCAATGTACGCATTTTATACCATGTCATTTTTTCAATAAAGAAGATTTTACCTTTATTATTCCAATCCGGAGTGCGGCAGTCCAGATTTTTCATTGCACCTATACCATTGGAATACCACCTGGAGCTCTCACAATTCACCCAGTGGAGGACGGGAAATTCAAACCCAGTTACCTGGAGCGGTGGTCACCAACCTGAGATAAAATGATAATTCTCCCACTCAACAAGACTCTGGTCTGGCCTCACCTAGAGTATGCTGTCCAGTTCTGTGCACCAGTCCTCAAGAAGGATGTGCTGGAAATGGAGCGAGTAAAGAGAAGGGCAACAACACTAATAAAGGGACTGGCGGATATTAGTTATGAAGAAAGGTTATGAGCACTGAACTTGATCTCTCGGGAGAAGAGACACTTGAGAGGAGATATGATTTCAATTTACAAATACCATACTGGTGACCCCACAATAGTGATAAACCTTTTCTGTAGAAGGGAGTTTAATAGGACACGTGGCCACTCATTAAAATTAGAAGAAAAGAGGTTTAACCTTAAACTATGTAGAGGGTTCTTTACTGTAAGAGCAGCGGGAATTTTCTTCCACAAGTGGTTGTTTCAGTAGGGAGCATCGATAGTTTCAAAAAACTATTAGATAAGCACCTGAACGACCACAAAATACAGGGATATACAATGTAATACTGACATATAATTACACACATAGGTTGGACTTGATGGACTTGTGTCTTTTTTCAACCTCACCTACTATGTAACTATGTAAGGTATGGTTGAATGGGAATTTATACACACAAACCATTCCATGCTGTCCTTCTCTGGAAGTGAAGACTGAGATAACACTTGAATCTTAGTCACCAGGGGGCCTCAGCTTTGATGGAGTCCAGCCAACACAACCTATTTTCTGACAGTAACAACCAGAGACTTTGAAAGAGACTGAGACAAAAAAGATGGGGAGGTCTAGCTCAAAATATGTTATTCACTGTAGTTGGGGATATCCTGATGTGCACTTCACTCTCTTTCCATATAGCCTTTTGTAATAAAACTATTTTTATTTAAAATGTACTAAAGTAACTGGCACCCAGTTATTTCTAGACATCCAAAGAAAATAACCACAATTAGGTTTATTGTGTCTGGGACTGTGCTTTACGTAAAGCTACATTAATGTAGCTGATAGCAGTGAAGATCAATATCTATGCATAATTGTTGAAGATCAATACAAACAGCTCGTGTGTTAAAAAAAATATCAAATTTATTTTTTAATGCAACTAGTGTTTGTACCTTGTTTTGACTTGGTATTATGCTCTAGTAATATGAACTGCAGAGAGAAAGGAGAAGGGCCATTAATGTGTGCTGCAGTACACAAACTATTAAAGAACATTGTGACAGGAGGACAAAGCAGAGTAAACAGAGGGATGAACTATCATTATCCTGCCTTTACCATACCTCCCAACTGTCTCGGATCCCGCGGGACCTTCCCAAAACTTCAACCAAGTCCTAGTGTCCCTCAAGTCCAGGCTGTATCCCGGAACAGAAGGCTGGAACAAAACTGGCACTTGCCTCCTCCACTAACTTAATTTTGCATGCAGATGGCAGGGAGAGATGCCGGTGTAGCTACTGATCTTTATGCTGCACCAGCTACTGCATTAGCGGCTGGCAGGGGACAGGGGATTGCTGCGTCAGGGAATCAGTGCACCCCTTAGGAGATGTTCAGGGCTGAGACAAGCAGGGGGGCGGGGTGCACCATGCAAGCGCCCTATATAATACTGAGTGTCCTGGGTTCAGACTGTCTTCCAGCAAAGTTTAATCGCAGTTCACCGCAGCAATGCTCCACCAGGCAGCTAGTGTGAACACCTTGGCCAGCACCTCCCACAGCCTCAAGGATGCTACACACATAGAACAGTCCTGCCCTAAGGCTCTGGTGAGCAAAGAGGAAAGCAGGGCAAAGAGGGGATCAGAAGAAGGATTGGGATGCAGAGGTAACACAGAAAGTGGGGTGGAAAGGTAAGCCAAGATGGGCTTTGGGGTGTGGAAGTAAGCAGAGAGGGGGGTCTAGGGTTCAAAGGGGGTTTGAAATACAGAGATGAGTAGAGGAAGGGGCTGCAGAGGTGAGCAGGGTAGGGGTGTGGGGATACAGAGGTGAGCAGGGGGTTAGGGATCCAACATTGAGCTAGATGGGTTTGGGGTGTAGAGTTTAGCAAAGAACGTGGGTTGCAACAGTGAGCAGAGAGGGGAACAGGGGTTAGGAGAAGGAGAGCAGTTGTGGGGCAGAGGTTAGAAGAGAGGGAGTTGGGATGTATAGGTCTGCAAGGGGCAGTTGGGATGCAGAGGTGAAAAGAGAGGGGGTAGGATGGAGACATGAGCAGAGACGGGGTTTTGGGGAACAGAGGTTAGGGGATTGGGGTGCAGATTTTTAGCATAGAAGGATGTAAAGGCAAGCAGACAGAGGTGCAGAGGCAAGCAGGGAAGGTGTTTGGGGTTATAATAGGGGGAGGGATTGTGGTGCATAGGCTAGTGGGGGGTAGGGGGAGGGAGTGCAGTTGGGAGCACAAATGGGGGTTGGGGAGCAGCTTCTACACCTGAAATCGTCCTTTCAAAGGGAGTACAGGGAGAAGGGCAGTGTATACAGACAGGAGACAGGAGTGTGTACAGGGAGGTGTGATAGTGTAAAAATGGAATGGGAGCAGTTCCTAAGACATGCCCAATATGTACCATAGTTTACCACTAGGGATGAGCTTCGTATTCGAGTCGAACCCATGTTCGACTCGAACATCATATGTTCGCCCGTTCGTCGAATTGCGAACAATATGGGCCGTTCGCGCCAGATTCGAGTGGCACGTCACGGCCCATAATTCACCGCGGCATCGCAGTGCATTGCTGGCTGATGATTGGCCAAGCATACACTATGACCAATCACAGCGCCGTCTGTACAGAGAGCCGTAATTGGCCAAAGCCAGGGTGGCTTTGGCCAATTATGGCTCAGGGGCTTTAGTACACGCCCCACAATATATATGGCCGCCTGCATGGCGGCCCTGTGTAGTGTGTTCCGGCGTTGAGAGAGAGATAGATAGACAGAGAGAGAGTGTCATTTGATTTAAGTTAGATAGAGTAGGCAGGCGAGTCAATTAGCTGCACTCACAGTGTATTGTGTGTGTATATGTATATATATATATATATATATATATATATATATATATATATATATACATCCTAAGTGTTGTGTGTGTGTGTGTATATATATATATATATATATACACATATACATACACACACTGTATTCAGTTTAGCTAGATCCGTTCCTGTTATGCTCTTCCTACTGACAGGCAGGCAGGTGTTTTTACAGTATTTACAGCTACCTCTACCTGAAGAAAATTGCTGGTGTTCTTCTGATCCTATTAGTCCTATTAGCTACAGTATTTACAGTTAGTGTAGTGCGTCCTCTGCACAGTGTGCACCTAAAGCTACCTGAAGAAAATTGGTGGTGTTCTTCTGATCCTATTAGTACAGTACCACAGGCAGCTGCAGTATTTACAAGTTAGTGTAGTGCATCCTCTGCACAGTGTGCACCTAAAGCTACCTGAAGAAAATTGGTGGTGTTCTTCTGATCCTATTAGCACCGCAGGCAGCTGTAGTATTTACAAGTTAGTGTAGTGCATCCTCTGCACAGTTTTCACCTAAAGCTACCTGAAGAAAATTGGTGGTGTTCTTCTGATCCTATTAGTACAGTACCGCAGGCAGCTCCAGTAATTACAAGTTAGTGTAGTGCGTCCTCTGCACAGTGTGCACCTAAAACTACCTGAAGAAAATTAGTGGTGTTCTTCTGATCCTATTAGTACAGTACCGCAGGCAGCTGCAGTATTTACAAGTTAGTGTAGTGCATCCTCTGCACAGTGTGCACCTAAAGCTACCTGAAGAAAATTGGGGTTGTTCTTCTGATCCTATTAGTACTGCAGGCAGCTGTAGTATTTACAAATTAGTGTAGTGCATCCTCTGCACAGTGTGAACCTAAAGCTACCTGAAGAAAATTGCTGTTGTTCTGCTCCTATTAATACCACAGACAGGCAGCTACAGTATTTACAGTTAGTGTACTGTGTCCTCTACACAGTGTGCACCTAAAGCTACCTGAAGAAAATTGGTGGTGTTCTTCTGATTCTATTATTACCACAGGCAGGCAGCTACAGTATTTACAGTTAGTGTAGTGCATCCTCTGCACAGTATGCACCTAAAGCTACCTGGAGACAATTGCTGTTGTTCTGCTCCTATTAATACCACAGGCAGGCAGCTACAGTATTTACAGTTAGTGTACTGTGTCCTCTGCTCAGTGTGCTCCTAAAGCTACCTGAATAAAATTGGTGGTGTTCTGATCCTATTTTAATACCACAGGCAGGCAGCTACAGTATTTATAGTTAGTGTACTGTGTCCTCTGCACAGTGTGCACCTAAAGCTACCTGAAGACAATTTCTGTTGTTCTGCTCCTATTAATACCACAGCACAGGCAGGCAGCTACAGTATTTACAGTTAGTGAATTGTGTACTCTGCACAGTGTGCACCTAAAGCTACCTGAAGACAGTTGCTGGTATTCTCCTACTAATAATACTACAGGCAGGCAGTTGATTCTGCTAGCTGCAGTATCAGTATATATATACGTCCCAGCTTTGTGCAGCTACATCTCACTGCAGGCCATTAGTATGTCTGGAAGGCTAACAAGGAGAGGCAGACAGTCACAAGCCAATAAAAGAGGGCAAACAGGCTCTGTGTCTAGAGGCAACAGTGCTGGTCGTGGAGACGGTGCATCCTCATCAGCACGTGGCCATGGGACACACTTGTCCTTTTTTTCGGCAGCTGGCCGTGTTGAGCCGCAACATGCATAAAACTTGGTAGAGTGGATGACTAAGCCATCCTCATCCTCCTCATCCTCTCTCACCCAGGCTCAGTGTACTTTGTCTGGCAAAGTAGCTGCCAACGCGGCCTCTTCCCTCGGCTCAATGGCATCAGTCACTCCTTCCCTAGCCCCACCATGTCCTCCTGAGGAGTCCCCCGAACTGTTTGACCACAGTGTCGGGTACATGCTCCAGGAGGATGCCCAGCGTTTTGAAGGCTCCGATGATGGTACCCAGCTAGATGAAGGCAGTAATGTGAGCCCAGAGAGAGGGGGTGCCCAAGAAGGACAGCAATCTGGCAGTCATGTTCCCCCAGCTGCAGCATACTGCCAGCTTTGCTCCAGTGATGAGGAAGGAGGGGATGATGAGGTCACTGACTCCACGTGGGTGCCTGATAGGAGAGAGGAGGAGGAGGCACATCACCAATGATTTAGGATGCCCTCCAGGGGCCAGCTTAAAGCGGAGGTCCGCTGAAAAAAAAAAATTATTACGCCAGCAGCTACAAATACTGCAGCTGCTGACTTTTAATATATGGACACTTACCTGTCCAGGGAGCCCACGATGTCGGCAGCCGAAGCCAATCTGTCCGTCAGCTCTCGGCTGCTGCCGCCGCCATCCTCTGTAAGGGAATAAGGAAGAGAAGCCATGCGGCTTCACTTCCTGGTTCCCTACTGCGCATGCGCTAGTCGCGCTGCGCATCCTCTCTGGTCCCTGCTGTGTTCTGTGTCTCACAGAATACAGCGGTGGAGGAGAGTGTAGGCCCCGGAAGTAGCGTAGGTCACCGCAAGCGCCGCAGTGATCTATGCCAGGAAGTGGGAGCAAATACCTGTATTAGACAGGTATCTGCTCCCTCCTCCCCCCTGAAAGGTGCCAAATGTGACACCGGAGGTGGGGAGGAATCCAAAAAGTGGAAGGTCCATTTTTGGGTGGAACTCCATTTTAAGGGCAGCACACTGACTGCATCACACCGCAGAGCTCTCCATGTGCAGGGCGCTGCTGTCTCTGCACATTATTCCAAAAGTTCTTTAGTGTGGGCTTTTTTGAGATGAGTGCATCAGATCCCACCGTTGCTATTTGCAACATATGTCTCAAGCATATCTCGCGTGGCTAAAACATCACCCACTTGGGCACCACATGCTTGACCAGACATATGTCGACCTGCCATGCAGTTCGTTGGCAAGCGTACCTAAAAGACCTACACCAAAGAACAAAGAGAACCTCTCCTTGCTCCTCATTAGCTGGGTTCTCCAAGCCCACTATACCTTCAGTCCTCTCTGAGACCTGCACTGAGAGGAATGAAGGAGTAGAATTAGGTGTGTCACAGCCAAGTACTTGGGGGCAATCTGCTATCGGTACACCGACGTCAGATTGTACCAGGCAAATTTCCCTGCACCAGCTGCTGCACCGCCGAAAGAAGTTCACTCCCGGCCATCCACATGCCCAGTGGTTGAATGCTAGCTTGGCTAAATTGCTAGCACTTCAACTGCTGCCTTTTCAGTTGGTAGACTCTGCCCCCTTCTGTGAGTTTGTGGAATGTGCGGTTCCTCAGTGGCAGGTTCCCAAACGCCACTTTTTCTCACTAAAGGCGATTCTGGCTCTCTACTGGCATGTGAAAGGCAATGTCTTGGCCTAGATAACAGGTACGTTATCTGTCTTTCACCGTGCACTGGGTGACTCTTCTGGCGGCTGGGAAGGATGCAAGAAAAGGGTGCAGTAGTGTTGGAGGTTGTTCTGCCACCACGCCTCCAAAATACTACTAGTGGTGATTCTGCCTTACCTCTCTCCTCCACCCCCTCCTCTTCTTCTTCCTCCATGGCCTCTTCCTGTGCTGATTTGTCTTTGGAACGAGCGGTGCTCCGTAGGCATTCAAGGGGCTACGCAAGCATGCAGGCATAAAGATGCCATGCGGGGCTTGAGCTGGTGTGCTTGGGGGACAGGAGCCACACTGGGGCAGAGATTCTGTCAGCTCTGCAGGGGCAGGTTCAGAGGTGGTTGACACCACGCCAGCTTAAGGCAGGTATGGTGGTTTGCGCCAATGACACCAACCTCCTCTCCACCCTCCGACAGGGAGAACTGACCCATGTGCACTGTTTGGCTCACGTCCTTAACTTAGTGGTGTAGCAGTTCTTGGGCAGGTACCTGGGCTTACAGGATGTCCTGAGGCAGGCCAGGAAAGTCTGTGTGCATTTCCGCAGGTCATATAATGCCAGTGCTCGGCTGGCTAACCTCCAAAAGCAATTTAACCTGCCCAAGAACCACCTAATCTGTGACATGCCCACCAGGTGGAACTCAACGTTGGCCATGCTGCAGTGGCTGCACACGCAGCAGAGGGCCATCAATGAGTACCTGTGCGACTATGGCACCAGGACAGATTCAGGGGAGCTTGTTTTTTTTCCCATGCCAGTGGGCCATTATCAGGGATGCATGCACTGTCCTGTCACCATTTGAGGAGGCCACGAGGAATGTGAGCAGTGACAGTGCATGCATCAGTGACACTGTCCCCCTTGTCCACCTGTTGGAGCACACGCTGTGTGGAATAATGGACAGGGCACTTGAGGCAGAACAGAGGCAGGAATAGGAGGATTTCCTTAGCGCTCAAGGCCCTCTTTATCCAGACAGTGTTCCTGCATGCCCGCCGATCACACAGGCAGAGGACGAGGAACAGGAGGAGGAAGAGGAGGATTGTGTCAGTATGGAGGTGGAGCCTGGCACTCAGCATCAGCAGCAGTCTTCAAGGGATCATTTACAGTCCCAACAAACCCATGGACTTGTACGTGGCTGAGAGGAGGTGGCTGCGAATCATGTCGTCCTTAGTGACCCAGAGGACACCGGACCGAATGCCTCAGTAAACCTACGCTGCATGAACTCCCTGATCCTGCAAAGCCTGCGGAAGGATCTTCGTATTTGTGGTATCTAGGAGAGGGATCAATACTGGCTGGCAACCCTCTTTGATCTACGTTACAAGGGTAAGGTTGTGGACCTTATCTTGCCGTCGCAGAGGGAGCAGAGGATGAAATATCTTCCGGAGGCCTTGCAGAAAGGTCTGTGCAATGCGTTCCCAGAGACTGGGAGGTTACAAACTCCTGTTCCTGGACAACGTGTTGCTGAGGCTTCAGTCAGTCAAAGAAGGAGCGGTGGAGAAGGTGGCCATCTGACCGATGCGTTCAGACAATATTTTAGTCCGCAGTCCCAAGGTATGATCGGTTCCAGCAACCATCGCCAGCGTCTGTTTTACATGGTGCAGGAATACCTAGGGGCAAGATCTGACTTGGACACCTTTCCCATCGAAAATCCTCTGGGTTACTGGGTCTTGAGGATGGATCACTGGCCAGAGCTTGCACAGTATGCAATTGAGCTACTGGCCTGTCCTGCATCCAGAGTTCTTTCGGAACACGCATTCAGTGCTGCTGGAGGCTTTGTAACCGATCACAGGGTGCGCCTGTCCACCGACTCGGTCGATCAACTGACCTTCATAAAAATTAATCAGTCTTGAATCACCACCAGCTACCAAGCACCTGATGCTGATGTAACTGAATAAATTTTTTTGAAATGTCAGATCCCTTCAAGACTGCCTGTGCTGATGCTGAGTGACTATCCTGTTATGCTGAGTGACTATCCTCTTCCTCCTCAATGATCATGCTGATAGCTTGTAAGAATATTTTTGGTTCTGGTCGCCACGTGTGATTACAATTTTTGATGCAATACTTTGCAGCAGGGCTCGTTCCTGCACTCCAACTAGAGTATCTGTGAGGGGTTGCAGTGTTGTGGCACCAGCACCAGTGCCTAAGGCCCTATTTTTCAGCCCCTGTTTAACAGGAGCATGTAATTACAAATTTTGATGCAATACTTTGCAGCAGGGCTTGTTCCTGCGCTCCAACTAGAGTATCTGTGAGGGGTTGAAGTGTTGTGGCACCAGCACCAGTGCCTAAGGCCCAGTTTTTCAGCCCCTGTTTAACAGGGGCGCGTAATTACAATTTGTGATGCAATATTTTGCAGGAGGGCTCATTGCTGCGCTCCAATTAGAGTATCTGTGAGGGGTTGCAGTGTTGTGGCACCAGTGCCTAAGGTCCAATTTTTCTGCCCCTGTTCAACAGGGACATGTAATTACAATTCTTAACCTAATATTTCACAGCAGGGTCCATTTCTGCACCCACCAAGAGTAACTGTGAGGACTTACAGTGTTGTGGCAACACCAGCACCACCACCACCAAAGTCTCAATTTTTTTGCCTCTGTTCAACAGGTGCATGTAATTACAATTCTTGATCTAATATTTCACAGCAGGGCCCATTCCAGCTCCCACCAAGAGTAACTGTGAGGACTTACAGTGTTGTGGCAACACCACCACCACCACCACCACCACCAAAGGCCCAATTTTTCTGCCACTGTTCAACAGATGCATGTAATTACAATTCTTGATCTAATATTTCACAGCAGGGCCAGTTTCTGCGCCCACCAAGAGTAACTTTGAGGGCTTACAGTGTTGTGGCAACACCAACACCTAAGGCCCCAATTTCTGCAGAGTATATAGGGCAGGCCCCTACTTTCAAACATCCAACTTACAAATGACTCCTACTTGCAAACGGAAGGAGACAACAGGAAGTGAGATGAAATCTACCACCAGGAAGGGAAATTCTCTCCTGTAAGAGTTAATATGGGAAAAACGTGTCTTCTCTGCACTAATGCTTTATCACCAATCCTTGTTTCACTAAAAACCCCAAATTGTCAAAAGACATTTGTCATTGGGACAGAAAGTGAGGTGAAATCTTCTGAAGAGGTGCACAGACAGCAAAACAAATGTCACAGGGGTGATAACCCCTTTCTATGTTTTCCAAAAAACTTAAAAATAGATTTTTTGGCTGGAGCTACACTTTAAAAATGTACCAGTTCAAAATTACAAACCAATTATACTTAACAACAAACCTACAGTCCCTATCTTGTTTGCACCACCTGTATACTGCTGTTCAGAGTATATAGAGGCTGGGGGCCCCACGCCTTTCCTTTTTTTAACTCGGGTGCGGGGTTCCCCTTAATATCCATACAAGACCCAAAGGGCCTGGTAATGGACTGGGGGGGTACCCATGCCATTTGTTTCACTGATTTTCATCCATATTGCCGGGACCCGACATTACATTAAAGCCGCAAGCAGTGAAATGAAATGACTTTTATACCATGCAAATTAGCCTTTAAATTTAGCACTTTTGATTTCGAACCCCATTTCAAGTCCCATAGACTTCAATAGAATTCTAAAGTTTGTGCGAATTTTCGGTCCGTTCGCAGGTTCTGGTGTGAACCGAACCGGGGGGTGTTGGGCTTATCCCTATTTACCACGACCAAGTTTGCCACAGCTCGCTATGTGCGCACTGCTGGTTGCTTTCTCCTATATATGTCCCTCATTCTCAAGTCCAAAAATTGTGAGGTATGCCTGTACTGTCAAATCCCAATCTGAGCACAGAGGTTATCAGCATGTATTACTTACAGAGAAAAATCAAGTCACCGGCCTGCCAGCAGTGACTATTTGGGGTGTATAGATCTCTGGATTGGAAGGATAGAAATATAAATCCTTTTTCAGCTAAACCAGACCCAAAAAATGTATGCTAATAATTTAGAAAGCTGTTTGCCTGGAGTTTGGATGAGCCCGATGTTCAAATCGAACGTAAGTTCGACTCGAACATCGGGTGTTCGCTCAATGCCGATCATTATGGGGCGTTCGCGACAAATTTGAGCACCGCAGAACGCCCCATAATGCAGTGCGAGATCGCAATGCATTGATGTCTGGTGATTGGCCAAAGCATGCACCTGACCTGCATGCTTTGGCCAATCACAGTGCGCTCTGCTGTGAGAGCCATGATTGGACAAATACAGGGTGCCTTTAGCCAATCATGGCTCAGGGGGCTAAGTCCACGCCCCACACTATATAAGGCTGCTTACACGGCGGCCGTATATAGTGTTCTCATTGAGAAAACGTTAGCTAGAGGCAGGTTAATTAGTGGCGTGCCGGCAGCTTAGTGTGTATATATATATATATATATATATATATATATATACACACACAGTGTAGTGTAGACTATATATACAATGCAGGCAGTCTATTAATATATATATATACCGTATTTATCGGCGTATAACACGCGTCGGCGTATAACACGCACCCCATGTTTAGGAGGGAATTTTAAGGAAAAAACTTTTAGGAGGGAAGTTTAAGGAAAAAAAACTTACATTTAAATGCCCATCAATGCAGCCTCATCAGTGTTCATCTGCAGCCTTGTTAGTGCAGCCTTGCCCCAGTGTCCAGTGCAGCCTTGTCAGTGCAGCTTTGCCCCTGTGCAGCCTTGTCAGGCCAGCTTTGCCCCAGTGCAGCCTTGTCAGTGCAGCTTTGCCCCAGTGCAGCCTTGTCAGTGCAGCTTTGCCCCAGTGCAGCCTTGTCAGTGCAGCTTTGCCCCAGTGCAGCCTTGTCAGTGCAGCTTTGCCCCAGTGCAGCTTTGCCCCAGTGCAGCCTTGCCCCAGTGCAGCCTTGCCCCAGTGCAGTCTTGTCCCCAGTGGTCAGTGCAGCCTTGTCCCCAGTGGTCAGTGCAGCCTTGTCCCCAGTGCCGCCGACATACACAAGTTTAGTGTGTATTTTTAAATATGGCGCCGCGGAGTTCGGAGGGACTCGGCGGCTGTCATGAAGATCCTGCCAGTAATCAGCGATCCAGACGCAGGGGGACACGGCCGCGGGTTCCACTGCGCATGCGCACACGTTCACGGGTGCTGTCACGCACGGGCGCGCGCGCACGCGCGCACTCCCGCTAGTGCCAGGCGGGCTATTTAAACCGGCCTGTCACACTCTATCCCCGCTGTCTGCTCTACAGCGTTCTGTGTGCCTTAACCTGATCTGACCTGTGTACTCTGCTATTTGACCCAGCTTCCTGTTAGACCATCCTGCTTTCCGCCTGCACCAGACCCTCTTGGCTTGCCTGACCATCCCTCTGTGTTGTCCCTGGTACCTCTGCTGATCGACCGATACCGACCTCCGGCTTGTTTGACCATCCCTCAGTCTGATACCTGTATCCAGTCTGCTACCTGCTGCTTTGTTCCTGGTTCCAGTCCAGCGTTCCAGTCTACTACCTGCTGCCTTGCTCCTGGTTCCAGTCCAGCGTTCCAGTCTACTACCTGCTGCCTTGTTCCTGGTTCCAGTCCAGCGTTCCAGTCTACTACCTGCTGCCTTGTTCCAGGTTCCAGCCCAGCGTTCCAGGCTACTACCTGCTGCCTTGTTCCTGGTTCCAGTCCAGCGTTCCAGTCTACTGCCTGCTGCCTTGTTCCTGGTTCCAGTCCAGCGTTCCAGTCTACTACCTGCTGCCTTGTTCCTGGTTCCAGTCCAGCGTTCCAGTCTACTACCTGCTGCCTTGTTCCAGGTTCCAGCCCAGTGTTCCAGGCTACTACCTGCTGCTTTGTTCCTGGTTCCAGTCCAGCGTTCCAGGCTACTACCTGCTGCTTTGTTCCTGGTTCCAGTCCAGCGTTCCAGGCTACTACCTGCTGCTTTGTTCCTGGTTCCAGTCCTGCTTACTTACCTGCTTCCTTACCTGCTGTGGCTCCGGGTCCTCTCTGCATTTCAGCTTCCTCTTAAGCTTCTGGATCCAGAGGGGGCCACCACTCCTGAACTTCTGGTGACTGTCGATCCTGCCAGGCACCCATACCACTCCTCACTCCTGGCCTTCTGTCTCCATTCCAGAGGAACAGGAGTGGGAGCTGTAAGGGAGGTCCTTCTCTGCACTTCAGGCTCAAAATCTACCAGGTACGTGACAGTAGCAGACAGCCATGTCTGAGTCTGAGCAGGGAATGTCTCCCATGGAGGAACTTTGTGCACACCTGGCAGGATTGACTGAAGCAGTCAAGAATCTACAGCAAGGATACACCAGGCTGGAGGAACGAGTGTTAACCTTGTCTAATCCCATTGGGGCTCAGGGTGTTCCTTCCGCTCCTTCAGTCGGGCCTTCCTCAGCAGTGGTGATGCTCCCTCCAGAACCCAAGGTCCAGACGCCTGAACGTTTCTCCGGAAATCGCCTCAAATTCAGGGCTTTCCGCAACTCCTGTGAATTGTTCTTTGCTCTTCAGCCACGTACCTTTTCCCTGGAGGCTACTAAAGTGGGCTACGTAATCTCTCTGCTTTCTGGTGACCACCAAACCTGGGCCCACCGCCTCTTGGAGCAAAAGGACGTATCCCTGACTAATCTCTCCACCTTCTTTGACGCACTAGGTCAGCTGTATGATGACCCCCAGCTGTCCGTGACTGCAGAAGCGGCTTTGCACACCCTGTCCCTATGATGGACATAACAGAGGTCCAATGGCGGGACTGGGCGGGACTGTGAACGGCGCTCGAGAAGAGCCGAGAACCCTCGGCTATGTGTATCTCGGCTCCGCCCAGTCACTGTGTTCCATTCATTCAGCTGAACGAGCGCCGCCGAGTCCCTCCGAACACCGCGGCACCATATTTAAAAATACCCGCTATGTGAATGTCGGCGGCGATCGCTCTGATAGATCACAAAAATAGCGGGGATCAGTGTATAACACGCACCCACGATTTTCCCCTGATTTACGCCGATAAATACGGTATATATATATTAATAGACTGCCTGCATTGTATATATAGTCTACACTACACTGTGTGTGTATATATATATATATATATATATATATATGTGTGTATATATATATATATATATATATACACATACACTAAGCTGCCGGCACGCCACTAATTAACCTGCCTCTAGCTAACGTTTTCTCAATGAGAACACTATATACGGCCGCCGTGTAAGCAGCCTTATATAGTGTGGGGCGTGGATTTAGCCCCCTGAGCCATGATTGGCTAAAGGCACCCTGTATTTGTCCAATCATGGCTCTCACAGCAGAGCGCACTGTGATTGGCCAAATAAATTTTTTTCCCTCATTATTGTACACACAGCACCCCATATTGACAGAAAAACACAGAATTGTTGACATTTTTTGCAGATGTATTAAAAAAGAAAAACTGATATCACATGGTCCTAAGTATTCAGACCCTTTGCTGTGACACTCGTATATTTAACTCAGGTGCTGTCCATTTCTTCTGATCATCCTTGAGATGGTTCTACACCTTCATTTGAGTCCAGCTGTGTTTGATTATACTGGGTCTGGGTTTGATGGGTTTGATGACCTTTGGGTCTGGCACAGATTATAAGGGGAACTCCACACCAATTTTTTTTAAATTGGCGTGGGGTACCCCCCAGAATCCATACCAGACCCTTACCTGAGCAAGCAGCCAGGCAGGCCAGGATGGGGAGGAAGAGCGAGCACCCCCCCCTCCTGAACCATACCAGGCCGCTTTCCCTCAACATGGGGAGGGTGCTTTGGGGTCCCCCTCAAAGCACCTTGTCCCCATGTTGATGGGACAAGGGCCTCACCCCACAACCCTTGCCCAGTGGTGGTGGGGGTCTGCGGTGGGGGGCTTATCAGAATCTGGAAGCCCCTTTTAACAAGAGGGCCCCCCAGATCCCAGCCCACCCCCCTATGTGAATGGGTGTCAGGTAAATTGTACCACTACCCATTCACCAAAAAAGTGTCAAAAAGTAAAAACCACAAAAGACAATTTTAAATGCCATTTTTTCCTTTCAGAATGTAATTTTGCTGCAGGACTGTAAAACACATCACACAAATGCGCTACTTTACAGACAGACTAAGGGGACCCCCAGGCACCATATTTAATTTTTATTGTTTCACTTTAAGCATTATTGAAATCAGTACTCCTAAAAAAATGGTTGTTTTAAAAAAAAATCTTGCATTGATACATGTCCCCTGGGGCAGTAACCAGGTCCCCATACACTTTTTATGGCAATATCTTGCATATAAGCCTTTAAAATGAGCACTTTTGATTTTTCATGTTCGTGTCCCATAGACTTTAATGGTGTTCACTTGTTCGCACAAATTTTTTTCCTGTTCGCATGTTCTGATGCGAACCGAACCGGGAGGTGTTCGGCTCATCCCTAACCCGGAGTTCAGTTTTAAAGGGGTTGTAAAGGTAAAAATGTTTTGCATAGAATGCATTAAGGTGAAAAAACTTCCGACAATACCGCCGCCCCCAGCCCCCCTGTTTTACTTACCTGAGCCCTCGAAAGACCAGCGCTCGCCCCCGACATCCTCTTCGTTGATCAGCCTGACCGCTGATTGGCTAGAGTGGATGGATTGAAAGCAGCCATTGGCTCACGCTGCTGTCAATCACATCCAATGAAGCGGTGCGCTGAGGGGTGGGGCTAAGTGATACAGTGAGCGGCTATGGCCTCTGGCTGTATCACGGGAGCGTGCCCGCAAGAACTCGGGCACGCTCTTAGTTCTTGCGGGGAGGAGCTAAAACAGCCGCCGAGGGACCCCACAAGACCAGGTTCGGGGCCACTCTGTGCAAAACAAGCTGCACAGTGGAGGTAAGTATAACATGTTTGTTATTTTTTTTTCTTTTAAATTTACCTTTTAGTGTTCCTTTAACTAAATATACTTATTGGCCTCTTTAATAGGTACACATATCTAGTATCATGTAAGATTTATTTTTGCCTTTTTTGCTTTGTAAATGTCACTTTTGCTGTTAGAAAACAGCAAGGCTGTGTTACTGGAGGAGTGAGCAAAGTAATAATTTCTTACCATGTTAACTCATCCATAGACATAGCCTAGCTGTTTTCACACCTGAGCTCATCCCTAGTAAGAACCAATTCTTAGGTAAGCTGTGGCATTCAAGCGATCCTTAAAGCAGAACTTTTCCCATAACAACTTGATATAAAATATTTTTTTTTAGCAAGGAACATTCCACGTTAATTATGCTACCAAAATGTATGTGTGTTGTAAGTTGCCTCCAGCATTGCTCCTGTTTCTTTTTGCTGGAGGCTGCCATTTTGCTGACACTCAGAGCCCATGAGCAGCAGTAAATATTTAGACTGTCAGCAGATCAGCCTCTAGTGGCTCAAATTTCCGGCCAAAAATGGAGAGCAACTGAGCATGTGCAGAGCAAGGTGGGACAGTGTATTACTGGATTATAAACAGTATAGGCACATATTTTTTATGTTTTACAGCTGTACCTGCAAAAAGGGCCATCTATGGCCATTCCTATTCCAGAGTAGTCAATGTACTGATCAACTTCTCTTGAATGGGCGTGTTGGAAAATGTTCCTTCAATCAGCACTGCAGCCAATCAGAACACAATAGCACAGCATCAAGGACTCATTTATCCACCTTGCTTGCGAAGGTGGGGGGGAATCCATTCAGCTGTTTTGATCAGTCTGCTGGCTGATGGTGAAAAAAAAAGATTCATGTATGGCCAGCCTTAGACAACCTAGTCTTCTGCTCTGGAAGCCTATCCTTTTCAAAGTTTATTATGATTTGTGTTCAGAAAATAACTATGGCACAACAACTGTTGCAAATAGTTGTTATATGATCAGCTGTTGCCTTCTTGTCCACTTTAACAAACCTGCCCATTCTCCTCACCATTTTAATTTAAAAGGTGTTTTGTAATCCCAGAACTGGCAATGTTTGTTTTTTCTTGCGCCTTTTTATATAATTATAGAGACTGTGGTGCATAAATATCCAAGAAGGTAAGCAGAATCTGAAACATAGAACAACATTGTTTGGTACCAAGTGGTCAAAGTAGCGTAGATCATGTGTATTCTCTATTCTGCTGAGTTGAAAAAAAATTGAACATACTGAGTGACCATGATTGCATCTTTTAATTTTGACTCTTGATTTGGCTCATGTGGCTGAAGCTCACCAAAGTAAGTGTACCGAAAAAGGAGCCCACCACATGTACATTATGCAGACATTTTCCTTTTATTTATCATGAATGACAATATATATTGCCCTAGGTAATAACCAAACCTGACTCTGTTTGATAACAGTATTCATTCTAGTCAGTGTATTTTTTTAAAATTATTATTATTATTTATTTATATATGTAGTAACACTTGCTGAAACGTTTTCTGTTCCTGAAATACTGTTCATTTGATTATAAGTAAATAGCTAACATGCTAACTAATAATACAAAGTTATTATAATTTGAACAAACACGATAAGGAAAAAATATTTATTATAAAGGTTTGAATGCAGTAGAACCAGTCAAGACATGCAATGAAGAGAAAATAGCATATGCTTCTATTCAAATGCAGCCCAGGTGTGCTTTCATCTGTAGCTGAATTTAAATTCTGTCAGTAAAGTCAGAATAATTAACTAATTCAGAGCTGTAGGGACTTAAGCCCATTGTCAAGAGTTGTTTCCACACTCTTCAAAGTAATGAAAATGCAGACGGCTTAATCTCTACATTCTATTTGAGCAGTTTGTTTTTCTTAATTTTTAAATCCCCCCCTGACTTTCCTTGCTTCTGTTTTCTTTTTCATATTGGTTGATTGGCTTCTTTTTATGCTGGAAAACAAACAATTGCCACTAAGGAAAAAATATATGCTTTTAAATTGAAAAGATTGGGTGAAATATACTCAAATATTGTGTGGATGGAGAAGAAGTGCACAGTAGTATTTTTCTATTAATAAAAGGAAATACCATAAATATTCTTCTTACAGTGGTAAAACTTTATGGGGAATATATTCTTATATTAATTTAGTGACCTTGACATGCCCTAAAAGTACCATAGTTAACTGTGCAACTGTTTATGCAGCTTGTGGTGCCTTCGGGTACTTGTGTTTTGTCTTCAACCATGACCATGGTATCATTGTAGAGCACCTTGGAACGATAGACCCAGCCTGAATTCTCCATAATCAAAATTAAACCCACCCCTTAAAACCTGTTTCCTGTAATCCTAGAGCCTCTAATACCCACAGAGACTAAATAATAAGGGATGGGACTAAATCTCAACTTGGAGAAATGTTTAGGTCCTATGTTTGCCCTGATCTTAGAACTTCACAGTGACAAAGAGACGCTTCTGCTTTTTTTGGGCTTGCTTGCATTGGGCGATAGAAGAGGACCAGATGACTGTCATATTGGCACCATAAATTGTGAGGTGGCTACAGTAAAGGATAAGAAAGTGAACCTCTCACTCCTTTGTGCCTTTAAGAAGAGTTATGGCTGACAACCCTAATGCCCTGTACACATGATCGAACATTGATCGGACTTTCCGACGGATTTTGTGTCAAACTTGTCTTGCATACACAGGGTCACACAAAGTTGTCGGAAAATCCGATTGTTCTGAACGCGGTGATGTAAAACACGTACGTCGGGAATTTTAAATGGGGCAGTAGCCAATAGATTTCGTCTCTTAATTTATTCTGAGCATGCGTGGCACTTTGTGATTCGGATTTGTGTACACACGATCGGAATTTAAATGATCGGCTTTTGTTGTCGGAAAATTCTATATCCTGCTCTCAAACTTTGTGTGTCGGAAATTCCGATGGAAAAAGTCTGATGGAGCCCACACACAATCGGAATTTCCGACAACACAATCCATCGCACTTTTTCTGTCGGAAAATCCGACCGTGTGTACAGGGCATAAGAGGAAGTTGAGGTAAGAGATTTTCAGAGTTTAGTAGCGATCAATAGGTAATACCTAGTCTCCGATAGGGATGAGCCAAACACCCCCCAGTTCGGTTCGCACCAGAACCTGCAAACGGACCGAACGTTTTGCACGAACGTTAGAACCCCATTGAAGTCTATGGGACTCAAACGTTCAGAATCAAAAGTGCTAATTTTAAAGGCTAATTTGCATGGTATTGTCCTAAAAAGGGTTTGGGGACCCGTGTCCTGCCCCAGGGGACATGTATCAATGCAAAAAAAGTTTCAAAAACGTCAGTTTTTTCAGGAGCAGTGATTTTAATGATGCTTAAAGTGAAAAAAAAGTGAAATATTCCTTTTAAATATCGTACCCGGGGGGTGTCTATAGTATGTCTGTGAAGTGGCGCGTGTTTCCCGTGCTTAGAACAGTCCCTGCACAAAATGACATTTTTAAAGGAATAAAAGTCATTTAAAACTGCTTGCGGCTTTAATGTATTGTCGGGTCCCGACAATATGGATGAAAATCAGTGAGACAAAGGGCATGGGTACCCCCCCAGTACATTACCAGGCCCTTTGGGTCTTGTATGGATATTAAGGGGAACCCCGCACCCAAATTAAAAAAAAGGAAAGGCGTGGGGCCCCCAGGCCCTATACTATATACTCTGAACAGCAGTATACAGGCGGTGCAAACAAGATAGGGACTGTAGGATTGTTGTTAAGTAGAACCTGTTTGTAATTTTGAACTGGTACATTTTTAACGTGTTTAGCTCCAGCAAAAAAATCTATTTTTAAGCTTTTTGGAAAACATAGGGAAGGGTTATCACCCCTGTTACATTTGTTTTGCTGTCTGTGCTCCTCTTCAGAAGATTTCACCTCACTTTCTGTCACAATGACAAATGTTTTTAGAACATTTGGGGTTTTTAGCGAAACAAGGATTGGTGATAAAGCATCAGTGGAAAGGAGAAACGTTTTTCCCATATTAACTCTTACAGGAGAGAATTTCCCTTCCTAGGGGGAGATTTCATCTCACTTCCTGTTGTCTCCTTCTGTTTGCAAGTAGGACTCGTTTGTAAGTTGGATGTTTGAAAGTAGGGGCCTGCCCTATATACTCTGCAGAAATTGTGGCCTTAGGTTTTGGTGTTGCCACAACACTGTAAGCCCTCACAGGGCCTTGCTGTGAAATATTAGATCAAGAATTGTAATTACATGCCCCTGTTGAACAGGGGCAGAAAATTTGGGCCTTAGCCACTGGTGGCAGCGCCCAGAAACAAAAATATTCTTACAAGCTATCAGCATGATCATTGAGGAGGAAGAGGATAGTCACTCAGCATAACAGGATAGTCACTCAGCATCAGCATAGGCAGTCTTGAAGGGATCTGACATTTCAATAAAATGTATTTGGTTACATCAGCATCAGTGAGCTTGCACAGTATGCAATTGAGCTACTGGCCTGTCTTGCATCCAGCGTTCTTCCAGAACGCACATTCAGTGCTGCTGGAGGCTTTGTAAATGATCATATTAGTATCTGGTGGTGTCTGGTGGTGATCCAAGACTGATTCATTTTTATGAAGGTCAGTCGATCAACCGAGTCGGTGGACAGGCTCACACTGTGATCATTTACAAAGCCTTCAGCAGCACTGAATGTGCGTTCTGGAAGAACGCTGGATGCAAGACAGGCCAGTAGCTCAATTGCATACTGTGCAAGCTCTGGCCAGTGATCCATCCTCAAGACCCAGTAACTCAGAGGATTTTCGGTGGGAAAGGTGTCCAAGTCAGATCTTGCCCCTGGGTATTCCTGCATCATGTCAGACGCTGGCAATGGTTGCTGGAACCGATCATACCTTGGAGCTGCGGACTAAAAAATTGTAACCTCCCAGTCTCTGGGAACGCATTGCACAGACCTTTCTGCAAGGCCTCCCGAAGATGTTTCATCCTCTGCTCCCTCTGCGACGGCAAGATAAGGTCTGCAACCTAACTCTTGTAACGTGGATCAAGGAGGGTTGCCAGCCAGTAAGTAAGTTACGCAGGCTTTGCAGGATCAGGAAGGCCATGCAGCGTAGGTTTGCCGAGGCATTCGGCCCGGAGTCCTCTGGATCACTAAGGACGACATGATCCGCAGCCACCTCCTCCCAGCCACGTACAAGTCCATGGGTTTCTTGGGACTATAAATGATCCCTTAAAGACTGCTGCTGATGCTGAGTGCCAGGCTCCACCTCCATGCTGACACAATCCTCCTCCTCCTCCTCTTTCTCGTCCTTTTCCTGTGTGATCAGCGGGCACGCAGGAGCACTTTCTGGATAAAGGGAGCCTTGAGAGCTAAGGAAGTCCTCCTCTTCCTGCCTCTGTTCTGCCTCAATGCCTTGTCCATTATTCCATGCAGCGTGTGCTCCAACAGGTGGACAAGGGGGACAGTGTCACTGATGCATGCACTGTCACTGCTCGCCATCCTCGTGGCCTCCTCAAATGGTGACAGGACAGTGCATGCATCCCTGATCATGGCCCACTGGCGGGGGGAAAAAAAACAAGCTCCCCTGACCCTGTCCTGGTGCCATAGTCGCGCAGGTACTCATTGATGGCCCTCTGCTGCGTGTGCAGCTGCTGCAGCATGTCCAATGTTGAGTTCCACCTGGTGGGCATGTCCCAGATTAGGTGCTTCTTGGGCAGGTTAAATTCCTTTTGGAGGTCTGCCAGCCGAGCATTGGCATTATAGGACCTGCGGAAATGCACACAGACTTTCCTGGCCTGCCTCAAGACATCCTGTAAGCCCGGATACCTGCCCAAGAACCGCTGCACCACCAAGTTAAGGACGTGGGCCAAACAGGGCACATGGGTCAGTTGTCCCTGTCGGAGGGCAGAGAGGAGGTTGGTGCCATTGTTGCAAACCACCATTCCTGGCTTAAGTTGGCGTGCCGTCAACCACCTCTGAACCTGCCCCTGCAGAGCTGACAGAATCTCTGCCCCAGTGTGGCTCCTGTCCCCCAAGCACACCAGCTCAAGCACCGCATGGCATCTTTTGGCCTGCATAAGTGGGTAGCCCCTTGAACGCCTACGGAGCACCGCTGGTTCTGAGGACAAAGCACAGGAAGAGGCCATGGAGGAAGAAGAAGAGGAAGGGGTGGAGGAGAGAGGTGTGTCAGAATCACCAGTATTGGCATTTTGGAGGCGTGGTGGTGGAACAACCTCCAAAACTACTGCACCTTGTCTTGCATCCTTCCCAGCTGCCAGCAGGGTCACCCAATGCGCTGTTAAACTTAGGTAACGTCCCTGTCCATGCCTGCTGGACCATGAGTCAGCGGTAATATGCACCATACCGCTGACCGCCCTGTCCAGCAAGGCCAAGACAATGCCTTCCACATGCCAGTAGAGAGCCGGAATTGCCTTCTGTGAGAAAAAGTGGCATTTGGGAACCTGCCACTGAAGAACCGCACATTCCACAAACTCACGGAAGGGGGCAGAGTCTACCAACTGAAAAGGTAGCAGTTGAAGTGCTAGCAATTTTGCCAAGCTAGCATTCAACTGCTGGGCATGTGGATGGCTGGGAGCGAACTTCTTTCGGCGGTGCAGCAGCTGGGGCTGGGAAATTAGCCTGGTACAATCTGACGTCGGTGTACCGATAGCAGATTGCCTGCAAGTACTTGGCTGTGACACACCTAATTCTACACCTTCATTTCTCTCAGTGCAGGTCTCAGAGAGGACTGAAGGTATAGTGGGGTTGGAGATCCCAGCTGATGAGGAGCAAGGAGAGGTCCTCTTTGGTGTGGTTCTTTTAGGTACGCTTGCCAATGAACTGCATGGCAGGTCAACATATGTCTGGTCAAGCATGTGGTGCCCAAGCGGGAGATGTTTTGGCCACGCAAGATACGCTTGAGACATATGTTGCAAATAGCAGTGGTGGGATCTGATGCACTCATCTCAAAAAATGCCAACACTAAGGAACTTTTGGAATAACGCACAGAGACAGCAGCGCCCTGCACATGCGGAGCTCTGCGGTGTGATGCAGTCAGTGTACTGCCCTTAGGCTGGCCCCTGGAGGGCATCCTGCCTCGTTGGTGATGTGCCTCCTCCTCCTCCTCCTCCTCTCTCCTATCAGGCACCCACATGGAGTCAGTGACCTCATCATCCCCTCCCTCCCCATCACTGGAGCAAACCTGGCAGTATGCTACAGCAGGGGGAACATGACTGCCAGATTGCTGTCCTTCTTGGGCACCCCCTCTGTCTGGGCTTATGTTACTGCCTTCCTCTAGCTGAGTACCATCATCGGAGCTTTCAAAACGTTAGGCATCCTCCTGGAGCATGTACCCAACACTGTGGTCAAACAGTTTGGGGACTCCTCAGGAGGACATGGTGGGGCTAGGGAAAAAATCACTGATGCCATTGAGCCGAGGGAAGAGGCCGCGTTGGCAGCTGCTATGCCAGACAAAGTACCCTGAGCCTGGGTGAGTGAGGATGGCTTGGTCATCCACTCGACCAAGTCTTCCGCATGTTGCGGCTTAACAGGGCCAGCTGCCGAAAAAAAGGCCAGGCGTGTCCCACGGCCACGTGCTGATGAGGATGCACTGTGTCCACGATCCTTCCAGACATACTATTGGCCTGCAGTGAGATGTAGCTGCACAAATCTGGGATGTGTGTATATATATAATATATACCGATTATACTGCAGCTAGCAGAATCAACTGCCTGCCTTTAGTATTATTAGTATGAGAACACCTGCACTTGTCTTCAGGTAGCTATACTGTAGGTGCAACTGTGCAGGGTACACAGTACACTAACTGGAAATATGTCAAGAGCCTACACAAGCACCTTGAGTTCGCCCACTCCTCAAAATCATCAGAAAATCAGACCTCTGCTTCCACTCATACGCTGATGATACCCAACTTTACTTTCGCATCACCGGAGAAAAAGACCATCATCAGCGACTAGAAAAATGCCTCACTTTGATAGACGACTGGATGACCGCTAGCTCTCTCGAACTCAGCGGATCAAAAACAGAGCTTCTTCTACTACACGCAAACCAACATTCCAAGACTGAGACCCCATGGGCAACGCCCACCATCTTTGGACAGACCATCTCTCCAAGCACCAAAGCCAAGAGTCTCTGAGTCATTTTTGACTCAGAAATGTCAATGGATGCACAAATAGGATCAGTAGTCAGTGGATCTTACCATCTCCTCCGCCTGCTACCTAGACTCATCCCCTTCGTCCCAGGAGAGGACAAAGCAGCAATAGTTGGAACAATTCCAGACTCGACTACGCAAACTCCCTCTACATAGGACTACTCCAATATCAGCTTGCGCGCTTTCAACTCATCCAAAACACGGCAGCAAAACTGTTAACAGGAAAAAAACCCTGGGAATCCATCTCCCCCTCCCTGAGGAACCTACACTGGCTAACCGTAAAAAAATCGAATCATTTTCAAGACCCTCTGCCTCACTCACAAATGTATACAAGGAAACGCTCCTCAATACCTATGCGAGAAAATAAAGCACTACACACCCAATCGCAGTCTTCGATCAGCTAACCAAAACCTCCTCCTTATTCCAAAAACCCACTACAAAACAAAGGGAGAACGAAGATTCGCAGTCCAAGGACCACAGCTATAGAACGCTCTACCTACTCACATTCGCATGGAAGAAAACCATCAGGCCTTCAGAAAGAAACTCAAGACCTACCTCTTCTAAGAAGCTGGACAACACAGGACGGATCTAGCGCCTTGAGGCGATTCAGTTCGCATTTGCAGCGCTATACAAAACATTCATTCATTCATTCATTCATTCAAGCACCTGGCTTCAGGTAGCTATGCTGTAGGTGCAGCTGTGCAGGGTACACAGTACAGTAACTGGAAATACTGTAAAAACGCCTGCCTGTCAGTATATTATGAAGAGAAGAACAGGATCTAGCTAAACTGAATACAGCGTGTGTGTGTGTGTATGTATGTATGTATGTATGTATGTATGTGTGTGTATATATATATATATATATATATATATATATATATATATATATATATATATACACAATACACTGTAAGTGCAGCTAACTGACTCGACCTGCCTACTCTATCTAACTTAAATCAAATGACACTGTCTCTCTATCTATCTCTCTCCAGTCTCCACCGCAACACACTACACAAGGCCGCCACGGAGGCGGTCTTATATAGTGTGGGGCGTGTACTAAACCCCTGAGCCAATTACGGCTCTCTGTACACACAGTGCTGTGATTGGCCAAGCATGTGGGTCATACTGCATGCTTGGCCAATCATCAGCCAGCAATGCACTGCGATGCCGCAGTGAATTATGGGTTGTGACGCGCCACTCAAATTTGTCGCGAACGGCCCATATCGTTCGTAATTCAGCGAACGACCGAACACACGATATTCGAGTCGAACATGCAGCTCATCCCTAGTCTCCGATGCTTTGCTCATTGAGAACTGTAGAGATAGCTGGAACATTGGCTAATTGTGTACTTTAAGTTGAGAACAGTAATGAGAGATAGAGACAGGCCGAACACCCCCCTGTTTGGTTCACAACAAAACTCGCCAAACAGGGGAAAAGTTCTAACCCAAACGGCAAACCCCAATGAAGTCTATGGGAGCCAAACAGGAAAAATGAGAAGTGAACATTTTGAAGGCTTATATGCAAGTAAATGGCCATAAAAGGGGTATGGGGGTCCGGATACTACCTTGGTGGTCATGTATCAATGCAAAAATGTTTTTTTTTAAAACAATAGTTTTTTCAGGAGCAGTCATTTTAACCCTTTCACTGACAGGTTTGTATGCTGTACGGACTCTGATGAACAAAATAATAGCTTTGATTAGTGGCTAACAAGCTGCTGATCAGAGCTATTTGCCTAAAATGACAACCCCCCCAACCGCCGTTGCCTCTCTATAGCCTCATACACATGATAGGACTTTGTACAAACTTTCCCTTGGATTTTTGTACAAAGGGTGTTGGCCATAAGTTTGTATTGCATACACACGGCAGAACTTTTTCTGCCAACTTTTACCAAATCATGTGGTTTTTCAGCTCTTTACCACCACCCTTTGGTCAACTTCTGTATTGTTGTCTGATATTGTGTCAATCTCGCCACTTTTATCAGCGAGATTGATACCTTGCGAGCCGGGTTCACACTGGTGCGGGGTTCCGACTTGGACCTCGCCAATGCCAGGCATACCAGGCCCTTAGGTCTGGTATGGATTTTAAGGGGAACCCCTACACCAAAAAAAACGGCATGGGGTCCCCCCAAAATCCATACCAGATAAGGAGGCCCCCAGATCCTGGCCCCCCACCCTATGCGAATGAGTATGGGGTTCATCGTACCCCTACCCATTCACCTAGGGGAAAAAAATGTCAATAAAAAAAACACACTACACAGGTTTTTATAGTAATTTACTAGATAGCTCCTGGATTCTTCTTCAGACTTCGGGGATCTTCTTCCGACTTTGCCGCTTTCTCCGGCCTCTTCTCCCGGTGTCCGGTTCTTCTCTTGCTCTCCGGCTTCTTCTCCCGGTGTTCGACCTCTTCTTCCGGTGCCCGGTTCTTCTGCTGGCTCCTCCGCTATCTTCTGCCTCTCTTTTGCTAGCGGTGGCCCGGACTCCTGCGTTGTCTTCTTCCCGGGACTGTGACGTCATATAGGGGCGGGGTCACCACCTATATAAGTCATTGCGGAGCGCTCAGACAGCATTACAGCGGGAGAGAGCGTCATGTCAACATCGGAAGAAAAGAAGAGGGAAGAAGACAACGTAGAAGACCGGGCCACCGCTGGCAAAAGAGAGGCAGAAGATAGCAGAGGAGCTGGCAGAAGAACTGGACACCGGGAGAAGATGCCGGAGAGAGCGGAGAAGAACCGGACACTGGGAGAAGAGGCCAGAGAGACCCCTGAAATCAGAAGAAGACCCCGGAGCTGCCTAATAATTTACTTTAAAAACCCGTGTAGTGTGTGTTTTTTTTTTTTTTAATTGACACTTTTTTTCCTTAGGTGAATGGGTAGGGGTACGATGTACCCCATACTCGTTCACATAGGGTGGGGGGGCCGGGATCTGGGGGCCCCCTTATTAAAGAGGACTCTCGGATTCCAATAAGCCCCTCGCCCGCAGACCCCGACAACCAACGGCCAGGGTTGTCGGGAAGAGGCCCTTGTCCTCATCAACATGGGGACAAGGTGCTTTGGGGTGGGGGGGCAGGCGCCCCCCTTCCCCAAAGCACCCACCCCCCATGTTGAGAGCGTGCGGCCTGGTATGGTTCAGGAGGGGGGGCTCGCTCTTCCCCACCCCCTTTCCTGACTGGCCAGGCTGCATGCTCGGATAAGGGTCTAGTATGGATTTTGGGGGACCCCAAGCCGTTTTTTCGGCGTAGGGGTTCCCCTTAAAATCCATACCAGACTGAAGGGCCTGGTATTCCCCAAGAGGGGAATTCCCTCTCGTGCCCGCCACAGTAGGAAAATGTGTTTTTCCTATTGCAGCCAGCGCAAAATGTACAGTACCATGTTGCCGAGAACCAGCGCGATGGGATCGCGCTGGAAACAGTCTAACGGCTGCGTACTGTAGTTTGTACAAAAGTCCGATGGTTTTGTGTACACACGATCGGACTTTGCTCCATTGGACTTTTGTTGCCGGAAAGTTTTTGCGTTCACACAGCCAACAAAAGTCCGATGGAAACCGAAAAAGTTTGTCCGATGGAGCGTACACACGGTCGGATGTTGCTCCAAACCAGTTAATTTGCATATTTGTTGTCAAAAAGTCTGATCGTGTGTACGGGCCTTTACTCTCACCCACTGCTTCCTCTCCTCCTGTACTGCCTGAAATGCCTGTGCTGCCCCCCGGCTCCCCCTTCCTACTGTCCCCTGCCTTCACCACCTCACTGATTCCCCTCCTGGACCAACTCTAACCCACCATCAGCGAGCCTCACCCTGCCCCAGCATGTATCTCCGTGGATCCGATGCAATTGCTGGCTCCCCCCGCTGCCACTCCAGCCGGCAATTGCTGTTTTTTTTAAATACTGAGCACTTCCCCAGCTGGGATTCCCCTTCCGTGCCCCCCCTCACTCACTAATTCCTTCCATCCCCTCCCACTGGCTGCAGCTGTTGCCTGGGAGATCATCAAGTGCAGTGTGTCAGGATGGAGAGTGAGGGGGCTGGTTTATATCTGTGTTTACTGTGTCAGTTTGTGAATGAATGGGAGTCTCTATATAGTCTCCTCTGTCAATCATACACAGTGCAGCCCTGGTGTCTTCAGTCCCTTTCTCTGTCTTAAAAAAGAGACATTATGATCGGTTTAGACCCCTGATGTCCCTCCAAAGCCCCCCTCCCCCCAAAAAAATAAAAATCTAAAAAAAATTAAGAAAAAAAATAATAAAATAAAAAAAATAAAAAACAAAGAAACCTAGTAAAGGTAGATTTAGCCATGCGTCTGAATCTCCCTTGATGCTGAAGCCCGATCCGGGTTCTGTTCGCACTCCAGAGGCTACTGACAGGCGGCGAGGAAGCTATTCGATGCCTCCTCACTACCTGTTTTAACCCCATTTTTGCCAACAAGTGAGCTTTAACCACGTGCATTGCACACAGTTGCTAGGCCTTTGCGGCATTTCCTCAGACTTGAATGCATAGAATTCGTAAGGTGGAATCACTACAAGTCAGGTCAACTGTAGGGATGAGCCAAGCACCCCCCGGTTTGGTTCACGGCGGAACATGAGAACAGACCAAAAATTTGTGCGAACACACAAACCCCGTTAAAGTCTATGGGACATGAGCGTGAAAAATCAAAAAGTGCAAATTTCAAAGGCTAATGTGCAAGTTATTGGCCTAAAAAGTGTTTGCAGACCCAGGTCCTGCCCCAGGGGACATGAATCAATGCAAAAAAAGTTTTAAAAAACGCAGTTTTTTAATGATGCTTAAAGTGAAAAAATAAAAGTGAAATATTCCTTTAAATATTGTACCTGGGGGGTGTCTATAGTATGCCTGTAAAGTGGCGCGTTTCCCATGTTTAGAACATTCCCTGCACAAAATGACATTTCTAAAGGAAAAAAGTCATTTAAAACTGCTTGCGACTGTAATGTAATGTTGCCCCCCCCCAGCCCATGAATGGGCCCTTTGGGTCTGGTATGGATATTAAGGTGAACCCCACACCCAAATTAAAAAAAAAGGCATGGGGCCCCTAGGCCCTATATACTCTGAACAGAAGCAGTATACAGGTGGTCCCCGGGTTACAGACAAGATAGGGACTTTGGGTTTGTTCTTAAGTTGAATCTGTTTGTAATTTGGAACAGGTACATTTTCTAAGTGTAGCTCCAGCCAAAAAATGTATTTAAAAGCTTTTTGAATAACATAGGGAAGGGTTATCATCACCCCTGTAACATTTGTATTGCTGTCTGTGCCCCTGTTCAGAAGATTTTACCTCACTTTCTGTCCCAATGAGAATTGGATTTTGAAAATGTTGGGTTGTTGTAGAAACAAGGATTGATGATAAAACATCAGTGGAGACACCTTTTTCCCATATTAACTCTTACAGGAGAGAATTTCCCTTCCTAGGGGTAGATTTCCTCTCACTTCATGTTGTCTCCCTCCATTTGTAAGTAGGAGTCGTTTTTTATTTTTGATCTTTGAAAATAGAGGACTGCCTCTATATACTATACAGCCTGCCCTATACACTCTATGGAAAATTGGGCCTTAAGTGTTGGTGGTACCAGAACACTGTAAGCCCTCACTGTTCCTATTGGTGGGCGCTGTAATGGGCACTGCTGCAAAATATTATATCAAGAATTGTAAGTACATGCCCCTGTTAAACAGGGGCATAAAAATTGGGCCTTAGGCAGGGGTCGTGGTGGCACAACACTTTAACCCCTCACAGATACTCTTGTTGGGTGCAGGAACGGGCCCTGCTGTGAAATATTAGATCAACAATTGTAATTACACGCCCCTGTTAAACAGGGGCAGAAAAATTGGCACAACACTGTAACCCCTCACAGATTCTGTTGAGCACAGGAACAAGCCCTGCTGTGAAACATTAGAGCAAATATTGTAATTACATGCCCCTGTTAAACAGGGGCAGAAAAATTGTGCCTTCGGCACTGGTGCTGGTGCCACAACACTGCAACCCCACACAGATATTCTAGCTGAGCCCAAGAACGAGCCGTGCTGTGAAATATTACAGAAAAAATTATAATTATACATACCTGTTAAACAGGGGCAGAAAAAATTGGACCTTAGGCATTGGTGGTGGTGCCCTGAAACAAAAATGTTCTTAGAAGCTATCAACATGAACATTGAGGAGGAATAGGATAGTCACTCAGCATAACAGGATAGTCACTCAGCATAGGCAGTCACATTCATAGAAAAATGAATCGGTTACATCAGCATCAGGTGCTTGGTAGCTGGTGATCCAAGGCTGATTCATTTTTATGAAGGTGAGGCGATCAACTGAGTCTGTGGACAGGCGCACTCTGTGATCAGTTACAAAGCCTCCAGCAGCACCGAATGTGTGTTCAGGATGCAGGACAGGCCAGTAGCTCAATTGCATATTGTGCAAGCTCTGGCCAGTGTTCCATCCTCAAGACCCAGTAACCCAGTGGATTTTCAGTTGGAAAGGTCTCCAAGTCTGATCTTGCCCCTAGGTATTCCTGCACCATGTAAATCAGACGCTGACGACGGTTGCTGGAACCAATCAGACCTTGGGGCTGCAGACTAAAGAATTGTCTGAATGCATCGGTCAGACGGCCACCTTCTCCACCGCTCCTTCTGTGACTGACTGAAGCCTCAGCAACATGTTGTCCAGGAGGACCAAGAAATTGTAACCTCCCAGGCTCTGGAAACGCATTGCACAAACCTTTCTGCAAAGCCTCCCGAAGATGTTTCATCCTCTGCTCCCTCTGCGAAGGCTGGATAAGTTCTGCAACCTTACCCTTGTAACATGGATCAAGAAGGGTTGCCAGCCAGTAATGATTCCTCTCCTTTATACCACAAATCCGAGGGTCCTTTCGCAGGCTTTGCAGGATCAGGGAGGCCATACAGCAACGGTTTGCTGAAGCATTAGATCCAGAGTGCTCTGGGTCACTAAGGATGACATGATCCATAGCCACCTCCTCCCAGCCACGTACAAATCCATGGGTTTCTGGGGACTGTAAATGATCCCTTGAAGACTGATGCTGAGTGCTAGGCTCCACCTCCATGCTGACACAACCCTCATCCTCCTCCCCTTCCTGTGTGATTGGCAGGCCCACAGGAATACTGTCAGGATAAAGGGGGCCTTGAGAGGTAAGGAAGTCCTCCTCTTCCTCCCTCTGTTCTGCCTCAAGTGCCCTGTCCATTATTCCAAGAAGCGTGTGCTCCAACTGGAAGACAAGAGGGACAGTATCACTAATGCATGCACTGTCACTGCTCACCATCCTCATGGCCTCCTCAAATGGTGACAGGACAGTGCATGCATCCTTGATTAGTAGCCACTGGCGTGGCGAAAAAATCCAAGCTCCACTGACCCTGTCCTGGTGCCATACTTACACAGGTACTCATTGATGGCCCTCTGCTGTGTGTTCAGCCGCTGCAGAATTGCCAACGTTGAGTTCCACCTGATGGGCATGTCAGAAATGAGGCGGTTCTTGGGCAGGTTGCATTCCTTTTGAAGGTAAGCCAGCCGAGCACTAGCATTATATGACCGGCGGAAATGCCCACAGACTCTTCTGGCCTGCCTCAGGAGATCCTGTAAGTCCAGGTACATGCATAAGAACCGCTGCGCTACCAAATTAAGAATGTGAGCCAAACAGGAAACATGGGTCAAGTGTCCCTGTCGGAGGTCGGAGAGGAGGTTGGTGCCATTGTCGCAAACCACCATTCCTGCCTGAAGCTGGCGTGGCGTCAACCACCTCTTAGTCTGCCCCTGCAGAGCTGAGAGAATCTCTGCCCCAGTGTGGCTCCTGTCCCTTAAGCAGACCAACTCAAGCACAGCATGGTATCTTTTTGACTGAGTGCTTGCATAGCTCATTAAACACCTATGGAGCACCACTGGTTCAGAGGAGAAATCTGCAGAGGAAGAGGCCACAGAGGAAGAAGAATAGGAGGGGGTGGAGGAGAGAGGTGTGGCAGAATCACCACCACTAGCATTTTGGAGGCGTGATGGTGGAACAAGCTCCAACAATACTGCACCCTGTCCTGCATCCTTCCCAGCCTCCCACGGATGCGGAGTGGCCCGAGGAGAAGAAGGGAAGACGCCGCGGAGGAAGATGCCGAACGAGAACACCGGAGGAAGAACCAGAAGAACCAGAAGAAGAAGAAGATGAAAGAAGATAGAAGAAAGAAGATAGAAGATGGAAAGAAGAAGCATTTAAATAAAGGAATTGTCAAAAACGGTCTCTTGTCATTTTTTACATTTTTGACACTTTTTTTGGTGAAATGGTAGGGGTACTTTTGTACCCCCTTACCATTTCACACAGGGGGAGGGCCGGGATCTGCGGGTCCCCTTGTTAAAGGGGGCTTCCAGATTCCGATAAGCCCCCCCGCCCGCAGACCCCCACAACCACCGGGCAAGGGTTGTGGGGATGAGGCCCTTGTCCTCATGCATAAGAACCGCTGCGCTACCAAATTAAGAATGTGAGCCAAACAGGAAACATGGGTCAAGTGTCCCTGTCGGAGGTCGGAGAGGAGGTTGGTGCCATTGTCGCAAACCACCATTCCTGCCTGAAGCTGGCGTGGCGTCAACCACCTCTTAGTCTGCCCCTGCAGAGCTGAGAGAATCTCTGCCCCAGTGTGGCTCCTGTCCCTTAAGCAGACCAACTCAAGCACAGCATGGTATCTTTTTGACTGAGTGCTTGCATAGCTCATTAAACACCTACGGAGCACCACTGGTTCAGAGGAGAAATCTGCAGAGGAAGAGGCCACAGAGGAAGAAGAATAGGAGGGGGTGGAGGAGAGAGGTGTGGCAGAATCACCACCACTAGCATTTTGGAGGCGTGATGGTGGAACAAGCTCCAACAATACTGCACCCTGTCCTGCATCCTTCCCAGCCTCCCACGGATGCTGAGTGGCCCGAGGAGAAGAAGGGAAGAAGACGCCGCGGAGGAAGATGCCGGACGAGAACACCGGAGGAAGAACCAGAAGAACCAGAAGAAGAAGAAGATGAAAGAAGATAGAAGATAGAAGATGGAAAGAAGAAGCATTTAAATAAAGGAATTGTCAAAAACGGTCTGGTATGGTTCAGGAGGGGTGGGGCGCTGTCTCATCCCCCCTCTTTTCCTGTGGCCTGCCAGTTTGCGTGCTCAGATAAGGGTCTGGTATGGATTTTTAGGGGGACCCCACGCCATTTTTTTAAATTTTGGCGCGGGGTTCCCCTTAAAATCCATACCAGACCTGAAGGGCCTGGTATTGATTTTGAGGGGGACCCCCACGCTATTTTTTGTTTTATTTTGGCGCGGCGTTCCCCTTAATATCCGTACCAGACCTGAAGGGCCTGGTATGGAATTTCGGGGGGAACCCCACACATTTTTTTTGTTCTTAATTTTGTTTTTTTTTCTTAATGCTGTTTTTATCAAGTAACTTTTATGTGTATTGCCGGACCGACATTAGAGCCGCAAGTAGTTTTAAAGAACTTTTATTCCTTAAGGGCCAGTTCACACCACATGCAGTCCAGTGCATTTTTTTCTGCATCAAAAATGCACGGAAAGTAGGTTATATTGTTTTTAATGGCATAGTTCACACCAGTGCTTGCAGTTCCAGTGTATTTCCAGTTCCAGAAAAAATGTAGAATATGCTGCATTTTTTAGGCACTGGACTGTACTGGAACGCTGTAAAATGCATCAAAAACGCACTGGAATGCACCTAAATGCACCAAAAACGCACTGCAACACACTTGTCCTTATTTAAGGTTAAGAAAAAAGAGGGTGGAAACAAGCACTGGACTGCATAAAAAACGCACCAAAAACGCACTGGAATGCATCAAAAACGTGCATGCAGAAAAGCACCTGGAACGCATCCGGGCTGCATTTCTATGGTGTGATCTGGCCCTTAGGGCCAGATCACACCATAGAAACGCAGTCTGGACCCGTTCCAGGTGCTTTTCTGCATGCACGTTTTTGATGCGTTCCAGTGCATTTTTGGTGCATTTTTGATGCAGTCCAGTGCTTCCCCCCCCTTTTTTCCTAACCTTAAATAAGGACAAGTGTGTTCGAGTGCGTTTTTGATGCGTTTTACAGCTTTACAGTACAGTCCAGTGCAGAAAAAATGCAGCACATTCTCATTTTTTTTCTGGAACTGGAACGCACTGGAACTGCAAGCAGTGGTGTGAACTATGCCATTGAAAACCATATAACCGAATTTCCATACATTTTTGATGCATAAAATATGCACTGGACTGCACTGGTGTGAACTTGCCCTTAAGCAATTTGGCATATTTAAAAGCATTTCTCCTTGTTTCGTTTTTGGGGTTGTCCAATTGGTGACATTGATATATGTCCCTTATGCCGCGTACACACGGTCGGACTTTTCGTCTACAAAAGTCCGACAGACTTTCGATGGACTTTTGGCGGACTTTTGGCGGACTTGCGGCAGACTTTCTTACGAACGGACTTGCCTACATACGATTACACAAAAGTCCGACGGATTCGTACGTGATGACGTACACCGGACTAAAATAAGGAAGTTGATAGCCAGTAGCCAATAGCTGCCCTAGCGTGGGTTTTTGTCCGTCGGACTAGCACACAGACGAGCGGATTTCTGGGTCCGGCGTAGTTACGACGTAAAGATTTGAAGCATGTTTCAAATCTAAAGTCCGTCAGATTTGAGGCTGGAAAAGTCCGCTGAAAGTCCGGGGAAGCCCACACACGATCGGATTGTCAGCCAGCTTTAGTCCATCGGCGTCCGTCGGACTTTTGTAGACGAAAAGTCCGACCGTGTGTACGCGGCATTAGGGTGGGACCTGGGCCCCATACCCATACCCATTTTAAGGCCAATAACTAGAAGATAAGCCAGCCAAGTGGGGACTAGTAAAATTGCCAAAGTCAGTTCCCTTAGACTGCAATGGTATTTGTTGTATAACTATTGCACATGTTAGGCTCTTTATTTGCCCCCCTGGACTGGGGTGTGTTTTGTCTCATCTGTAATTTTGGTGCATGCTGGATGATGTGCTTAATTTTGGACAGGGGGGTGGCTTATTTTGTGCTAGCTGCATTTGGGTTGTTCTGGGCATGCTCAGGGACTTTGTTTTTTTTTTTGGTGGCGCTTTTTGAGTGTGAACATTACTTGGATGTTTCTGGGCATGCACAGAGTGTGTTTTTTGGGTTAGTAATTTAAGGACATCCTTAACAGGTGTACTCACTTTGAAGTTCTCTCTACATTGGGTGAACTTGCATTTTGTGTGTTTTTTTTTTTTTTTAAATATATTTTATTGATGCTTTATAGGTATACAGTAATCATAACCTTGGTATGTGGTACAGAGACAATGCGTTACAGATTCAACAGGTTAATCCAAGGTGATCAGATATTTACTTTTTAAAGAAACAATATACAACTCAGAGGTATATAATTGCCATTGCATTGTAGGTCTTGAAGGAATATCATATGATAGATGAACAATTATCGATTATTTTCTGATATGCTGTTTGATTAACCTGGTCAGGGTTGGAGAGTCAAAGGTTTAGTTGTCATGTGTTTTAAAGGAAGGTGAGGGGTGGTTATTGGGCGCATGGTGAGTCTCTACCGATTAGAACAGATCAGCCCTCCCCTCCGAGCACCCCAAAAGGGACCTGACTGTGCTCAGAGGGGGGGGCGTAAAGATATGTAGTGATAGGGCCGGTTAATTCGGTACTTGTTGGTTGGTGGGACTTATGGGGGGATATACGATATTGTGGGTTTGGATCAGATGGTTATCATAGGAGAGAGGGTATTGCTCAGGGAAAAAAGGGAGATAGAAGGGTGACGGAGGTTCAGGGCGTGATAATCACTGATGGCTTTGTGTAGCATCATGTGGCAGTGGGGAAGAGGCTGGTTGAGGTGTTTGTTGATAGGGATAATTTATAATGTGACCAGCATGCCCAGGTATCTTTGTATTTGGATGGTGCATCGGTAGATTGATGTATGAGGTTTTGCATATCAGCTATCCTGTCCACTCGTATCCATTCTGAGATAGTGGGAGGAGAATTGCTTCTCCAATGCACTGGGATACATTGATTCGCTGCATTAATGAGGTGCAGTATAAGAGATTTTTTTGTATATCTGTTGTGGGATGGAAGTATGGTGAAGAAAGAATTGAGCGGGAGTGAAGTCAGGGGTATATGTTGTAATTTGTGTGATTAGACAATGTATTTCTCACCAGTAGTTTTGGATGAGTGGGCATTCCCACCAAATGTGGAGTAGTGTGCCACGTGCTGCGTTACATCTCCAACATCTTGGGGGAAGGTTGGGGTGGAATTTGTGGATTTTATCGGGAGTCCTGTACCATTTTGTGAAAATTTTATATCTGCTTTCCTGTGTTGATATATTGATAGATCCTTTGTGTATATGACTCCATTCATCAGAGGTAAGGTCTAAGTTTAAATCAGTTTCCCATTGTCTCACTAGTTTATCTTTTTTAAGTTCGTGGGTCTGGAAAAGGAGTGCATAAATGGTTGAGATAAGATGTCATTGGGGCTCGGTATTGTTGCAAAGTTGTACAAAAGGTGTAAGATCCCTGTGTAGGGGTGTCTTGGGTTTGCAGCTTTGAATATAGTGACGGATCTGCAGATATTTGTAGAAGGGGATATGATATTCTGGGAATTTGGAGGACATGACTTGGTGTGTCAGGAGGACATTATTGTGAAAAAATTGTTGTATTGTGAGTCGGGATCTACGTGGATCCACGGTTGGGATACGTAAGGATAACCCTGGTTCAAAGTCTGGATTGTCTTCCAATGGAGTCATGGGACCTGGTGTGGGACTCAGCTGGAGCGGTTTACAAGCCGCTTTAAAGTTCAGAAGAGTGGTGTTGATGAGTGGGTGTAGTTTGATCTCCTTTGAGATCTTGTTTGGGTTAATCCATGGTAGGTATCGTAGTGGGATCGGGGTAAATGCGTTTTTAATATGAACCCAGTCTTTGTTGTTGCTATTTACATGCCAGTCAACAATTCTGGACAGGTGACAAACCCAGTAGTACTTCTGGATATCTGGTATGTGTAGTCCTCCTTGTGATTTAGGGACTGTCAGTCTGTTCCAATTTATTCTGGGCGGTTTGGAGGACCATATGAATAGCCTACATATCTTTTTGTATGTGGAGAAAAAAGTTAGGGGAAGTTGTATAGGGATGGCTTGAAAGAGGTACAGCAGTCTAGGTAACACATTCATTTTCAAAATAGCTGTCCTTCCAAACCATGAGAATGGTCCTATATGCCAATTTTGAAGGTCACTTTGGATGGTTTGAAGAATGGGCAAGAAATTTTGTGGATAGAGGTCTTGCAGTCTGGTGGGAATTTTAATACCAAGGTACGTGATGGCTTGGGGTTCCCAGCAAAATGGGAAGTTACGTTTACATTGTGTGACTATATCAGTTGGTAGTGTAATGTTCAGGGCTTTCGATTTAGAGAAGTTTATTTGTAAGTTAGATAAGGATTTGAAAAGTTCAAAGTCTTTCAGAAGGTTCGGGATGGTAGTGATCGGATCTGTAAGGAATAGTAGGATATCGTCCGCGTATGCTGCTACCTTGTATTGTTTGTGGTTTATTTCTATGCCTTTGATATCGGGGTTGTCTCTAAGTTTTCGAAGTATGAGTTCTATAGTGAGTATAAAAATCAGCGGGGACAGAGGGCATCCCTGTCTGGTACCATTAGACACAGAGAAGGCGTCCGACAGGCGACCGTTCACTCTAATTCTAGCCGTGGGAGTTGAGTACAGAGCTAAAATCATTTGAATTAGGTGTTGTGGTATGCCTATAGAGTGCAGGGTTGCTTCCATGAAATCCCAGGCCACTTTGTCGAACGCCTTATCCGCATCCAACAATAGAAAAAAGCCGTGTAGACGTGGTGGAAAGCCAGTGGTGTATGTTCAGAGCTTTTGTGGTGTTGTCCCTCGCTTCCCTACCGGGGACAAAACCTACTTGATCTGTAGACACTAATCTTGGGATTAGGGGAAGAATACGGCTAGATAGGGCTTTGGCGTATATTTTGACATCTACGTTCAGTAGAGAGATGGGGCGATAGTTGGAGACCATGGTAACATCTTTACCTGGTTTAGGGATGAGGGTGATGTGCGCTTCTAGTAATTCTTTGGTGGCTAATCTGGAGGGTGAGAGGCTATTGAATGCCTTGACTAGCCGAGGGATGAGTATGTCAGGGAAGGATTTGTAATAACTGACCGTTAGACCATCCGGACCGGGGCTTTTGCCCGGTTTCATTTGTTTTAAGGCGTTCAATATCTCTTCTTCCGACAGTGGTAGGTCTAGAGATGTGGATTCTTCTGTAGTGAGGGGTAATATTGGGATAGGAATGTCTGAATTGCTGCCTTCTGGTCATATAGAGTATTTGTCGGTTGTGGGATATGTAGGTTATATAATTTTGAGAAATAGTGTACAAATTGTTTCGCTATGTCTTCTGAAGCCACGAATGTCTTACCGTTGGGATCTTTGATCATGTGAATAGTGTGTTCTGCTTTTCTAGCCTGTAGGGCTCTGACTAATAGCTTCCCGGATTTGTTGCCAAAGTCTTAGAAGCATTTTTTTGTTAACGTGTATTTGCGTTTAATTTTCTTATGTAGCTCGTTCAATAGTTCTTCTCTTGCATGTGTCAGTTCCGTCAGCACCTTTGAGGCTAGGGATGCTTTGTGTTTTTGTTCCAATGTGAAAATGCGTTTGGTCATTTCTTCCAGTCTTGCTTTTCTAAGTTTATTTCTTTTTGAGGCCAAGGACATGAATGTTCCCCTTAAGACACATTTATGTGCAGCCCATATTACTTCTGGAGAGGAGTCACCTTGGCCATTTTCCGAGAAGTAATTGGTAAGGGTCTGTGAAATGACCTCTGATAACTCCGGATCAGTGAGTAGGGGGTTGTCTAGGCACCAAACGTGAGAGTGGGCTATCAAAGTGGGTATGTGTAGGGTCATGGTTATAGGGTTGTGAACCGACAGAACCATCGGTTCAATAGTTGCTTTCATAAGAGATGATAGATCGTTTTGGGAGATAAACAAATAATCTAGTCTTGAATATTTGGAGTGTGGTGGGGAGAAGAAGGTAAAGTCCTTATCATTAGGGTGCAATGTGCGCCAAGTGTCGTGTAACAGTAAATCACTGAATTGTGATTTAATGGCACGTAGGGCCCTGTATGTAAGTGATGACAGGCCATTGGAAGTATCGAGAGAGGGGTTCAACGCGACCTTAAAGTCTCCTCCGACGATTAGGGTACCCAAGCTGAAGAGTAATAGTTGTTGGAGTGTTTTGCGGAAAAAGGCCACTTGTGTGTTCGGAGCGTAGAGATTGGCAATAGTGAGTTGTTTATTGTTGAGAGTACCTTTTATGAAGAGGAACCTGCCCTGTGGGTCACTTAGGGTGTCTGTTACGATGAGTGGGCAATTCTTAGATATAAGAATGGATACCCCTTTTGATTTGGCGTCCTTGTTGGTCACATGGTATACTTTTGGGAACTGTTTGTCGTAAAGTTTCGGGATGGCGTCTGTCCTAAAATGTGTTTCTTGGATAAGTGCATTATGGGTTTTAGATTTTTGTAATGATGAGAGTAAGAGAGATCTTTTTTCGGGTGTGTTTAGGCCACGAATATTCTGGGAACTAAGATTGAGTGGAGTGTATGTTTGGGCCTTCGCATGTGGCACTGGATTGGGTCCCATTACCTCCGGTGGGGATGGGGGAGTGAATAGGATAGAGGAGTAAGGATCGGGGAGATAGAGCTCTGTTTTGATTTGAGTAGCCTGGAGTTTGGGATGTTGAGCTCAACGGAAAAACCGATGAGGAAACAAGGAATCTTTCCCTTTTCCTCAGTGATACAAGAAAATCGATACTGTACAGAGCAGTAACAGAATACAGTCCACAATACACGGACTGGCATACTATTCCGCTACTGTATGGGGGTTGAATATCACCTGGCACTAGAAAGCTCCTAGGGGTTTGAAATGTATGGAAGACCTGCTACCATTTGACCATTGAAAGGAATGAAAGAGGGTGTGTATAGTTTCAGGAGATGTATTGAAAGAGGGGACCCCGTTTGATTGGGGTTGAGGTAAGTACCTGTGGGTCGCTGGTATGAGTTGGAGTCACTGAGAAATAGAAAATATTTCATATTTGCATGGAAGTGACGTATTGGTGAACCAATATGTCATGCTTATAGTTGTTTCGGACTGTTGGAGTTGCCACCGTGCCTCCGTGAGGTTAACGGCGTAAGATCCGAGGTGCGAGGTATATACTAAAGTTACGACCTGTCAGCTGAGGAAAGGTCTGTGATTCATATAACGTACATTACCGTTGACAACATGTCCTACAGTTAAATATTCTAACAAAAGAAACAGACAACTATGAAAGAAGGCATCGCATTGGTGTAAAACATATTAGGATACCTGAATAGGGAGAGTAGTCATAATCATTCTACTATGGGTCATTGAGGTGACGGATCTAGATCTCTGCATGTTTGTAACGTAGGTGATTAATAGTATCTTTCAGACTGTGGTAGGTTCATTTTGACACCACAAAGTGCTTGCAAGCGGATAACTACGATCTTCAGTTGTGTATGTGCGAACAGTTATTACCTGTGCCCGGGTGTAATTTTCAACAAAAGTTCCGGTGGTGGCGATGGTCTCAGGAGTTGAGGGGTCTTCTAGCGTTCTGATATCTAGCTGTATGTAATCCTGCATGCGCTTCGGATGCTCATGGTGGCGTATGCCGATCATTTTAGCGGTGAGTTTTGGGAGGGTCACCTCATTCGTTCCGGCTATAGGGCTATAGCTGGGTGTGTAGGATGTTTTCTGATCCGGAGTCAGAGGGTGATCTTTAGAAGTTCTGCCATCCATGGATCATCTTTCAGGTCCGACTGTAAATAGTGTTAGTGGATGAACCGGATCCAGGTGTTGCTGTTGTTTATCCTGTTAGATAGATAACCGTTGCCGGAAGTTGTGATGTACTTGCACATGACCTTTTGTGCGGTTCCTGTGATCAGTCACCAAGCATTATGGGCATTGTAGTTTTAAGGTATGGGGTATATCGGAGCTAGGTGAGCAGCCCACCTGTTGCAAATTGAAAAGGGCAAAATTGTGGTGACCGAGCAACGAAGCTCTAAGATATATGTGCATGGCTTGCGTGGTTTGCTGTTTAAATCCGGTGTTCAGTTGCCGGGCATTCTGTGGGATGTACTTTTCGGCACAGGTTTTGCATGTATAATGCTGTTTGCATCTCACTTGTCACTATATGAAAGGGATAGCCCGTGGGATACAGGTATACCTATAAGAAAGGTGTTATGTGACCCTGGGCTCCAGATATACTCTGTGCAGGTACACAACTTAAGCAATTACAAACAGTCAGAACTTAACTTAAAAAATCAAAAAATGGAACTGTTGTGTAAAGAGAAAGGCGCCGAATGTGGCGTAACACTAGTAATAGATTACTGAGTACCTGAACGGAATTTTCAATGGTCCCATCTAGCTCTCCTCAGAGGAGATGGAGTCGTAATGGTTGAAGCGATGGGCACTGTGCTGCACCGGGGTTGAGGGGGAACGTCTCCTCCTATGTCTAGTACTTAGTGCCTCCATAGGTTCCTCCGGTGGGTGTTCTCTCCTCACGCAGAGCGTCGGAAGTCTGCATACCAATTGGGCACCTCTGCCCTCGGGATGTTTAGGGTGTCACAAAAGAAATGAAGATCCTCAGGCACTTTCAAGAATGCTGTGCGGCCCTGTGAGGTGGCTATTTGGCAGAAGGGGAACTTCCACTTATATGTGATGCCTAGTAAAGGTCTCGGGTCTCTACGGTGTTGAAGAGTTATACCTGAGAGGTCTTGGTATATTTGGACGGCCTTTCCCACATGTATAATTTGTGGTGTGCTTCTGGCCTGTCTGAGGATATCTTCTTTGGTTTTGAAATCTACAAGGCAGCAGATTATATCCCTTGGGGGATCCGTGTCCCTTCCTCTGGGCCGTAGTGCTCGATGGATCCTTTCCAATGCGATAGGTGTCTGAAGGGGTCTATGTAGAAGACCATTAAACAGGCTTACTATTGCGGGAGAGATTTGGTCACCCTCGATCGTTTCGGGGTTTCCTCTGATCCTCAAATTATGGCGTCTACCTCGATTGTTGAGGTCTTCGAGGTGTCTTTGCATGTCCCTCATTTGGAGTGTATGAGTATCGACATGTTGAGTAGTTTTCCGCAGTTGTAGGTCTCGCCTCTCAGCTACTTGTTCAGCAGCCTGAACCCTGTCAGATAGGGCGTGGATGTCTAGGTGAAGCTCCGAAATGGCCGCCGAAAGGGTGTCTTTTATATCTGCGGCAATCGTCCGCAGGTCGTGGATATTTAGTTGGGGTTGTGGACGTTCCTCCATAGTATTCCCGCTCGTTGAGCTGAGGGGGAGAGTAAGAGGTGGCGATCCCATATGTGAGGACGCCTCGGCCTGTGAGTTTCTGTGGCGGGAAGAGGCCATGTTACCTCTGCCCGCTCCAAACATTTCTGGGATATTATGTCCCGTATTCTCCGGTGGTTCCCTAGGAGAGCGGGACCGAGATGTCGAGGTGTTCCGTGAGGCAGTACCCATTCGTTTTGCCGGGTGTGGATTGTTTAAACCTCCGTTAGGCTGAGTTCAGGTCTCGAGGTAGCAGGAGCTGTAGATCTAAGCAGCCATCTTCATGCCAGGTCAGGCCACGCCCCCCCTGCATTTTGTGTGTTTCATGGACTGTCCATGTGTTTGCAATTGCCTCATTAGCACACAAACCTATGTTATATAAAGCTTGCAGATAGCATTCTTAACTTTGCCCTGAAAAGAGCCAAAATTGTGTGTGTGTGTGTGTGTGTGTGTGTGTGTGGGGGCTGGCAAGAGAGTACATTTGGGTGTCCTTATCGAGTGTCTAACACATGTATTTGTATTTTGTTTATTATGTTGTTGCAAAACAGATGTGTTTTTATGCAATTAATTTGTTACTTTGGTTTGTTGTTTTTTTTGGGTGGTGGTTATTTTACCATGAAATCTTTTTTATGTTGGCAATTTTTGTTGTTTTTGCGTTGTTCACTTTGATTTAACTGTCTGTGCTGAATTATTTTTAAAATTCTTTCTCAAGATGTTGTGCCTAATGTTGTTTTAATCCTTAATAGATGTCCATTTGTGGGTGCACTCCTTTTAACTCCTGTTAATTTACACTGCAAAAGGGTCAAACCTCAAACATATTCTGTTAGTGTCTCAAATTAGCATGTGTATTTTGCTTTCCTTGCTTCTTTTCCAAGTCCTGTTTTTTTTTGTTTGGACCAATGTTCTTTTCATGCAACTGATTTCCCACCTGCAACTTAACTAGGCTGATTGGCATGTCTTAGACAAATCCCTTTTTTTATTTTTAGTTTGAAGTTACTTTCCTGGTGCCTTCATGGTAGCACATGCATGGATTGTGCGTATGCTGCCATGGATAGTGACCAGAAAAGTAACATTTCAGAGTGGTAAGTATTCAATTTTCGTTTTGAGCAGTGGTTTTCAGCCTCAGTCCTCAAGTACCCCCCTGACAGGACATGTTTAGGAAATGTTATCTTATCTAAAATAGCTGTCCAAAATACAAAACCATTGACTTTGATTTAAAGCACCTGTGCAAGATGAAGGAAAACATGGCCTGTTGGGGGGTACTTGAGGACCGGGTTGAGAAGCACTGATTTAGAGCACTGAACTAAAATCAAGCTGAAGACAATCCTATTCTAATTGTGGACATTTGAGAGAAATCAAGATTTTTATTTTTTATTTTTATTTTTTTTTTTAGGTTGGGCTTTGTGTCCCTTCTCTTAAAATTGGCTTTGCTTCCTGTCACATAGCCAAACAGGAAGTGAGAGCAAAACCCTAACAATATTTTTCCTTGGGGACACACAGGTCAATCTAACTAGTGCCCCATTATGCAAATTGCACTCTAGCACTTTGTTTTGTACACTCCAAATTATTAGGTATTTTGGGGTTTATTAAAGGCAAATCCTTTCTGCAATACAAGTGTAGTTGATGAAAATCTGATGGGTAGTACTGGTGATTTTATCATCCAATCATGTAGAGGCAAAGATGCTGTTTTTTTTCTTTTCCTTGCATGTTCCCCTAGGATCTCCAGCAACTGCACTTCTAAGGGCTCTTTCACACGGGGGATCCGTATGTCCGTTTTTCATCCTTCCGTTTTCGGATGAAAAACGGACATACATGTATCCCTATGGAGCGTCGGATGTCAGCGGTGACATGTCCGCTGACATCCGACGCCGCTCCGATCCGAAAAGTGTAACGGAGGAAAAACCTACTTTTCCATCCGTTTTCGGATCGGATCGGGTGACGACGGACACTACGGTCCGTCATCATCCGATCCCCCATAGGGGAGAGCGGCGCTCTGACAGGTCCGTAGCTGCACAGCGTGCAGCGATGGACCTGTCATCTTTCTGCTCAGCGGGGATCGGCGGAGCGATCCCCGCTGAGCCAGCGGGTGTTCACGGGGCGGATCATCACTGATCCGCCCCGTGTGAAAGAGCCCTAAGTGTACTTGTAGTGCAAAGTGGATTTACCTTTTAGTAAATAAACCCCAAGATACATAATAATTTGGGATGTACATGGCAAAATGCTAGAGTGCAATTTCCCCGAATGGGGAAACTATTTAGATTGACCTGTGTGTCCCCAAGGACATACATTGGTAGGGTTTTACCCTCACTTCCTGTTTGGCTATGTGACAGGAAGTGAATAATTTTGAATGAGAAATTGGAAAAATTTGGGAGGTGTCTTCACCCTATCAGGGGTGTAGACATCTGACAAAACTTCTAATTCCTCTGCAGTCTATCCTCAAGCAAAAATAAGAAACGATTTTAATTAGTTTAACTTTGCAAAGACACATTTCTAAGTTCAATTGTGATATATGTTAATGGCCCATTTAGACCTTTAATAGAAAGTCATCAGTTGCCTTTGACTCTAAACATTATTTTTGGCCAGTCCTAGAAATCTGCATCTGTTTTTCTATTAACCACTTGGTGTCTGTGCTATAGCCAAATGACGGCCACAGTGTGGAGCTGAATTTCTGGGAGGCTGTCATAGGACGGGCTCCCCGTGTGCCCCTTGCAGGGCGCTTTGCGCACTGAGTCACTGAGACTTGGGTGATCACAGATCAGAGTAAGGGGCCAATTCCGGCCCCTTACCACGTGATTAGCTGTCAGCCAATGACAGCTGATCACATGATGTAAGCTAAAGCTAGGCAATTGTTTATTTTTTCTCCTCACGCTGACAGCATGAGGATAAAAATAAAAGCTGATCACCGGCTTAGGTGCAAGGGACATTGGTTCCGAAGAGGCAATTCTGCTTCATCTGTGCCCACCAGTACCACCTGCCAGTGCCACCTATCAATACCCACCAGTGGTCCCAATCAGTGCTGCCTATCAGTGTAACCAATCAGTGCTGCCTCATCAGCGTACATCAATGAAGGGGAAAAATTACCTGTTTGCAAAATTAATTTATATCAAACTATCCAAAAAATATACAAAATTATTTTTAAAAATCTGTCTTTTCTTTTTTTTTTGAACAAAAGAAAAAACCACAGAGGTGATCAAATACCACCAAAAGAATGCTCTATTTGTGGGAACTTAAAAAAAAAAACATTTGGCTTAGTATGTCCACGCAATTGTCATTCAAAGTGCATCAGCGCTGAAAATTGGTCTGCACAGCAGGGGGGTTTAAGTCCCCAGTAAGTAGCATGCCAAATATGTATTTCTGTAATAAAGATGTGTGCCCGCTGTGTATACGGCATGGGCGTAAGCAAGTCGTACACATATGAACGGTACTCATTGTAAATCATGGGGTAGAACTTGTGATGCAACTTTTCAGTCCCAAGTGGCCTTAGGCTCTCTTTCCCCTACTGCAAGTTGTTGTGCGACTTGACACATGTGAAGTCGCAGGACAAGTCAAAACACATGTATTTCAATGTTCCCCCATTCTAATTTGTGCAACTCCCAAAAAGTTCTTGCACTACTTTGTTCCACCTTCAGTGCCACTTTTTCTCTGATGTTTTGAACTAGTCGCATGACATGGCATTAAGGCTCGGTTTCCACTATTCCCAGTCCAAAGTTGAGTGTTTTTTGCCGCAAGTTTTCCGCAACTTTTTGCCGAAACTTGAAGCAATGCCTGTGTATTTTTGAGGTCTATGGACCTCAAGTCACATCAAAGTGGGACCAAAGTAGTGCAGGGACTACTTTGAAGTTGCAGTTGAAGTCGCAGACATATGAACGGTACTCATTGTAAATTATGGGGTAGAACTTGTGATGCAACTTTTCAGTCCCTAGTGGCATGACAATTTGCAGTAGTGGAAAACAAGCCGAAAAAGCACATTGTAAATCACGCAACTTTGGGGTTGAAATAGTGGAAAGAGAGCATTAAGCTAAAGCGGTAATAGGAAGATGCACTGTAATGCCCTGTACACACGGTCGGACATTGATCGGACATTCCGACAACAAAATCCTAGGATTTTTTCCGATGGATGTTGGCTCAAACTTGTCTTGCATACACACGGTCACACAAAGTTGTCGGAAAATCCGATCCTAAACGCGGTGACGTAAAACACGTACGTCGGTACTATAAACGGGGCAGTGGCCAATAGCTTTCATCTCTTTATTTATTCTGAGCATGCGTGGCACTTTGTCCGTCGGATTTGTGTACACACGATCGGAATTTCCGACAACAGATTTTGTTGTCGGAAAATTTTATATCCTGCTCTCAAACTTTGTGTGTCGGAAAATCCGATGGAAAATGTGTGATGGAGCCTACACACGGTCGGAATTTCCGACAACAAGGTCCTATCACACATTTTCCGTTGGAAAATCCGACCGTGTGTACGGGGCATAAGAATGACTTCTAATTGTAGAAAACCAAACAGGCTCTTGCACTGAATCTAATTTATGGAAGATCTAACTGATTGGCCAGTGTATGGTGACCTTTAAAGATATGAAAAGTTGAATTTCTGGTGTTTAAGCCTCATACACAGGATGGGACTTTGTACAAACTTTCAGGTGGATTTTTGTACAAAGGGCGTTGGCCTTAGGGTTCTTTCACACAGGCGTGGATTCCCGCTGAGCAGGCAGATGACAGATCTGTCTCTGCACACTGTGCAGGGACGGACCTGTCAGAGTGCCGCTCTCCTCTATGGGGGATTGGATGATGACGGACCGTAGAGTCCATCGTCACCTGATCCGATCTGCAGATGGATGGAAAAATAGGTGTTTCCTCCGTTACACTTTTTCGGATTGTAGTGGGTCTGATGTCAGCGGACATGTCACCACTGACATCTGACCCTCCATAGAGGTCTATGGAGTGTCCGTTCAGTGAAAGGTCCGTCCATGTGAAAGGGGCCTTAGGCGGTGCGGGTGGCAGCGGTAAAAGGGCGCTATTTTTAGTGCCACTTTACCGGCGGTATTTGGCCGCTAGTGGTTTTAACCCCTACAGGGGTTTATATAAATCTGCAATACTCCACCGCAGCTGCGTTTTGCTGGCAGTATAGCCGCGCTGTTGCATTGATTTCAATGGGCATTGATTTCAATGGGCAGGAGTTTATACACCGCTCCAAAGGTGCTGCTAGCAGGCCTTTTTTTTAAGCCCCTTTCACACTGGGGCATTTAAAGGGTCTACAGCACTAAAAATAGCATCTGAAAAATGCCCTAAAGAAGCAGCTCCATTCACTCCAGTGAGGGCTTTCACACTGGAGCGGTGCGCTGGCAGGGCGTCACAAAAAGTCCTGCCAGCAGCTACTTTGGAGTGGTGAACTCACCGCTCCTCCCCATTGAAATGAATTGGGGCAGCGCTGGGATACTGCCAGCAAAATGCCGCTCCAGCAGCGTTTTGTGGGTGTATTTAACCTTTTTGGCCGCTAGCAGGGGGTTAAAACCGCCCCGCTAGCAGCCGAATAACGCCGCTAAAACGACAGTAAAGCGACGCTACAAATAGCACTGCATTACCGCAGACGCCCCCACCGCCCCAGTGTGAAAGAGGCCTTACTGTCCTGCTGGCGCACCGCTCCAGTGTGAAAGCCGATTCACACTGGAGTGAATGGAGCCACTTCTTTAGGGCGTTTTTCAGGTGCTATTTTTAGCGCCTGAAAAACGTGCCAGTGTGAAAGGGGTCTTATCCTTTCACACGGACAGATAGAATTGTGCTCTTAGCTGAGTTTTCTACCGCAGCTAAACGCACACAATGCTTTCCTATGGCCCCATTCACACACTGCGTTTTTGATTACATGTGGTTTGGTGCGGATAGAAAAAATAGAATTGACTCCGTACAGGAGCGATTTAACGCAGCTATCTGCACACAACCACAGATAATCGCACTGCACTCTGTCAGCTGCAGATAGCAGCGCCGAGCTGGCTCACTTATCGGGAAAGGAAAGATTTTTTTTTATTCTGCCGCAGCCCCACTATCTTCTTCCAGCTCTTTTGCTAGCGGGGGTCCGGTCTTCTGCCGCTGTCTGGTTCCTCTCCAGTATCTTTTGCTGGAGCCCTGCTATCTTCTTCCAGCTCTTTTGCTAGCGGGGGTCCGATCTTCTGCTGCTGTCCGGTTCCTCTCCAGTATCTTCTGTCAGAGCCTCGCTATCTTCTTTCAGCTCTTTTGCTAGAAGGGGTCCGGTCATCTCCTCCTCTCTTCTCTTCTTCTGACGTTGACACGACACTCTCTCGTCCAATCATGCCCCGGGACTATGCCGTCATAAGAGGCGGGGTCACCCGGTGACATCACATGGTGACCATGTGGCAGAAGACCGGACCCCCGCTAGCAAAAGAGATGGAAGAAGATAGCGGGGCTCCAGCAGAAGATACTGGAGAGGAACCGGACAGTGGCAGAAGACCGCGCCCCCACTAGCAAAAGAGCTGGTAGAAGATAGTGGGGAAGGCCGGCAGAAGATAGCGGACACGCGGAGAAGAACCGGACACTGGGAGAAGATACAGAGGAGAAGCCGGAGAGCGCGGAAGAGGACCCCGATGTTGGAAGAAGACCCCCGGAGCTGCCTAATAAATTACTTTAAAAACCTGTGTGGTGTGTTTTTTTTATTAACACTTTATTTTCCTAGGTGAATGGGTAGGGGTACCATGTACCCCATACTCATTCACGTAGGGTGGGGGGGCCAGTATCTGGGGGCCCCCTTATCAAGGGGGGTTCCTGGATTCTGATAAGCCCCCCGCCCGCATACCCCGACAACCAACGGTCAGGGTTGTCGGGAAGAGGCCCCTGTCCTCATCAACATGGGGACAAGGTGCTTTGGGGTGGGGGGCCCTGCAGCGTGCCCCCCCTTCCCCAAAGTACCCATCCCCCATGTTGAGGGCATGCGGCCTGGTACGGTTTAGGAGGGGGGCGCTTGCTCGTCCCCACCCCCTTTCCTGACTGGCCAGGCTGTGTGCTCGGATAAGGGTCTGGTATGGATTTTGGGGCACCCCCATGCCATTTTTTCGGCTTAGGGGGTTTGCCTTAGAATCCATACCAGACCGAAGGGCCTGGCATGCACCCGAAGGGGGAACCCATGCCGGTTTTTCTCGCGATGCTTTAATAGGTAGATGTGTTTTTCCTATTGCAGCGAGCGCGAGATGTACCTCGCCGAGAACCACCGCGATCCCACCATGCTGGAAACATTCTCACGTGTAGGTACTCCTGTGTGTGCGCCGGTTCACACGCTGAATTAAGGATCTATCCAGCGCACCAATTAAGGTCTGAACCAGCGCAGTGCATTCATCTTAGTAAATGACCCCCCAGAGCCTGCTTGCCCTCTTTTAGTGGCCTGTGACCAGATAAGCTGTAAAATTTTATTAGCAAAACACCGCCTGAAGTTTACTAGAAAAAGTACACCAGGAACGGCCTGCAGTCAGATTTAGGCTTGGCTAGACTAGAATGCAGTGGATATATATATGTAGGAGACTGTATATATATTTTATGCACTGCAGATCACTGAATCGCCTGCTTGCCTGAAAGTGTATTTGAAAATGTACACCAGGAACGACCTGCCGTCAGATATAGGTTTGGCTAGACTAGAATGCAGTTGATATATATATGTAGGAGACTGTATATATATTTTATGCACTGCAGATCACTGAATCACTTGCCTGCCTGCCTGAAAGCGTATTTGAAAACGTACACCAGGAACTACCTTCAGTCAGATATAGGCTTGGCTAGACTAGAAAGCAGTAGATATATATATATATGTAGGAGACTGTATATATATTTTATGCACTGCAGATCACTGAAACACCTGCCTGCCTGCAAGTGTATTTAAAAATGTACACCGGGAGCGACCTGCAGTCAGATATAGGCTTGGCTAGCCTAGAATGCAGTGGATATATATATATAGGAGACTGTATATATATTTTATGAAAAATACAAAATGTGGCGCTTACTAGAACCTCAAAATAAGGCAAATCCTGAATAAATGACTAACTCAATAATCCATAGAAATATGAAAAAACATATACAAATACATATCTGTGAAAATAGTGCAACAACAGCAGCTATATAATACAGTGCATGAAAATAAAACAGCTGATAATGATACCAGTATGGAAGTGAATATGTGATGATAATCCAAATAAAGTGCACAGTGACAAAAATTCCAAAAAGTGCAAATACATTTTGCAAATAAAATCAATAAGTGACAACACAGTCTTTATAGGTGCAATAAATCCAAAATAGCGGTGCTGGATCCCAATAAACAGGACAGTTCATCCGATATACAGTGCATCCAAATACTGTATAAGGTGCATACAGGCATACAGGGAAAGGAGCCGTGGTGACATTACTTCTGGTCGCGGCCGAGACCAGAAGTGATGTCAGATATAGGCTTGGCTAGACAAGAATGCAGTGGATATATATATGAAGGAGACTGTATATATATTTTATGCATTGCAGATCACTGAATCACCTGCCTGCCTGTCTGAAAGTGTATTTGAAAACGTACACCAGAATGACCTGCAGTCAGATATAGGCTTGGGTAGACTAGAAAGCAGTGGATATATATATGAAGGAGACTGTATATATATTTTATGCATTGCAGATCACTGAATCACCTGCCTGCCTGCCTGCCTGAAAGTGTATTTGAAAACGTACACCAGGAACTGGGATTAGAAGCTCATTGGTTTATTTGCAGAAGTGAGCCTGATTTTGCACTTTCCAGCTTTGGTAAATAAACCCCATTGTGTACTTAAAAGTTGGGTATGCCTGTATAAGGTGCATACAGGGAAAGGAGCCGTGGTGACATCACTTCCAGTTGCGGCCGAGACCGGAAGTCTCCTGTGTTACATGCTGTTTGTTCGTTTCTTATTGTATTGTTTCTATTGTAAGTGGATATTTATTATTATTATAACTATTTGTTAAAATACTACACTATGGAGTCCTCCTCTTGCCTTTGCCTTTCCATGCTTTTGAGTGCTGCCAACCTGAGAGCTTGATTGCCCCTGGTCATTTGAGGAATCGATCTACCAGAAATTGATCGGCTAGTGCGATATACTCAAGCTTGACTTATTTATATACAAGGTGAGAGGCTGTGGGAAACTCACTCACATTGGATGGAATATCTTAATTAGAGTGTGGCACATGCACTTCATGTGAGGAATTTTCAAGTCTGATTTATTTCCTTATGAGGTGAGCGGCTAGGGGAAACGGTATCATTCACATTGGATGGAGTACTCTAATTAGAGTGTGGCACATGCACCTTATACAGGCATACCCCACTTTTAAGCACACAATGGGGTTTATTTGGGGTGGCATAGTGGTGTAGTGGGTAGCACTCTCGCCTAGCAGTAAGAAGGGTCGCTGGTTCGAATCCTGACCATGACACTACCTGCCTGGAGTTTGCATGTTCTCCCTGTGTCTGCGTGGGTTTCCTCCGGGTACTCTGGTTTCCTCCCACACTCCAAAGACATGCTGGTAGGTTAATTGGATCCTGTCTAAATTGGCCCTAGTATGTATGAATGTGAGTTAGGGACCTTAGATTGTAAGCTCCTTGAGGGTGTAGGGACTTATGTGAATGTATAATGTATATGTAAAGCGCTGTGTAATATGACGGCGCTATATAAGTACCTGAAATAAATAAATAAATAAATAAATATTTACCAAAGCTGGAAAGTGCAAAATCAGGCTCACTTCTGCATAGAAACCAATGAGCTTCTAACCCCAGCTTGTTCAATTAAGCTTTGGTAATAAAACCTGGAAGCTCATTGATTTCTATGCAGAAGTAAGCCTGATTTTGCACTTTCCAGCTTTAGTAAATAAACCCCATTGTGTACTTAAAAGTGGGGTATGCCTGTATTTGGACGTACTGTATATCGGATGAACTGTCCTGTTTATTGGGATCCAGCACCGCTGTTTTGGATTTATTGCACCTATAAAGACTGTGTTGTCACTTATTGATTTTATTTGTAAAATTTTTATTTGTAAAATTTTTGGAATTTTTGTCACTTTGCACTTTATTTGGATTATCATCACATATTCACTTCCATACTGGTATCATCAGCTGTTTTATTTTCATGCACTGTATTATATAGCTGCTGTTGTTGCACTGTTGGCATAGATAAGTATTTGTATATACAGTATTTTTTTCATATTTCTATGGATTATTGAGTTAGTCATTTATTCGGGTTTGCCTTATTTTGAGGTTCTAGTAAGCGCCACATGTTTTATTTTTCATTTCTGTTTAGTGTGAGAACACTGTTTTCTTGTTGGCAGCTACTATTTCTTTCTTATTTATTTCACTTACTGTATGTGGTTTGTGCATTAGTATATTTTTTACACATATATACATATATATGTGTATATAGTGATCTGCAGTGCATAAAATATATTATGCACTGCAGATCACTGAATCACCTTCCTGCCTGCAAGTGTATTTGAAAACGTACACCAGGAACGACCTGCAGTCAGATATAGGCTTGGCTAGACTAGAATGCAGTGGATATATATATGTAGGAAACTGTATATAAATTTTATGCACTGCAGATCACTGAATCACCTGCCTGCCTGCCTGCCGGAAAGTGTATTTGAAAACATACACCAGGAATTACCTGCAGTCAGATATAGGCTCGGCTAGACTAGAATGCAGTGGATATATATATATATATATATAGGAGACTGTATATATATTTTATGAAAAATACAAAATGTGGCGCTTACTAGAACCTCAAAATAAGGCAAATCCTGAATAAATGACTAACTCAATAATCCATAGAAATATGAAAAAACATATACAAATACATATCTGTGAAAATAGTGCAACAACAGCAGCTATATATAAATATATATGAGACTGTATTACATTTTATGCACTGCAGATCACTGAATCGCCTGCCTGTCTGCCTGAAGTATATTAGAAACAGTACACCAGGAACAGACTGCAGTGAGATCTAGCTAAACTGTATGCAGTGGAGATATATATATATATATATATATATATATATATATATATATATATATATATATATATATATATATATATATACTAGACTGACTGTATATAAATGAAATACACTGCAGCTAACTGAATAATCTGCCTGCCTGGTCAATCTAAATGACACTCTCTCTCTGTCCATGCCGGTAATGACACACTACACAAGGCCGACGTGCAGTCAGCCTTATAGCATGGGCGTGGACTTAATCCCCCTGAGCCATGATTGCCGAAAGGCACCCTGCCTTTGGCCAATTATGGCTCTCTTAGCTGAGGGAGCTGTGATTGGCCAAAGCTTGCAGGTCATGGTGCATGCTCTAGCCAATCATCATACAGCAATGCACTGTGCTCCCGCAATGCATTATGGGCCATTATGCGCCACTCGAATTTGGCGCGAACGGCCCATAATGTTCGGTTTCCGATGAACAGGCGAACAGCCAATATCTGAGTCGAACTCATGTTCGACCCGAACAGAAAGCTCATCCCTAGTCAACTGTGCCGCAGCCACGAAGCATCGCTGCTGCAGCATTTACATACCCCCCTCAGCTGCCTATTGCAGCTTATGGTGGGTGGTTGGCGGGCAGCAGAAATGCAGCCCCCAACTGCAAGTGTATACAGGGCTTAAAGCTTCATTCACGCAGGTCATACTACAGTGAGGCCATGTTTAGCTACAGAGGGATACACAGGTTTTCTATGCATCCCCACGCAGGCAGTCCCATCCAGATCAATTGGGATGCAGTGGCTGCATCAGCCACTGTTCCCAGTTTGACATCCATGTGGGTGCATGTCACTGAACTTACACTGTCTGCATTTGGGGCCATGCACCTATATCTGCACAGATGACATGACATGAATAGGACTGCCTGCACAGGGATGTACAGAACAACTGTACTTCCCTGTGCAGGTAAACACGACCCTTTGTGGGCATTCACTTTAGTATACCCCATGCGAATGAGGCCTTAATAGGAATTTAGCAAGAATTTTGTAGGTTATGCCATGTTTATTGTATGTGTGTAAATGGGGATTTTAGTGTTCTTGTGTTGAAAATAGTGATTTGATAAACATTTGCGCAAATATTGCGTGGCCTTAAAAATCAGTAGAACCTTTTTTTTTCTACTGGTCATCATGTGCTTTCAGAAAATATATTGCTTGACAAACTCTGAAAGCTGTAAGTGAAAAATGAAAACCTCCAGATTTTTAGAGAAATTTTTGCGTATGTTCGATTTTCACCATTTTGCAAAAAGGCGCAATTTAAAATGTACAAATATTTGTTATTAACTCAACACAGGTTAAGCTTTTATATTTAGTAGGAATTTAATAGGAATTTTGTAAAATTTGCTGCTAATAATGATTTTGTGTACTTTTAGCAAAAATATTGTTTTGATAAACATTTACGCAAATACTGCAGGGTCTTAAAAATTAGTAGCACCTTCTTTTTATTCTACAGGTCATGTGCCTTCAGAAAATATATGGTTTGGGTCTTTTACAAACTCTGAAAGAGAAAAATGAAAACCTCCAGATTTCACCATTTCGCAAAGAGGTGTAATTTATAATGTAGCGGGGACACGTTTTTGATGTAACTTTATGTTAATGTTATATCTTATCCTCTGGCGCCATCTAGCGGCCAAAGTACAAAAGGATTGGATGTTTAGTTTATTTTTACTGTTCAGGAGTTTGACATGGAAGTGTTCTGTTTGTTTACATTTGGACAGTAACTTGACCTACCCAGACCATCCCACAGAGCTGGACTGACAACGGGGAAAGGCTGGGAAGAAGCCAGAGGAGTCTGTGGTGGTCATCTGGGAGTTTTGGAGCGTCTTGTGGACAGGAGCGGAGCATTGCAGCAGTGCCGAACAGTCAGAGACAGAACCCTGCGCAGCAGAACTGAGTTTTCTGACAGTACTGTCCTGGCTGGGTGAGAGGGCTGTTGCCCACAAGTTTCTTGACGCACTTTCATACATCAGTTTACACAAGACAGAGTTGCTGGGACCCATAGTCCCACAAGTGAAGTCTAGAGGACTTAAAACTGAGTCTATGGCATCAAAGCTAGTTATAGTGCAGCTGCATTAATACCTTACTTCCATGTTTTCAGTCTACTTTAATCAGGAGTCATTAACTTTGGATTACAAACCTACTTTGCCTTGCTAGCAGAAGAAAAGAAGATAAAGAAGGACTGTTCAGTAACATACAAGGCCTTGGGTTATTTTTACTATATCAGGGCGGTGTGATATTATAGGAGGGAGCTCCCTAGTGTTGTAATATACTAAATCAAGTCAACATTTGATTTAATATAGCCTTAAGCGCGCAAGAAATAGGACAGTGCTTAGAGTGAGATACACTCACTCTGAGGTTATCCTATTTACTTTGTTATACCTCTCATATATTATTTCAGACATAATACACCTGTATTGTACCTTTGTAATATAAAGTTTAGTTGTCTGTCAGACTATGTTGGTCTGACAGTACAACCTTTGTAGTTTAAACCTTTTACAACAACTACAGTAAATACGGTTATTATTTAAGTACAACTGTGTGATTGTTGTTTTTTCCTTTTCATCACCAGCCAAGAGGAGGGTAAGGTAACTACAAACAGGTATATTATATTGAGTATTGTGGATTTGCCTTTAAGACTTTGGTTTGACTGCACACTATCACACCACAGCTGTGTCGGGGGACTGAGATATTCAAGGGGGTATAAAGCAGAGTACAGGCCCAAATAAATCAGCAGCTCTTTCGGGGGTCTGTGCTACATGTGGGGGCTCATCCGGGATCCTGTTACTCTGCAAGCAAGCCCACCCCCTTGGCACCAGTATGGACCCCATTACAGTGGTCCAGTGGTGCGAAGCAGAAGGCGCTCGCTTGGAAGCGAGCGTAGCCATTGAACTCCCAGGGGATGACTGGAGAGAAGAACATGTAAAGGAAGTTGTGCAGGCTTTATCCCCAAAGAGGAAGGCCTGGGTGATAGCCATGAGGCCAGACTATGGGACCTCTCGCACTTATGCCCTATTAGAGTGGAGGAAGGGTGTCCCTGAAAATTTGACAATGTGAAACTGTCTGACAGAACCAAATTCTGTCTGACGCACCCAGAGAGGCCAGGTGAGAACCCTACCAAATCCACGCAAGTGAAATCAGTCAAGGCAAAAGTTCCCTCCTGGTCACGCCTGACCACAGTTGAATTGGAGCTCTTTACAGCATTAGGGAACTTTGTGGCAAAATGTCAGAAGGGCAACCTCACATATCCTGGAAATGCATACCAGAAACTTGGCATTTTCTCAGGAAGACAGCCTGTACCCCCGGAGGAAAACAGCTTTGAGGAGTGGTTGGAGCAAACAACTCAAGCCTTAGATGAATGGGATGCACAAGAAACAGAGGATTGCAGAAAGCTTAAAAGGACCTGCTTCAGAAGCCATCTGGAATTTAAAGCTCAGCAAGTGAGATTGCGTGGCTCAGGACTAGGGATGAGCTTCACGTTCAATTCGAACCCATGTTCGACTCGAACATTGGCTGTTCGATCGTTCACCGAATTGCGAACGTTATGGGCCGTTCGCGCCAAATTCGTGTGGTGCGTCATGGCCCATAATTCACTGCGGCATCGCAGTGCATTGCTGGCTGATGATTGGCCAAGCATGCACTATGACCCGCATGCTTGGCCAATCACAGCGCCGTCAGTAGAGAGAGCTGTAATTGGCCAAAGCCAGGGTGCCTTTGGCCAATTATGGCTCAGGGTGTTTAGAACACGCCCCACACTATATGAGGCCGCCTGCACGGCGGCCCTGTGTAGTGTGTTCCAGAGTGCTTAGATAGACAGAGAGCTAGATTAGGCAGGACAGTCAGTGAGTTAGCTGCACTTACAGTGTATTGTGTATATATATGCACCCCAGGTGTTGTATGTGTATATGTGTGTGTGTGTGTGTGTGTATATATATATATATATATATATATATATATATATATATATATATATATATATATATATATAGACTATATTCAGTTTAGCTAGATCTTCCTACTGACAGGCAGGCTTGTCTTGTTACAGTATTTACAACTACCTGAAGAAAATTTCTGGTGTTCTTTTGATCCTATTAGTACCACAGTCAGGAAGCTAGACTATTTAGAGTTAGTGTAGTGCGTCCTCCTCACAGCGAGCTCTGCACAGTGTTCAGCTAAAGCTACCTGTAAAAGGTTGGTGGTGTTTTCCTGATCCTATCACTACCGCAGGCAGCTAAATAAGCTTCAAGTTAGTTTTTTGCGAGCTCTGCACAGTGTTCATCTAAAGCTACCCGTAGAAGGTTGGTGGTGTTTTCCTGATCCTATCACTACCACAGGCAGCTAAATAAGCTACAAGTTCATTTTTTGCGAGCTCTGCACAGTGTTCAACTAAAGATACCTCTAGAAGGTTGGTGGTGTTCTCATACTACAGGCAGGCAGTTGATTTTGCTAGCTGCAGTATCAGTATATATATCCCAGCTTAGTGCAGCTACAGGCCATTAGTATGTCTGGAAGGCCAACAAGGAGAGGCAGACAGTCACAAGCCAATAAAAGAGGGCAAGCAGGCTCTGTGTCTAGAGGCAACAGTGCTGGTCGTGGAGATGGTGCATCCTCATCAACACCTGGCCGTGGGACACTCTTGGCCTTTTTTTCGGCAGCTGGCCGTGTTGAGCCGCAACATGCAGAAGACTTGGTCTGTGGATGACCAAGCCGTCCTCATCCTCCTCATCCTCTCTCACCCATGCTCATGGTACTTTGTCTGGCAAAGCAGCTGCCAACGCGCCCTCTTCCCTCGGCTCAATGGCATCAGTGACTTCTTCCCTAGCCCCACCATGTTCTCCTGAGGAGTCCCTCGAACTGTTTGACCACAGTGTTGGGTACATGCTCCAGGAAGATGTCCAGCGTTTAGAAGGCTCTGGTGATGATACTGAGCTTGATGAAGGCAGTAACGTGAGCACGGACAGAGGGGGTGCCCAAGAAGGACAGCAATCTGGCAGTCATGCTCTCCCTGCTGCAGCATACTGCCAGATTTGCTCCAGTGATGAGGAGGGAGGGGATGATGAGGTCACTGACTCAATGTGGGTGCCTGATAGGAGAGAGGAGGAGGCCAGCCTAAGGGCAGCACACTGACTGCATCACACCCCAAAGCTCCGCATGTGCAGGGCGCTGCTGTCTCTGTGCATTATTCCAAAAGTTCTTTGGCGTGGGCCTTTTTTGAGACGAATGCATCAGATCGCACCGCTGCTATTTGCAACATATGTCTCAAGCGTATCTCGCGTGGCCAAAACATCTCCCGCTTGGGCACCACATGCTTGACCAGACATATGTTGACCTGCCATGCAGTTCGTTGGCAAGCGAATCTAAAAGACCCACACCAAAGAACAAAGAGGACCTCTCCTTGCTCCTCATCAGCTGAGATCTCCAACCCCACTATACCTTCAGTCCTCTCTGAGACCTGCACTGAGAGGAATGAAGGTGTAGAATTAGATGTGTCACAGCCAAGTACTTGTGGGCAATCTGCTTTCAGTACACCGATGTCAGATTGTACCAGGCAAATTTCCCTGCCCCAGCTGCTGCACCGCCGAAAGAAGTTCACTTCCAGCCATCCACATGCCCAGAGGTTGAATGCTAGCTTGGCAAAATTGCTAGCACTTCAACTGCTGCCTTTTCAGTTGGTAGACTCTGCCCCCTTCCGTGAGTTTGTGGAATGTGCTGTTCCTCAGTGGTGGGTACCCAAACGCCACTTTTTTTCACGGAAGGTGATTCCGGCTCTCTACCGGCATGTGGAAGGCAATGTCTTGGCCTCGCTGGACAGGGCGGTCAGCGGTATAGTGCATATTACCGCTGACTCATGGTCGAGAAGGCATGGACAGGGACGTTACCTAAGTTTCACCACGCATTGGGTAACTCTGCTGGCAGCTGGGAAGGATGCAGGACAAGGTGCAGTAGTGTTGGAGGTTGTTCCGCCACCACGCCTCCAAAATGCCACTACTAATGATTGTGATACACCTCTCTCCTCCACCCCCTCCTCTTCTTCTTCCTCCATGGCCTCTTCCTATGCTTTGTCCTCGGAACCAGCGGTGCTCAGTAGCTGTTCAAGGGGCTATGCAAGTATGCAGGCCAAAAGATGCCATGTGGTGCTTGAGCTGGTGTGCTAGGGGGACAGGAGCCACACTGGGGCAGAGGTTCTGTCAGTTCTACAGGGGCAGGTTCAGAGGTGGTTGACGCCATGCCAACTTAAGGCAGGAATGGTGGTTTGTTACAATGGCACCAACCTCCTCTCTGCCCTCTGACAGGGACAAATGACCCATGTGCCCTGTTTGGCTCACGTCCTTAACTTGGTGGTGCAGCAGTTCTTGGGCAGGTACCCGGGCTTACAGGATGTCCTGAGGCAGGCCAGGAAAGTCTGTGTGCATATAATGCCAGTGCTCGGCTGACAGACCTCCAAAAGGAGTTTAACCTGCCCAAGAACTGCCTAATCTGTGACATGCCCACCAGGTGGAACTCATTGTTGGCCATGCTGCAGCAGCTGCAAGCACAACAGAGGACCATCAATGAGTACCTGTGCGACTATGGCACCAGGACAGGGTCAGGGGAGCTTGTTTTTTTTTCCCCAAGCCAGTGGGCCATGATCAAGGATGCATGCACTGTCCTGTCACCATTTGAGGAGGCCACAAGGATGGTGAGCAGTGACAGTGCATGCATCCCCCTTGTCCACCTGTTGGAGCACACGCTGCGTGGAATAATGGACAGGGCACTTGAGGCAGAACAGAGGCAGGAAGAGGAGGACTTCCTTAGCTCTCAAGGCCCCCTTTATCCAGACAGTGTTCCTGCGTGCCCGCCGATCACACAGAAAGAGGAGGAGGAGGAGGATGGTGTCAGTATGGAGGTGGAGCCTGGCACTCAGCATCAGCAGCAGTCTTTAAGGGATCAGTCCCAAAAAACACATGGACTTGTACGTGGCTGTGAGGAGGTGGCTGCGGACCATGTCATCCTTAGTGACCCAGAGGACTCCGGACCGAATGCCTCAGCAAACCTACACTGCATGGCCTCCCTGATCCTGCAAAGCCTGCGTAAGGATCCTCGTATTCGTGGTATCAAGGAGAAGGACCAATACTGGCTGGCAACCCTCCTTAATCCACGTTACAAGGGTAAGGTTGCGGACCTTATCTTGCCATCGCAGAGGGAGCAGAAGATGAAACATCTTCGGGAGGCCTTGCAGAAAGTTCTGTGCAACGCATTCCCAGAGACTGGGAGGTTACAAACTCCTGTTTCTGGACAACGTGTTGCTGAGGCTTCGGTCAGTCAAAGAAGGAGTGGTGAAGAAGGTGGCCGTCTGACCAAGCATTCAGACAATTTTTTGGTCCGCAGCCCCAAGGTATGATCCGTTCCAGCAACCATCGCCAGCGTCTGTTACATGTGCAGGAATACCTAGGGGCAAGATCTGACTTGAACACCTTTCCCTCTGAAAATCCTCTGGGTTACTGGGTCTTGAGGATGGATCACTGGCCAGAGCTTGCACAGTATGCAATTGACCTACTGGCCTGTCCTGCATCCAGAGTTCTTTCGGAATGCAGATTCAGTGCTGCTGGAGGCTTTGTAACCGATCACAGGGTGCGTCTGTCCACCGACTCGGTCGATCGACTGACCTTCATAAAAATGAATCAGTCTTGGATCACCACCAGCTACCAAGCACCTGATGTAACCGAATAATTTTTTTTGAAATCTCAGATCCCTTCAAAGACTGCCTATGCTGATGCTGAGTGACTATCCTGAGTAATTATTCTCTTCCTCCTCAATGATCACACTGATAACTTGTAAGAACATTTTTGGTTCTGGGCACCACCACCAGTGCCTAAGGCCCAATTTTTCAGCCCCTGTTTAACAGGGGAGTGTAATTACAATTTTTGATGCAATACTTTGCAGCAGGGCTCGTTCCTGTGTTCCAACTAGAATATCTGGGAGGGTTGCAGTGTTGTGGCACCAGCACTAGTGCCTAAGGCCTAATTTTTCAGCCCCTGTTCAACAGGGGCATGTAATTACAAGTCTTGATCTAATATTTCACAGCAGGACCCGTTTCTGCGCCCACCAAGAGCAAGTGAGGACTTAGTGTTGTGGCACTAGCACCACCACCACCAAAGGCCCAATTTTTCTGCCCCTGTTCAACAGGGACATGTAATTACAATTCTTGATCTAATATTTCACAGTAGGGCCCTGTGAGGGCTTACAGTGTTGTGGCCACAACAACACTTAAGGCCCAAATTTCTGCTGAGTATATAGGGCAGGCCCCTGCTTTCAAACATCCAACTTACAAACGACTCCTACTTGCAAACGGAAGGAGACAACAGGAAGTGAGATGAAATCTACCCCTAGGAATGGAAATTCTCTCCTGTAAGAGTTAATATGGGAAAAACATTTCTCCTTTCCACTGATGCTTTATCACCAATCCTTGTTTCACAAAAAACCCAAATATTCAAAAAAAATGTGTCATTGGGACAAAAAGTGAGGTGAGATCTTCTGAAGAGGAGCACAGACAGCAAAACAAATGTCACAGGGGTGATAACCCTTCCCTATGTTTTCCAAAAAGCTTAAAATAGATTTTTTGGCTGGGGCTAAACACGTTCAAAATGTACCAGTTCAAAATTACAAACAGATTCTACTTAACAACAAACCTACAGTCCCTGTCTTGTTTGCACCGCCTGTATACTGCTGTTCAGAGTATATAGGGCCTGGTGGCCCCACGCCTTTCCTTTTTTTAATTTAGGTGCGGGGCTCCCCTTAATATCCATACAAGACCCAAAGGGCCTGTTAATGGACTGGGGGGTACCCATGCCGTTTGTCTCACTGATTTTCATCCATATTGCCAGGACCCGACATTACATTAAAGCCGCAAGCAGTTTTAAATGACTTTTTTTTTCCTTTAAAAATTACATTTTGTGCAGGGACTGTTCAAAGCACAGGAAACACATGCCACTTTACAGGCATACTATAGACACCCCCCAGGTACAATATTTAAAGGAATATTTCCCTTCTTTTTTAACTTTAAGCATCATTAAAATCACTGCTCCCGAAAAAACGGACGTTTTTAAAAGTTTTTTTTGCATTGATACATGTCCCCTGGGGCAGGACCCGGGTCCCCAAACCCTTTTTAGGACAATACCATGCAAATTAGCCTTTAAAATGAGCGCTTTTGATGTCGAACATTCGAGTCCCATAGACGTCAATGGGGCTCTAACGTTCGTGTGAATTTTCGGTCCGTTCGCAGGTTCTGGTGTGAACCGAACCGGGGGGGGGGTGTTCGGCTCATCCCTACTCAGGACTGCTTAGACATCTTACAGGATGTGTTTGGAAGGACAGAGAAGGTTTCCGACCTGATCTACCAGCTGGAACACACTTACCAGAGTGAAGGAGAGAAGCTATCAGAGTATATAAGGCATTTGGATAGGATCATACACCAGATCCTGTTGAAAAAAAAAGATTAGACCCTAGGGAGGTGGATGAAGTCTGAGCCAAACAAGTCCTGAGGGGTGCCCAGTCATTGGACCCCATAATGCTCCAGTTAAGAACCCGTCAAGATGGTGGCATCCTGAAGTACTCAGACCTGATCCGAACTGTGCGGGAAGAAGAAGCCCTCCTTAAGAAGAAAGAAAAAATCCAAAGGCCAAAATCAGTCGTTGAAGTTAGGACGGCTAGTGCCACTAATGGCGACCCTCAGATCGAACTTCTTCAAACACAGGTGGCACAGTTGATGGAGATGATGGCCCTGTTGACTGCCAAGCACATCACTCCACCTGATGGAGGAGTTCAAGCACCCAAAGAACTGGTAAGCCCCACAGTTGTGGAAAAACACAAGTCCTGTTTCATTTGTAGAGGAGTTGGACATTACAGGTGGGTATGCCCAAGCCCAAGAACAGAAACAAAACTCCAATGGTCGGCGGAAAACTTCAGAGGGCCCCAGTGAAGGAGTCAACTGGGCTCCCTACTACAATAGTCAACTCCAAACCAACCTGTACACCTCAGACCCCTGCAATCACAGTTAGACCAAAACGGAAGAAAAGGAACCCATGGAAGCCAAGTGCGAAAGTACAAGTTACGAAGCAGGCAAAGAGTGCCACTCCCCATGGTTTCCCTCACAAGCTAGTGGGACCCTCTCCGATTGTCCCCATCCAGATAGAGGGGATATATACTAAAGCCCTGGAGACACCGGAGCTCAGGTGACTCTGTTATACAGGGACTTTTACGAGAAATATCTCAAACATCTCCCATTGCAAAAGCTGGAAGAACTGGAGATATGGGGCCTAGGGACCCAGAATTTCCCCTATGATGGCTACCTACCCATCAAACTCACCTTCGATCCGAGTATGGCAGGGAAGGCTGAAACTTTTGATACCTTGGCAGTGGTGTGTCCTCGCCCTCCAGGGGCTGACAGAAGTTCCCTCATTATTGGGACCAACACTGATCTGGTACGAAGACTGCTCACACCACTATTGCAGGAGAAGAACACCCCAGCCAAGGGTGTACACCCCATGTTAACACAGGTGTATCAGGATCTTTTACAAGAAGGCCCCACCAGAAGGAGTGGGAAAAGTCTGGCGCCTGGACAAGAGTGAAAAACTGGTACAACCAGGTGAAGTAGTCTGCCTAAAAGCCTCTATCAAGTTAAGTTGGAGACAGCCCGGTCCCTTCATCGTCCTTGAGATGGACAGGCAGAAAGAAGGCAAGGGCCTGGAAGTTATCCCCGAATTGTTGTCAACCAAGGCACTGCAAAGAAGTAGAGGGAGAGTCTCGGTCAGTGTTCGCAACACAACAGCCTTACCTGTGTTTGTACCTGCCAGAATGCTGCTAGGGCAAGTCAGCCAAGCAACCCCAGTCTCACCGTGTGGCATCATGGGAGAACTGGAGGGAGAGATTCCTGTGGAAGAGTTCTACCCAAAAAGCACACCTCTTACCCCAGCGTGGATGGAGAGAGCGAAGAACCAACTCTTGAGATGGAAGACTGCCTTCTTAAAAAGTGAGTTCGATGTAGGGCTTGCAAAATGTGGCGAACACAAAATCCACCTGGAAGAAGAAACTTTTCCGAGAGAGGGTAAGGCGGATTCCGTTGGGAGATCTGGAAGACCTACGGGAACAGCTAGCTGAGCTGAAGAGGATGGGGATTATTCGAGAGTCCCGGAGTCCATATGCCTCTCCCATAGTGGTCGTAAGGAAAAAGAATGGCTCTCTGCGATTATGTATTGGTTACAGGACACTAAATCGGAGGACCATCCCAGATCAGTACACCACACCTTGGATAGAGGATGCCCTACTGAGTTTAACAGGAGCAAAGTGATTTAGTGTGCTAGATCTCAAGAGTGGGCACTATCAGATCCCCATGTGCCCTGAAGATAGAGAGAAGACCGCTTTTATGACCCTTGTGGGATTCTTTGAGTTTAATCAAATGCCTCAAGGTCTGTCTGGAGCCCCAGCAACCTTCCAGCAATTAATGGAAAAGACAGTGATTGATATGAACCTGATCGAGGTGTTGGTCTATTTAGACAATGTCATAGTGTTTGGCAGAACACTGGAGGAGCACGAAGAATGGCTGGAGAAGGTCTTGAAGGGACTTCATGACGAAGGCCTGAAGCTCTCCTTGGAGAAGTGTCATTTCTACCAACTCTCGGTGAACTACTTGGGCCACATCGTATCCAATGAAGGAGTGGCAACAGATCCACAGAAATTGGAGGCCATTACCTCCAGGCCTAGACCAACTAACGTGACTGAACTTAGATCCTTTCTTGGATTCTATTCTTATTACAGACGGTTTGTGGAAGGGTTTGCTAAAATAGCCCACCCACTCAGAGCTGTTGAAGAATCAAGAAGGAACTGTCTCAGATTTAGAAAGCTTGGAGAAGCCAAAGGATGGCCCCAGAAAGAAGGAGTCCATCCAAGAAGAATGGACTACACAGTGTGAAGAGGCTTTCAGACAGTTTAAATGGAGCCTTACTACTGCTCCGGTTCTAGCCTATGCAGACCCTTCTAAGTCCTATGAATTACATGTGGATGCCAGCCAAGACGGGCTAGGTGGAGTACTTTACCAGGAACATGATGGACAACAAAGGCCTATAGCCTACATGAGCAGAAGTCTAGTTCCTGCTGAGCAGAACTACCCCACTCACAAATTGGAATTCCTGGCCTTAAAATGGGCTGTGGTAGATAAAATCAAGGATTACTTGTATGGTGCAGAGTTCGTGGTTAAGACAGACAATAACCCATTTAGTTACCTACTTACCACAGCCAAGTTGGATGCTACTGGCCATAGGTGGTTGGCTGCACTCTCAGCGTTCACATTCAGCTTAAAATACAGACCAGGAAAAGGAAATAGAGATGCTGATCAAGGGAGAGATTTCGAAAGTACCCTGATTCAAAAGCTGTTGGATCTTTTAGGTATTCAGAAATCTAGAACCACTCCATACCATCCACAAGGTGATCCTCAGCCAGAGAGATTTAACAGGACTCTTCTAAATATGTTGGGAACCCTGACATCGGAGCAAAAACCACACTGGAGCAGGTACATCACTGCACTAGTACATGCATATAACAGTACAAAATGTGATGTAACAGGGTATTCCCCCTACCGATTAATGTTTGGAAGAGAAGCTAGACTACCGGTGGACTTGGCTTTTGGAACCAGTCTGGATCATACCTCAGCGATTTCTCACAAAGGATATGTGGATAGGTTGAGGAAGAGTTTGAAGACCACTTATGACAAATCTCAAGTCACATCAGATCGCAGAGGATCCAGAAACAAAAAGAACCTTGATCTCAAAGTGAGGGTACAAGATTTACAACCTGGCGACCGAGTCCTGTTAAGGAATCTGGGTATACCGGGAAAGCACAAGCTGGCGGACAGATGGAAGTCACAACCCTTCGTAATATGTAAATGACTTCCAGGGCTTCCAGTATATGAGATTTGGCCAGAAGGAAGCTCTGGGCCAATAAAGACTTGACATCGAAATCACCTCCTGCCTCTCACGGAAGCAGTCAGAATTGCTGCACAGGAAGAGCTACCATCCACCTCCACTGTTGTGCACAGACCAGTGACCAGACTTAGGCCTGAGCCTTCTGATACTGAACATGAGGTAGAGAAGATGGAGATAAGCTGGTTGTGGCCATCTGAGGTAGAAGAATCTGAAATGGACTTCTCATTCCAAGCAGGGGGAGAAGACAGTGGAATTCTTAGATGGGAAGCTCCTGAATTTATACCTATAAACGGGTTAAGAGAAGATCCAAGAGAGTCTCATGTTGTTTTACCCGAAATAACTTTAGGAGATCTAAGTGCTGATTCTGAACCACCAGAAGATGGAATTGAGGAACATAAGCACTTACCTGTAACGCCTAAAGCACAAAGGACCAAAAGAGTCATTCGTCCCACAAAGAGACTGACCTATCAAACATTGGGCGAGTGTTCTGAGGGAGTTAACTTTACTGCCAGGAGAAACTCAGAAAGGCCTGATACTCCTGCTGTTGACCTAAAACACCAAACCCCAGTCACGTCCACTGACACATCTGTACATGACATAGAAGTGTAAGCTGTAAATGTACAGGACAGCTCCCCATCATGTGAAAATTGGTGGGAAGCTCCTCTGTCAGTTTTGTATAACCGCATAAAAACTAAAACATGTAGCAGAAACAAAAATTTTACATCTCTTTGGGGACCAAAGAGTTCAAGCAGGGGGAGTGTGTAGTGGGGACACATTTTTGATGTAACTTAATGTTAATGTTATATCTTATCCTCTGGCGCCATCTAGCGGCCAAAGTACAAAAGGACTGAATCTTTAGTTTATTTTTACTGTTCAGGAGTTTGACATCTAAGTGTTCTGTTTGTTTACATTTGGACATTAGCTTGACCTACCCAGAATGCACAGTAACTCCCACAAACCTCAGGGAGCAGAACTGCATTGTGGGGAGCCTATAAAAGGGCTGGGAGCAGCCATCTTAGGTCTCTTGGACATGCATGGCCAGCCTGGGAGGATCTGTGTGAGGTCCTCAGCATAGCATGGCCTACCTCCACAGAACAGCGATCCGAGTAGCAGAGTATTGTGACATTCCACAGAGCTGGACTGAGGGAGGGGCAAGCCTGGGAAGAAGCCAGAGGAGCCTGTCGTGGTCATCTGGGAGTTCTGGAGTGTCTTATGGACAGGAGCGGAGCATCGCAGCAGTGCCGGCTGGTCGGAGACAGAACTCTGTGCAGCAGAACGGAGTTTTCTGACAGTACTGTCCTGGTTGGGTGAGAGGGCTGTTGCCCACAAGTTTCTTGACGCACTTTCATACATCAGTTTACACAAGACAGAGTTGCTGTGACCCATAGTCCCACAACTGAAGTCTAGAGGATTTAATACTGAGTCTCTGGCATCAAAGCTAGTTGTAGTGCGGCTGCACTAATACCTTACTTCCACGTTTTCAGTCTACTTTAATCAGGAGTCATTAACCCTTTGGATTACAAACCTACTTTGTCTTGCTAGCAGAAGAAAAGAAGATAAAGAAAGACTGTTCAGTAACATACAAGGCCTTGGGTTATATTTACTATATCAGGGCGGTGTGATATTATAGGAGGGAGCTCCCTAGTGTTGTATTATACAAAATCAAGTTAACATTTGATTTAGTATAGCCTTTACCGCGCAAGAAATAGGACAGTGCTTAGAGTGAGATACACTCACTCTGAGGTTATCCTATTTACTTTGTTATACCTCTCATATATTATTTCAGACATAATACATCTGTATTGTACCTTTGTAATATAAAGTTTAGTTGTCTGTCAGACTATGTTGGTCTGACAGTACAACCTTTGTAGTTTAAACCTTTTACAACAACTACAGTAAATACGGTTATTATTTAAGTACAACTGTGTGATTGCTGTTTTTTCCTCTTCATCACCAGCCAAGAGGAGGGTAAGGTAACTACAAACAGATATATTATATTGAGTATTGTAGATTTGCCTTTAAGACTTTGGTTTGACTGCACACTATCACACCACAGCTGTGTCAGGGGAACTGAGATATTCAAGGGGGTATAAAGTACAGGCCCTAATAAATCAGCAGCTCCTTCGGGGGTCCGTGCAATAATGATACAAAAATATTTTTTATTAATTAAATCAGTACAGGTTGCGCTTATATATTTATCAGGAATTTTGTAAAATTTTCTGTGCTTTTATCTGCTAATATTGATTTTAGTGTATTTTCAGTGAAAATATTGCTTTGATAAACATTTGCGCAAAAATTGAGGGGTCTTAAAAATCAGTAGCACCTTTTTTTTTTTTTTTTTTTATTCTGCTGGTCATATGCTTTTAGAAAATACAGTGCCTTGCAAAAGTATTCACCCCCTTGGAATTTTTTTTGTTTTGTTGCCTCACAACGTGGAATTAACATGGATTGTTTGAGGATTTGCATTATTTAATTTACAGAACATGCCCACAACTTTGAAGATTTTTTTTTTTTATTGTGAAGCAAACAACATATAGGATAAAATAACAGAGAAATTCAATGTGCATAACTATTCACCCCCCTAAAGTCAATACTTTTGTAGAGCCACCTTTTGTGACTATCACAGCTTCAAGTCGCTTTGGATAAGTCTCTGAGTTTGCCACATCTTACCATTGGGATTTTTGCCCATTCTTCTTTACAAAACTGCTCCAGCTCCTTCAAGTTGGATTGTTTGCGCTTGTGAACTGCAATCTTTAAGTCTGACCACAGATTTTCTATTGGATTGAGGTCTGAGCTTTGACTAGGCCATTCTAACACATTTACATGTTTCCCCTTAAACCACTCAAGTGTTGCTTTAGAAGTGTGTTTGGGGTCATTGTCCTGCTGGAAGGTGAACCTCTGTCCTAGCCTCAAATCACACACAGAGTGGTACAGATTTTGCTCAAGAATATCCCTGTATTTAGCACCGTCCATCTTTCCCTCAAGTCTGACCAGTTTCCCAGTCCCGACTGCTGAAAACCATCCCCACAACATGATGCTGCCACCACCATGTTTCATTGTGGGGATGGTGTTTTTCGGGTGATGTGATGTGTTGGGTTTGCGCCAGACATAGCGTTTTCTTTGGCCAAAAAGTTCAATTTTAGTCTCATCAGACCAGAGCACCTTCCTCCATACATTTAGGGAGTCTCCTACATGCCTTTTCGCAAACTCAGAATGTGCCATTTTGTTTTTTGCTGAAAGTAATGGCTTTCTTCTGGCATAAAGCCAAACTCTATGGAGTGTACGGCTTATTGTCATCCTATGTACAGATACTCTAATCTCTGCTGTGGAACTCTGCAGTTCCTCCATGGTTACCTTAAGTCTCTGTGCTGCCTCTCTGATTAATGCCCTCCTTGCCCAATCCTTGCAAAACTGCTCCAGCTCCTTCAAGTTGGATGGTTTGCGCTTGTGAACAGGAATCTTTAAGTCTGATTAAGGCCCTGCTTGCCCCATCTGTGAGTTTTGGTGTGCGTCCGTCTCTTGGCAGGTTTGCTGTTGTGCCATGTTCTTTCCAGTTGGTTATGATAGATTTGATGGTGCTCCTAGGGATCATAAAAGATTTGGATATTTTTTTATAACCTAACCCTGACTTGTACTCCTCAACAACATTGTCCCTTACTTGTTTGGAGAGTTCCTTGGTCTTCATGGCAGTGTTTGGTTAGTGGTGCCTCTTGCTTAGGTGTTGCAGCCTCTGGGGCCTTTCAAAAAGGTATGTATATGCAATGACAGATCATGTGACACTTAGATTGCACACAGGTGGACATAATTTCACTAATTATGTGACTTCTGAAGGTAATTTGTTGCACCAGAGCTTTTTATGGGCTTCCTAACTAAGGGAGTGAATACATACGCACATGTCAATTATCATTTTTTTATTTCTGAAAAATAGCTTTATGTATATATATTTCTAATTTTCCTTCACCAACTTAGACTATTGCGTTCTTATCCGTCACATATAATTCAGATAAAAAAAACATTGAACTAAAGGCTGTATTGTAACAAAATAGGTAAAAAGCCAAGGGGGGTGAATACTTTTGCAAGGCACTGTATATAAGGGAAAAACAAAAAAGCAATGAAAAAAATTGCAAAAATGGCCCGGCCAGCTGAGTTTAAAAAAATCCTTTAAGTATAGTGCCTGGGGGTCCTCTTGGACCTGCCTGAAAATGGCACATCTGTAGCATATATAGAATATTCCGCAGTGAAAATTACATTTATAAAGAAAATAAAATGGCTCAAATTTACATTTAAACTGACTCTCAATTGCAATTCCCGACATCCGGCTATGAAAAAAAAAAAAGGTTAAAAATGGCATTAAGGGGAACACCATGCCAAAATGTTAAAAAAAAATGTTGTGGGGTTCTCTCCAAAATCCATACCAGACCTTTATCCGAGCATGCAGCCTGGCAGCTTAGGAAAGGGGGGGCGAGTGAGTGCCCCCCCTCCTAAACCACACCAGGCCACATGCCCTCAGCAAGGGGGGTGGGTGCTTTGGGGCTTTGCCCCCCTGCCGCAAAGCACATTCTCCCCATGTTGATAGGGACAAAGTTCTCTTCCCCACAACCCTGGGCAGTACCCCTACCCATTCACCAAAAAAGTGTCAAACAGTTATAAAAAAACACAGACAGTTTTTGACAATTCTTTTATTAAAAAATAAAAAAAAACAGTGTCTCCCTGATGTAAGTCGATCATTAATCACACCGCCCACCTCACTCAAAAAATGAAATTAAAAAAAAGCTTTTGCCGTCAATGAAGGCTGGCCACCTACTGCAAGCTCCGCATTTGACAGTTCTTATATAGATAAGGACAGGGCCACCTGGCGACGTCACCTGGTGGCACCACCCCCTGGTGGTAGGCATCTTTTTTTTATATTTTTCAGGTGCAGCAGGCAGTGTAATTGATGATGGATTTACATTGGAGGGGGGGGGGGCACCGTTTTTTGTTAGTTTGACAATTCCTTGATTTAAAAAAAACAGTCTCTGTGTTTGGTGTTTTGCCCCATACTCATTCACATGGGGGGGCAGGATCTGTGAGCCCCCTTGTTAAAGGGGCTTCCATATTCCGATAAGCCCCCCGCCCACATACCCCTACAATCACCAACCAGGGTGGGGGGATGAGGCCCTTGTCCCCATCAACATGGGGACAAGATGCTTTGGGGTAGGGGGGCCCATCCTGCCCCAAAGCACACACCCCCCATGATGATGGCATGTGGCCTGGTATGGTTCAGGAGGGAGGGGCACTCACCCATCTCCCCCTTTCCTGACCTGCAAGGCTGCATGCTTGGATAAGGGTCTGGAATGGATTTTTTTTTACTTTTTTGGCGGTGTTATATCGATTTGTGCCCTCCGTTTGAAAAGTGCCCACGCATGCACAGAACAGAAGGGCACTCCAGCTGATTTGCCGTTCCGTTTTGCACATGTGCGGGCACTTTTAGACTGCGGGCACATATCTACAGAACACCAGCCTTTTTTTTTTCAGCGGGGAAGCCCATTGACAGCTAATGACTCATCGATTGTTAAGGACACCTCAGCCGGCCCCCGCTCCTTAACAACCAGGTTTTACCGTGCCCTGATTGGGTAAAGCTTTTGGGTGTTCCCTGAATGGGGGGAACAGCCAATATTTGGACTGAACTATATATATATATATATATATATATATATATATATATATATATATATATATACTGTATATATAATCGCTATTCCCATGAGGACCGCTCAAAAGAATTGTACCCCAATGGTTGCCCTGACCTTGCAAGTCCTCCGACACCTCTGACACTCTGGGTTCCAGCATTCTTGTGACAGCAATAGGCAATTAGAAACACTCTTAAGCCTCACACACACACGATCAGACTTTGTACAAACTTTCCCATGGATTTTTGTACAAAGGGCGTTAGCCGTAAACTAATTAAGCATACACACGGCAGGACTTTTCAGCCAACTTTGACCAAATCATGTGGTTTTTCAGCTCTTTACCGCCACCCTTTGTTCAACTTCTGTATTGTCTGATCTTTTGCATTGGTTCTGAGCATGCGTGTTTGTACTTTGGACTAGAGTCCTATAGACTAGTGTACACACGATAGGATTTTGCACCATAGGACTTTTGTTGCCGGAAAGTTTGTCTGTTTGCACAGCCAACATTTGTCCGATGAAAATCAAAAAGGTTTGTCCGATGGAGCATACACACGGTCGGATGTTGCCTTAAAACAGCTAATTTGCATGTTTGTTGTAAAAAAGTCCTATCGTGTGTATGGGTCTTTAGACACGTAACGTTTCAGCAACCAGTGACTTCACATGTGCGCCCGTCCCCTGTAGCAAGTTTCTCTGCCCAACTCCCGCCCCCTACAGCTCGTTCCTTTTGCCAGCTCCCACCCTCTGCAGCTCCCTTTTCCCATCTCCCGGTACAAAACAGCACAAATGTAGCACTAAAAAAACACTTGAGTTTTTATTTGTGCTGATTGTAGGGGGGCAAGCTTCACTAAGCTATCCTCTATACCAGTTTTGTAGTAAAAAAAAAGAAGGTAGATTATATTTTTGCTGCTGTGGAATGTTATAATGTTGCAAAATATTAGTTATGTTTTGCACTCCTATTTATGAAATGTTTTTTAAATATAATTAGCATTGCTTTATGTGCAGTAATATTGCAGGAATACGCAGTCAGTAGTGTAGTATTGGATTGGAGAACTGTCATGCGTCTATAATTTTTAAGACAGAGTAAAGAAAGGATCCTGTTAAAGGAAAGAGCAAGCTCTGTGATTTATGGATAAAGGTCATAAACACATTGTAGATGTCTTTATTGCTGGGATGGCTTTTTCCTTTTTATTGTACTATGAAACTAATATTCCAGATGACTCAGATTTCTAATTTTGTAACATCAACAGAAATAAGTGCTTTCCCCTTAAAGCTGAACTTTGTTTATTTAGACATTCTGCCCTTCAGCCTCTGCAACTCAGTCCACTATAACTGTCCATTTTTTTTTTTTTTAATGCATAACATCATCGGTTTAATTCGTAAATTTTAGCTATTTCTGAGCAGCCAGAAGGGAAATCATTAAAGCAGCGATGTCCTTTCTTCCCACTGAGAGGCACCACTGACATGAACTACAATTTCTTTCATGTCATGGGAATTGTAGTTCTCAAAGGGCATGAATGTGGGTTGGCCGATGGGACAGACCAGGAGACCACTGGCTTGTCAATCAAATGATGCAATGAAGGTGGGAAGTTCAGACTAGAACTCTGAGACTTCTGGGTCCTCCAACTACAGTAAGCAGCAACGCAATTACGACCCCTCTCACAATAAAAACAAATAAATGGGAAATTTCACAAGACCGAATGCCAGGAGAACAGCAGGCATACTGACCACTGGTCTTAAAAGGAAAATAAAGTGATTGTAAACTATTACCTTGCAAAGAAACCCATTCAGTTTATAGTAGAAATGAAAGGCAAAACATTTGTGTATAGATTTAAAAGAAAAAACATTATATACACCTTTTTTTCTCATTTTATAAGTGACCACATACCCTCTGTTCTCAGCAGCATAAGAGCTGGGGGAGGACAAACAGAAGCACACTGAGGTTCCCAGTGAAAGGCCAGGGGAGGCATGTCATGACAACTCTGATCATTGTAGGAGAGCACACTGAGTTCCCAGCATAGCTAGAGAACTGACCACATTGTGTTCTTATGCTTAGTGTGGTCAGTTTTTAGTAGGAAAGCAAAGGGACTGGCAGGATGCCCCACAGATGCTATACAATTATATTTTCTCTAAAAATACACTAAAATCAGTAAATAGTGGATACAAACATAACAAAGTTCCTGTTAAAGCTCTGTGTGTAAATAAAGTATTGGGGGCTTAGTCACATGGACAATGTGGTCTGTACAGTATCATTTATTTATGTGGCTGGAGCCACCTGGAGCTGTGTGCAGGCAGCCTATGTTATGCCACAGGGACACAGCAGCTATACAAACACAGCCACAGGTTCTAATTTGACAGGTTTATGGATTTGAACAAAGGCAATGTGCATTCAAGGCCACAGACCCCCACCTGCACACCTGCCATATTAGGAAATGTGGCTGTGTTCATACAGCCACTGTGTTGCCTTAGAGTAACAGTTGGCTCCAGCTGCATGAACAATCCACTCATTCTCACGGTCAGAGTACCTGTGTGAATGAGTCCTTGGGGCTTATTCACACATGTATTTTGGGGGAGGTAAAAACCCTGTGGTTGAGCTCGGCTTTTACCACCCACCAACCACTACCACCTTTCGCAACAGAGGCAGTGGCTAGGGGTGCACACATGTCACAGTCACAATGTTATGCTTGATAGCCACAGCAGAAATTATACTCCCATTGAACAAGAACCATTTAAGTGAATAGTGCAGCTGCATGCAAAGTATGTGGTTCTGGCACGCTATTGCGGGGTTAAAGCAGATGGTGAGGAGGCATATTTCATCAAATGCTTTCTGAAGAGCAATTCAAATGTTGACTGATGTTCAGAGAGCAATACACACATGATCGAGTCCTTTTTTTTAAATTTTTATTCTTTTTTAGAATTTTAATATTTTTTACTTTTTTTTTTTTTTTTTTTTTTTTTAGAATTGTATTTTTTATTTATATATTTTATTTGTATTTATTTTTTTTATTTTTATTTTTTTAACTGCCCTGTTTGGGGCCTTTGGAGAAAAACCAAATGATGTCTCACATTTGAGACTGAGAAAGGGACTGAGAACAGATATTCATCAGTCCCTTTCTCTGCAGCCTCAACTGCATGGATGAATGATTAAGAAGTTCTTTGAGGCTTCCTGTTCATTCACAAACTGAAGCAACAATTTACTATGATTCCGTGATGAAAAGACACAGTGAATAATTGGTACCAATTGCTTACTGTGTTCATTCAGGAAAGTGTAATGGAAATTTGTAAGTTCTGTATATAATTGTATTGTATTTTGTATGTATTGCACACTGCCCTCACTGTGCACACAGCACTAATAATGTTTTCAGTACATGTTTACATTCTTTCGAGTCCTGATTAGAATTAGCCTGCCTATGTAACGCCCCTTGTTACCATAAACGTACAATTGTAATATTAATGTGATACCTACGTAATCATGTGCTTAAAAACCTTTAATTGCATCATAATAAAGCAGAACAGTTATTTGGAAAGATGCTGAGTGTATCTTTTGTGTCTGTTCCCTACTGCAGTAGTTATTATTAATTTGGAACCACTAATCAATATGAGGATAGGAGTTGCCTATCATCAATTTAACCAAGTCAAAAGAAAGGGACCAGTAAATAGGACATATTTTATTTATATGCCCCTCCCCCCTTCCCATGTTTTCCATTATAAACAACCCCCCCATTAATCCTCAGGAGCTGGCAGCAGGAGAGGAGGGAAGGGGCATACAGGAGTCCTGGACAGCAGAGAGGTGTAGCACAGATTCTAGAACTAATTCCCCTGCAGAGCAGTCGGAGGGAGAAAGAACAGTAGAAGTTGGTAGCACCGCAGGTGTCCGGGGCCCCTTTTGAACTGATGGGGCCCGGTCCTGGTACAGGTGGGCCAGCTGTACTGCCTTATCAGAGGCGCTGGGATCAGTTAGGGCCGGTTCACACCAGAAGGCATGTAATGCCCATTTCTGACACTAACTTTGCAATCTGCTGCTGGTGCTCATAAACTGGTAATGTTACCCCAATCGCAGGTCGCAAATGCAGTGCATTTGCAGGTACTGAACCACATGGTACCACAGTGATTTGGTGCGGTGCAATTTTGAAAAGTAGTGCACTACTACTTTTACTGTTTTCTGGTGTGATTTACAGCCCATTCAAACAAATGAGCTGCAAAATCACACTGCATGAATGGCATAGGAACGTGTACCATGTTCTTGTGCGATTTAGGTATAAACTGCCCCTTAGTGATGATCATAAGTGTGCGAACAGGGTGTGCCAGGTGTGCCTGGGCACACTGCTGTAATCACCCCATGTATCACAGATTCCCCCTGTTGCCAGTCCCCTTGCGTCCCCCTCACAGCACTGCTGGATACTCTCCTCTCCCACTGGCTGCTGCTGCAGGCACACAGGCTGGAATTTTAATATGGAGAGTGATGGCAGGGGCTGGTAAATATGTAATTTACCTGCCTCTTCCCTTTCTGAATGAACACAGTGAGTGATCGGTACCAATCGCTCCTATGTCCATCTATAGCTGAAGCATAGTAAACTGTTTTTACTATGATTCAGTTTGTGAATGAACAGGAGGCCACTCAGCACAGGGCCCTTCCCATTCATTCAACATCCAGTACACCTGAGGCTGGGGAATCTCTATGTTGTCTCTTTCTCTGTCTCAAAAGTGAGACATCAGGGGTCTGTTTAGACTCCTGATATTTCAGCAAAGCCCCCAATGGGGCTCTTAAAAGAATTGTGAAATAAAAAATAATATTGTAAAAAATAATTTTAAAAATTAATTAAAAAAATACTGACACCATCCACTGCCCTACTGACACAATTCTCTGCCCTACTGACACTGTCCTCTGCCCTACTGACTGACATCATCCACTGTCCTACTAACACATACCTCTGCCCTACTGACACGTCCACTGCTCTACTTACACCATCCATGTTTTAATACATTTTAAAATGTTTATTTACATTTATTTGTAAACAAATTTTATTTGTCTACATATATACATACAGACACATGCATGTGTGTTTGAGCTTTGGGGTGCACACCCTAATTCAACAGGCTGCGTACACCTATGCTGATGTTGTAAGCTGCCACTATTTTAGTTGATTTTGGCAACAGAGCCAAGTTAGGGCTTATGTACACTTGCATTCCCTGTGAAGAGCGAATTGCATTGGAAGGCTTATGCCGCGTACACACGAGCGGAATTTCCTACAGAAAAAGTCAGATGGAAGCTTATCATCGTATATTCTGACCATGTGTATGCCCCATCTGATTTTTTCCGTCGAAAATTCAGACAGACTTAGATAAAGAACATGTTCTATATCTTTCCGACGGAACAAATTACTATCGGAAAAAACGCTCGTCTGTGTGCTGTTCCGATGCCCAAAAAAACGACGCATGCTCTGAAGCAAGTACGAGACTTAAGCGCTTGGTCTGGTAAAACTAGCATTCGTAATGGAGATAGCACATTCCTCACACTGCAAATTCTGTGATCTTTAAATGCAGCGCATTCTTTTGTGCTTTATAATGCTAGAAGAATGAAGTTTTTTTTGCTGCTGATATTCACACAGAGTTCTCACAAACGTATTTCTTTATTATTTCTCGTGATCTCATGAATAATTTTTTATTTTTTTTTAAAGCCAGATCTCCAGAATAATGTTTAGAATTATTTTTTATAGTCATCTTTTCTTTTTTTTATTTCATCCAGATCTCCTTTTTTTTTGGATTATTGAAAAATTATTTTCTAATGATCTCCATAATATTTATTTTTTGTGTGTCAAGTTACCACAACACCATCATTATCTTGTATTTATTAACCTCAAAGAGGTTGGTTTGTGTTGTTGTCCCTTGTTAATTTGACATTGTATTTTTGAAATGTACCTGCCTACTCACAAACTGTCCTTTTTGTAGAAAAACACATAGGCAAGTATTTGTGAAAAAAAAATATCCATTCTAGGTAACAAAATAGAGAGGAAGGCAACACTGGAGAAACTTTTGGAATTTGCAAAGCCTTTTGGCCCCCAGGACAGACATCAAGTCTGTGGAAAACAAAATTGTCAGCTTGAGGAGTCCATATAATTTGGAGCCCAATCTGGTCCAGGACTCCCTGAGATCGGGACCAGCAGCAGATGACATATATGTCCCCAGGCTGTAGTACTACACCAGCCTGCGTCTTCTGTCAGACCAGACTGAACCCAGGCCATCACTTTCTTTTCTTCACTGCAGCCTTCCCTCCATGCTTCCCTGCAGCCTTCCCTGGAGGCTGTGGCTCTGGGGGTGGACTTGTGGCAGGAGGAGGAGGATGGGCGAGCTCACATACATGGCTGTTCTCAGTCAGCTGGGGCCTCAACCCCTTCTGAAGGGCCTGAGCAAAAATTCCCTCACAGAGGAAGCATTGTCCCTCTTCCAATTTCTGCAATCTCGTGGCTAGATAGCAGCCATAGGCCTCTTCAGCATCGGGGGGCTTTTGAGGACATCATTTGCTTCCCTAATAAGGCCCAGTGCTGTCTCCACCGTGATCGTCCCCTTCCTGGGCCTTTTTGTTGGGCCCACCCACCTCCTGGCTGACACTGAGCATGGCCTCCTCCTGGCTGACACTGGGCATGGCCTCCTCCTGCCTGCCACTTTCCAGACTCTCCTCCTGGCTGAGCTCATCCTGTGTATAAAAAAGGGACATAATTTTAGTTTTTGGTTCATCAATCACACACAATTTTCAGCTCATGACTTGCAAATTAAATGTTAATAAATAGAAAAGATTTCTGAGCCCAGCATTTTTCATTCTTGTCCCAAACATTTTTGGCCACTACTGTCAATTGATATGTAAATCTCTTTTTTTTAAATCACTAATTTGTTAGCAATTATAACATCTAGTTAACATCATTAATATTAGGACAATAAATATGTATAAAAATAATATACCTGACTCCAGCTGGGCGCATCCACTTCTTCCAGGATGGAAGGCCCAGGTTGTTCCTCATCAGCCTCTGCTGGGGTTGACGGAAAGGTGGAGGGAAGGCTGCAGGGAAAGGTAGAAAGTGATTCCCTGGCATCAGTCTGGTCCTCCAGAAACCGCAGTTTGTCGATGTACCACAGCCTGAGTATATACACTTGCGCTGCTGCTGCTCCTGATCTGAGTGATTTCTGGATCTTATTATGCTCCTTCTTATACATGTTCCTCAAGATCCCGATTTTCTTTTCCAAGAACACGATGGTTGCATCGTCTTCACAAATTCCAGAAGTTTCTCCAGCGTTGACCTCCTAGCATGTTTATTATAATATAAGCTGTGTTTCACCTGACACAAATTCCTCATCTCCCTGTACCTGTCTATGAAACTGGCCATGAATTCTAGGTCCTTAAAGTGATTCATATTTGCTGTAAGACAATACACCAGACAAAAACACTAATGTCAGCCTAAACTCTCCTAAGCTTATCCCAATATAGGCTTCAATCTTGAAGCAGTATAGGCCACTGATGGCCCAAGTTAAAATTTTACCTTCGTTTAGGACGCTCGCCACTTCTGTTCCTCCTTCCTCCGCACACAGATTGTACGTACGACACATGCGTGTTAGCTTGATATAGATTGTGCATGCGTGAAACTCTGCCCGCATCTCCCACCCCTGACGTTCTTTCGAGAGAATTCCCCACCCCTTCTCTTTCGGCGTGCAGTAGGAGTGACATGGCGGAGACAAAGCAGGTGCATGATAATAGCAGTAATGAGGAGGAGGAAAGCCCAGAGGCAGAAACATCCCGATCCCGGAGGAGAAGATTTAAGGCCTCAAATAGGGCCTTTATAGAGATGGTGGAGATGGAGGACATCTTGAGGAGGAACGACTATGATGGGAAGCATGGACCGTACCTAAACCCAAATATGAGAAAGGCCAAGATCATGACTAAAGTTGTGAAGAGTCTGCACAGAAATTTTTAGGTACGATGTTCCAAGGCGCAATTGAGGAAATGCTGGTCAGACCTGAAACTGGGAGGGAGCGGGATCAGTATAGAAGAATCAAGAGAGTGTTTCTAAAAAGTAAGTACTTGTCGTGTGTTCCTATCATTATTATTATACTTGCATGCTGCTCCATGTGCTTTTCTTTACTGTTGTACAGTTTAAAATGGCGACTTTCATGTTCGTGGGCACATTAATCGGTCATAGAAAACAATGTTCGCTCAGTAAGTACAATGTTTTGGGCAAATACAGGTTAAATACATTTGGTCATGCCTATTTGTCTAAAAATAAGTTTTGTACATTGCTGTCTAGATGTGTTTGTAAATAGAATGAAATGCAAGCTTGATTGAGTGTAATGTAAGGAGAGGACACTCAGCAGCTGTTTACACATCTGGACTCAGGAGCACTAGTGTGGGACATAAGAACAAACTTTTTAGGGTGTCCCACAGAGGTGCTCCAGTGGATACTAGGGGTGTCTACATGTGTGAAAGTTGTCCAAAAAAAAGGTAAGTATTCCAGCTTTGTTAAGGGAATAAATCATGTCTTCAACTTGGAACTCTACCCAAAACAGACAATTGTACCCCACTTCCCAGCAATGTTTCATATTCCTATTTCTGGACTCAAATATCCATGTGCTAAGTGCTAAGTATACCTTTTGTTTCATTCTCATAGGGGAGAAAAGACACGGAGGACACCACTCAAAGGACACCAGGAACCCCACACCTCAGAAAGAAGGGGAACTCAGAATAACACCACACCCTGAGGATCTGGAGGAAAGAGAGGTGGAGGAAGTCAGTGATATTGTCACCTCAACAAGTGAGTGTCTGACACCCCAGCGTCAGGTAATATATGTATGCATGCATATTTATAATACATGTTTTTACTCAAATTTTTAGGTGATGGTTGTGGAAGAGCAAGCTGAACATTTCACAAGTGACAGTGCACAAAGGCTAATCCAGGACATCATGGTGTAGAATCGTGAAAATGACGACATAAGGAATAAACTCAATGTTATGGAACAACAAATGAAGAACATGATTGATGTGTTGGGGAGAATCTAAATATCTATCAAATGCCACCATTTTAACATTTGTTGTACTAAACAAAAATTTGTATTTTACATTTTAAAAGCCAAATTTTGAAGATGCACACAGTGTGTCAACATGTGCTATCTGTCATCAGGGGATATCAATGTACGCGTTTTGTGGGTGCAACCCCTTCCTCGTAACTCTAGTAGGTGAGAGGAAGGGGTTGCACCCCCAAAACACGTCCATTGATCCCCCATGATGAGAGATAGCACATGTTGACATTAGGCATGGGATCAGGAGGGAAATACCCATTTTGACTCCCAAATTGTGTGCATCTTCAAAATTTGGCTTTTATAGGGGTGACATCACCCCATCTGATGAAGGCAATATCAAGACATTTTTGACACTATAATGTCTGATATTGCTTTCAGTTTTTATACGTTGAACTTTGTAACTTCAAGAGTTGTGTATGTTATGTTTATAAACATGCCTGTTTATACCCCCAAAAAATTGTAAAAAACTTGAGAAAAAAAAAAAATATTTTCCTAAAATTTTTTATAACGCACATGTGAATGTGCACAGAGTAAAAATTTTGATAATCAACAATGTGTGGCTTTTTCTTTCAATACTCAATACCAGTTTTGGAAGTTTTGGATTTTGTGTTTACAGTGACAATGGGGCTTATTTACTAAAGGAAAATCCACTTGGCACTACAAGTGCACTACGAGAGCCTAGGAGACAGCTAAAAAGAAACACAAGCAATGAAGAAAATTCAAGATTTTATCAGATATTTTTTTTTTAATTAAAAACTTATTTAGACATTGTCTGGCATAGCAATGGACCCCCTATCCGTAAAATAATTGACATATTTCTGCCGAACTTCACGGGCGCTTTGGGGTGCCAAGCCAGGACAGCCAGTATCCAGGCCCGTCAGGGGATTCACAGGAAGTCCGGCCTCAGGCCCAACTGAGACAAAATAATTTTGGGCATTTTTCCTTAAAAAATTGTGCAATATGCAGCAGGATAAGATGATGTGGTTAATTTTGTAGTCCGCCATATGTATTGCTGTCAGAAACAGGCGGAACCGGCTGGCCATTATCCCGAAGGCATTCTCAATGACTCTTCAGGCTTTGGCCAGCCGGTAGTTAAAAACCCTCCTCTCAGGGGTGAGGGTCCTCTGGGGGAATGGCCTCATCAGGTGCTAGTCCAGACCAAATGTTTCATCAGCAATAAAGACAAATGAGAGTCCTTCAATGTTGTCCGCAGCAGGTGGCAATGCCAGGCCACCAGTTTGGAGACGTTGGTAGAACTCTGTCTGGGTGAAGACTCCTCCATCTGACATCCAGGCCATTCTTCCCAACGTCCACATAGAGGAACTCATATTGTGCCGACACCACCGCCATCAAAACTATACTATTAAAACCCTTATAATTGTAATAGTAAGTGGTGGCACGATGTGGATGTGCTTCCTATGTATAGCCTCTCCACAGTTGGGAAAGTCCCAATGCTCGGCAAAATGGGAGGCCACAGTCTGCCATTCCTGTGGTGTTGAAGAAAACTGTGGAGTTGAACCAGAAAAAAAAAATATTAGTACTTTTGCACATAACATTGCAGATTACACAAAAACATTCTTGGCCAACATCAGTATAACATTTATTTTAAGGAGAATTTAAAGACAGAAATATAAGGTCCACTTATCAGATTCCCCACCCCCTCTGATGGCCAATTGTAAAAATTTTAGGGGGGTTCTAAATGAGTTTGGGACCCAAAAAAAAGCATCTGGTACTCTGCCTAAATTTAAGGACAACAATAACATTTGGACACATTTTAGGGGGTGTTTAGGGTAAAGCACTACAATGGAGCTGACAAAATACATTAAGTGATTAGGCTAGGTGTATATGGGCCCAGGATAGCATGCTGGGGAGGTTAGTGAAGGCAAATATGCATGAAGGACAAAAAAGGAGCATTAAAAGCTTAAAGCATGAATGAGGGCAAAGGGGACATTCACAGCATATTACAATCATGGTAATTAGGGAATGATGAAAGAAATACAATACATTAGCAAACATGAAATACATATAATGTGATGTTAAAGGAGAAATCTTACCTTAATGTAGTCCTTCTGCAGGACCTGAATGATAGCAGAACAGGTCTCTGGGATAATGATCCCCAGAGCCTGAGGGGAGATGCCTGTAGAGAACTTGAGGTCCTGCAAACTTCTCCCAGTCACTGAGTACAGCAACGTGGCGACTAGCCTCTGCTCCGGAGTGATGGCTTGCTGCATGCAGGTGTCCTGCTTCATAATATAAGGGGTCAGCAAAGCCAACAGATGGTGAAAAACTGGGTCCGTCATCCTGAGAATGTTCCTGAAATCATCAGGATTATTCTCCTGGATCTCACGAAGCAAAGGCATACGAGAGAATTGGTCACGCTGGAGTAACCAATTCTTGGTCCATGAACTCCTCCCCACCCTGTTCATGGACTGGGCTTGGGTCCAAGTATGAACCCCAACACCAAGCCCCCACACAGCACAAACTCTATGACCAGTACGTACCCGCAACATGGCTTAAAAACGGTCGGCTAGTCAGAACGAACTAACAGAACGCACTGAAGAACAGCAAGACCTGTGAAGAGCGAGCTGAAAATCAGAAACGAGCGAACAAGAACACACTGAAAAACAGATGCGAACTGACTAAACACACTGAAAAGCAGATACAAACCCACAAGCACAAACTGAAGAGCAGTAACGGACTGAAAAGTACGAAAGCTGAAAAGCGCAAATCGTCTCTCACCAAACTTCTACTAACACAAGATAAACATGAGATTAGCAGAAGAAGCCCAAAGGGTGGCGCACTGGCTATTGAACATCCTTTTTCTAGTCCCATCATACGTGTTGTACGTCACTGCGTTCTGGACGGTCGGAATTTGGTGTGACCGTGTGTATGCAAGACAGCTTGAGAGGAATTCTGTCAGAACTCCATCTGAAAAACTTTCAGAGTTTATTCCGACGGTAAAACCGGTCGTGTGTACAGGTCATTAGAAGGCATTTGACAGGTGGTGAGGAGGCCATATCACCTCCACAGCACCTGTTTTAACGCTTTAAACCACACACTAGCATGCAGTTGCGAGTCAGTTACTGGATGGCCCTATTCAGTTAAATGGGTTGCATTCAGTGGTTGGTACTGCTTGTTGGGTATGTTAGTGAGGATATTTTTTTCTGTGCTGAAATACGAGGTATTGTGGACATGTCATGCATACACCTTCCTACACAGCCTTTGCTGCTTCAGGGGAAGCAGTTAAGGGACCAACAAATGTGGCTCAGCTGTGTTTTTACACTCCCCCACCCTACCCGCAAGCAAAAATTAGGCCTTTGGTAGACCATTACAAAATCTTAGTTTATGTGGAGAAAAAGATATAGCATTTATATTTCTGTGTTTATTTAAGTGTGATAAGCTCATTACAATCGATAATGATTTTTTTTTTACATGAGCATTTGTAGAGATATATATATATATATATATATATATATATATATATATATATATATATATATATATATATATATATTTGCTCTTTCTGTCATGACTTATCAAATGTTACTGTAGTGTTAAAGTTTTTCTGTCTCCTTCCCGTAGTCCTCCTAGGTGACTGTGATCCTGCATATTACAAGCCACATCATCTTCAATTAATGTGCAGAAAGTGCGACCTCTGCACTGAATATTGAATATATTTCTCACACTGAGTAATTAGAGACTACATCAACCCAGATTTATGTTTTGTCTAAAGCCACTGCTGAGCTAAGCCACTGGCTCATGCCATACCTGGAAAAATGTGGTGCAAGGTATAATTAAATTACTTTATGTAACCATGGAAACGCAATGCAAATCCCTGTAAGACAATGACAGAGGAGGTCTGTAATTCAGGTCAACCCAGTTTCTCTTTTATATAAATAAGTTTAAAACATTTTGCAGATATAAAGTTGAAATACATTTGTGAAAACAGGTATGTTAACTGTTACCAAAAAAATACTGACAACCGTCTATCATTCTGCACCTAGGAAATATTTTTAAGCAAGCTTAAAGAGGTTTTAAACCTTCCTGAAATATTTGTACCTATAGGTAAGCCTAGAAAATAAGGCTTACCTATAGGCACTGTAAATATCTCCTAAACATGTGCCGTATGCATACTAGCACATTATGCCTTTACTGTGCAGGGAAGGAAAAAAAACAAAAAATATTATATTTTACTTCCTCTTTAACACATGCACTAAAAAAAGTGTATAAGATATATGTACAGAATGGAGCAGAATGTGTTAGAAGACAAGAACATATTTGGGGGGCACACCCTACAATACGTTTAAATTCAAGATGGTGCTGCTGTAAGACCTACAAACATTCGGGGTACTTTGTCGCAGTAAGTGGGCTTAGCACTATTTGACCATATAGTGTGACCAAACCCCCGTATTTTTTGAATATGTTCAGGTGTTTTTAACTAGCCTTGCAGGAAATGTCATTCTTGTATGTGTGCGCTGTAAAATATTTTGTACTTTTTGTAGGTCTTATAGCAGCACCATGTTGAATTTAAACGCATTGTAGGGTGTGCCCCTCAAATATGTTCTTGTATATTGCAATAGACCCTGACCAGGTTTTTTGGGCTGGAGCACCCCTCCCCCTCCTCATTACCTCTTATTTAGTGGCCTCCAGTGCATAGGATGTATCCCCTTCAGTTCTCCCACATAGAGGAGTTCAGCTCCCATGGTTAAGACAAAGGATCTTCCATTCTATTACTAGAGTAGGACCCACTAATTCGGGGTACTTTGTCGCAGTAAGTGGGCTTAGCACTATATGACCATATAGTGTGACCAAACCCCCGTATTTTTTGAATATGTTCAGGTGTATTTAACTAGCCTTGCAGGAAATGTCATTCTTGTATGTGTGCGCTGTAAAATATTTTGTACTGTGTTAGAAGACAGTTATGCTAAAATAATAGAAAATTAAATAGTTTTGCCTGAGCTGGATTCTAATGATATATATCTCATTGAAGATAGAAAAATGGTATTAGGTGATAATCTCATCTCTGTGGGTGACCCCCTACTGGGCTTGTTAAAGTGTATGTAAAGCCTAACAGTGAACATTTCTCATGTTCTTCTTATTGGTTTGTTAAGTTTACCATTAAAGGGTTTTGTTATACCTGCAGTACACATTCCCCTTCACTGCACTTCACCTCCATTTCAGCCACTTGGTCCCTTTAACTTTTAATATCACTTTGAAAAAATGTCATTGAGTCTACATCTGAAAAAAGTCTAATGACTCTGCTGCCTAAAGGCATATAAGTCTCAAACATTTGCTTTGCTTAAAGAGGAATTCCTGGTATGTAGGTATGTATGCATGTATTTTATGCATACAGTAGACACATTGGTTCAGCTTGAACGAATGTAGCTATGTATATACTACAGTATACCTGGCTGATGTCCCTGGAAGCTGGAAATCACTGAAGACACAGCTAATCCAGTGACCTCCACTTGCTCTTATGAATGAATGAACACCCCCCCAGGTAAGTATTAAGGGACTTTGTAGGCAACAAAAGAAAAATTAATCAAAAAATGTATACATTTTTAAATGATATTTATTTTAAAGAAGATATAAAATTATTCAGGTGCAAACATCACCAAAGAGTATATTGAATAAAAACAGCAAGTTTCAACAATAAATCGTTAGTGCGTGGTAGTTTAGTGGATATTCGGCCCAACGCGTTTCAGGACACTTGAGGGGTCCTTTCATCAGGGGCATTCAAGACAAGGTGAAAACTACCATAGCATATTCGATTATGTAAACTTGATACTGCATACACCTCCAAACAGAATGCCAATTGATGTCATACAGCCATAACAACACAGCAGATGCCGTGGGGCAGTGTGGGATAAAGATGACTGGTTAGTTGTAGCTAACCAAAAGTTTTGCGTAGTTGAATGTAAATTGATATAATGCTTCAGTAGAGCAAGTAGCCACACTCTAAGCGGCAAGTGTCTTATAGTGGATGTTAGTACTGAGCTATCCCAAACACATGCTGACGTCCATCCTGAAGGGAGTGGAGGAGATCCATCACCCAGTGACTGCCCTACTGCATTCTGAACACAGTAGGTTGGCCACTCGGCACGGGTGCTATTCAAAGAATGCTTTGCATTCTTGGAATGATCATAAACCGTTCTCTGATTGGACATGGTTGAGATTGTGACATCACTTCCCAGCCCCTCCACTTCATCCAATCAGACAACTCTTTTGTATTCATTTAGAAAATGCAAAGCATTCTTTAACCACCTCAATACAGGACACTTACACCCCCTTCCTGCCCAGACCAATTTTCAGCTTTCAGCGCTCTCACGCTTTGAATGACAATTACTCAGTCATGCAGCAATGTACCCATATGAAATTTGCATCCTTTTTTCACACAAATGGAGCTTTCTTTTGGTGGTATTTAATCACTAGTTGTTTTTTTATTTTTTGTGCTATAAATAAAAAAAGACTGTAAATTTTGTGAAAAAAATGCCTTTTTCTTTATTTCTGTCATAAAATTTAGCAAATTAGTAAGTTTTCTTCATAAATTTTGGACAAAATTTATACTGCTACATAGCTTTGGTAAAAATAACCCAAATTAGTGTATATTTTTTGGTCTTTGTGAAAGTTATAGAGTCTACAAACTATGGTGCCAATCACTGAAAATTGATCACACCTGATCAGGCCTTCAGTACATCAGGTGTATCTCATTTCTTGAGACACTAACAAGTCCGGAAAGTAGAAATATCCCCCAAATGACCTCTTTTTAGAAAGTAGACATTGGTGAGTTTTTTTGAGTTGTATTTTTTTCCCACAATTCTTTGCAAAATGAAGATTTTGCATACAACAGATTACACCCCAAAATACATTCTGCTACTCTTCCCGAGTATGGCGATACCACATGTGTGAGACTTTTACACAGCCTGGCCACATACAAAGGCCCAACATTGAAGTAGCACCTTCAGGCGTTCTAGGAGCATAAATTACACATCTCATTTCATTCCTACCTATCACACTTTAGAAGGTCCTTGAGCACCAGGACAGTAGAATTACACACAAAATGACCCCATTTTGGAAAGCAAACACCCCAATGTATATTCTATGAGGCATGGGCTGTATACAGGTACTCAGGTACTCTGATGGCCTGGTGACAGGTACTCGTGTACTCTGATGGCCTGGTGACAGGTACTTGTGTACTCTGATGGCCTGGTGACAGGTACTCGGGTACTCTGATGGCCTGGTGACAGGTACTTGGGTACTTTGATGGCCTGGTGACTGGTATTCAGGTACTCTGAAGGGCGGTGACAGGTACTCAGGTACTCGGTATGCATATGGATTGTGACAGGTACTCGAGTACTCAGATGGACTGTGACAGGTACTCAGATGGATTGTGACAGGTACTCAGATGAACTGCGACAGGTACTCGGGTACTCAGATGAACTGTGACAGGTACTTGGGTACTCAGATGAACTGTGACAGGTACTCGGGTACTCAGATTGACTGTGACAGGTACTTTGATGGGTGTTGACAGGTACTTTGATGGGTGGTGACTGGTACTCAGATGAACTGTGACAGGTACTTTGATGGGTGGTGACAGGTACTTTGATGGGTGGTGACAGGTCCTCTTTATTGGGGGGGCAATCAGTGTGGTTGGTGTACACTATAAGCGGTAACGAGATGCTACCACAATCTCCTTCTCACACATGATCGGTGTGTGAGGAGGAGAACCCGGTAACATCTTGTTACCGCTCTATGTTTACATTTGGTGATTGGCTGTGAAAGGATCACAGCCGATCACGTGCTAAACAGCCGCCGGCCAATGGCTGTTTACCAGCATCGGTGACCAGCAGTGTTGCCGGGAACAAGCTGCCACCGACATGCACGAGCAGCACACTCGCGATCGCGCGCATGCACCGTGCAAAGTGGGGTGGGGACTGAGGATAGACGAACCCAGTGTCCAGGTCGTTTAACAACTGGTTACAGGCCTTCTGTATTTTTTCGGGAATTTTGTGTGAAAAATTTCCAGAAAAAAGCGCTGGACTTTTCCAGCATTAAACATTGTCCTTGAGGCGTTTAAGCATTTTGGTGGTACTGCTTGGTTTAATTACGACAAGGCATTTTGTCAGAAGTTGTCACGACATTGAAATGGGGAGTGAAGGACGTAGGCCTTTGGCTAAACCTTTTCCTCCCTCAAAGATCAGTTTATGCTAAGCAGAACCCAAATTCTCTGCCTGCAACCACTTTCCATATATAAAAAAGGTATTTTCTTCAACTTTAACGATGGCCAGTGCAAATGGCCAAACTCATGCAAATACCAGCATGAGTGTGCCTTTTGTGGCGGAACACATCCAGTGTCAAAGTGTTTTTAATGTCCGCAGCTAATCAGCGATCAGGGGAATTTTTCCAAAAGCATTAACGCCGGTGAAATGGCAAGATATGCTCCCATGGCTCAGAGCATTTCCAGACCAGCTACTAATTGAAGGCTTTCGAGATGGGTTTTTATTACCTACTTTCTCTGGTCAGGGGTGTACTTTGATTAAAAATGTAAAATCTGTAGAGAATTTTTCAGATGTAGTCTTTGAAGGCCCCTTTAGCTTTCCTCCTTTTAGTAATTTTAGGATTTCTCCTTTGGGCATTGTCCCTAAGAAAAAAAAAAAACTCTTAGATTAATACATCATCTGTCATTTCCTAAAGGACAATCGCTTAATGACCAAATTGATGATAGCCTGGTGTCAGTTACTTATGCTTCTTTTGAAGACGCTCTAAAAAAGCTTAGATATTTGGGGAAAGGAAGGATGATGTTAAATCAGTCTTCCGCTTTCTTCCAATTAATCCATTATGTTTTAATTTATTAGGTTTTTTCTTCAAAGATAATTTTTATTTTGATAAATGTTTACCGATGGGTTGTTCACTGTCTTGTTTTTATTTTGAATCATTTTCTTCTTTTTTAGAATGGGTGGTTAGTACAGAAGCCAGTTCTAAATTTATAATACATTATTTAATTGACTTTTTATTTTTAGGCCCGGCCAATTCTTCCCACTGTTTTCTATTATTAGAAACATTTTTTTTAAATGTATTCTCACTTTGGTAATCTATTGTCCTTTGAAAAGATGGCTTGACCCTCAACTTTTCTGGATTTATTGGGTATCAGTATTGATACTGAATTAATGGAGTTTCAGCTGCCATAAGAAAAGGTAAACAAGCTTAGGGCTCTGTTATTGGTTATAATTTGCAAAAATAAAGTGTGTTTAAAAGAAATGCGGTCACTTCTAGGTCTTTTGACTTTTGCTTCTAGGATCATGCCATTTGGCAAAGTGTTCTCTAGAAGATTATGTCTTGCAGTTTCTGGTTTAAAATTCCCCTTTGCTCATATTAGAATTACACATGATATGAGGGAAGATCTATTAGTTTGGCTGCAACTTCATACATATTTTAATGGTAGGACTATGTGGCAAGAAGAATTTATTTTGGACAAAGACTTTTTTTTCTATTCACTGACACCGCTGGGTCTTGTGGTTTTGCTGCAGTTTGGCAATCCCATTGGTGCGCTGACCATTGGAATCCCAGCTGGCAAAGGAAAGGTTATTTAAAAAATATAGCTCTTTTAGAACTACTTCCAATTATTGTGGGTCAAGAGATTTGGGGTCCTTATTTTAAAAATAAGCGGATATTGGTGAGAACTGATAATAAGGGAGTTATGAATGCTATTAATTGCTTAACATCCAAGTCGCCACCAGTCATTGTCCTTTCGCACCATATGATCTTCAAATGTCTAAGTTTGAATATTTGGTTGAAAGCGATTCGTGTGGCTGGGAAGGACAATGACTTGGCAGATTCATTATCTCCTGATAGTTCACAAGCTAACGCTCTACACCCTGTGATACCTCCACTGCACTTCTGAATAAGTGAAAAAGTATAATTTAATTAAACTATAGCTGCTACTTAATATGTAACAAATACGTGACTGATTTTAAACCTCTAGAGATAAGTGGAATAAATAGTAGCTCTCAAATAAATAAAAAATGAAAAAATAAAAATAAAAATGAAAAATAAAAATAAAAATGTGCTAATGAAAGCAATAATCAATCTAAATGAATAGTAAAAGTATATATTTGTAAATATTGACAATAATACCCTCATTGAAAATCAGTCACAATATGAATGTGATCTGACAAAGTTATTGGTGAACACTGTGAGCAAACACATCCTATCACATTATGTTCAAAACAACACACCCTGTGGCAGATGTGAAAATGATAAATTAATTCTTAACATAAAGTTCATATCATGTGAATATATTCTAACAAAAGAAGGTATTGGTGAACACCGTGCAAACACATCATATCACATAATAATCAAAACAACACACCCTGTGACAGATGTGAAATAATGAATAAAGTGTTGAAATAAATTTCATAAATTATGAATATTCCGATGAATGGTCTGAATCCCATTGAATCCCATGAATAAGTCGGTTGCGATGAAACATGTCGGGGCGTGGCTATACGGCAAGCATCTGAAGTGTGACGCAAGATGTTGTGACGTGACACGCTGCATCGAATGGTGGAGACTTGAGACTAGGAGTGGGTGAGACTGCACAGCTGACTTAAACTTAATAATTTGCCTTCTTTTTTGCAATATTTTTCAGTTAAACAAGCTTTGAAAGGTTATAAGAAAAATAAATTTAAATCGGATCCACGTAAACCTATTACTCCAGATGTTTTGGGTAAACTTTGTTCGGTTACTGAACAGGTTTGTTTTTCTTCATTCGAGTCAGTACTTTGTCGAGTGGTATTTTCTGTTACATTTTTCGCTGCACTTAGAGTTTCTGAGCTGATTTTTATTCAAGCTTCTGATATTATTCTTTCTGATACAACTGTACAAATATTTATTAGTCGTTCAAAATCAGATCAACTAGGAAAAGGTAATTGGATCAATTCATATGCTTGTAGTAGCTCTCCTATTTGCCCAGTAAAATTGTTAAAAAATGATTTACGTATTAGACCTTTAGTGGGTTCAGGTTTTTCATACATGAGTCAGGTTCCCCTCTTACTAAATACCAATTCATATGTGTCTTTAAAAAATGCTTAAAAATTTTGAACTTAAACAATTCTCATTTCACATCTCATTCATTTAGAATTGGAGCGGCTACTGAAGCATCAAGGTTATGGTTAGATGCTAACATAATAAAGAAAGTAGGTATAGTGGGGACGGAAAGTATTCAGACCCCCTTAAATTTTTCACTCTTTGTTATATTGCAGCCATTTGCTAAAATCATTTAAGTTAATTTTTTTTCCTCATTAATGTATACACAGCACCCCATATTGACAGAAAAACACAGAATTGTTGACATTTTTGCAGATTTATTAAAAAAGAAAATCTGAAATATCACATGGTCCTAAGTATTCAGACCCTTTGCTCAGTATTTAGTAGAAGCACCCTCTTGATCTAATACAGCCATGAGTCTTTTGGGGAAAGTTTTTCACACCTGGATTTGGGGATCCTTTGCCATTCCTCCTTGCAGATCCTCTCCAATTTTGTCAGGTTGGATGGTAAACATTGGTGGACAGCCATTTTTAGGTCTCTCCAGAGATGCTCAATTGGGTTTAAGTCAGGGCTCTGGCTGGGCCATTCAAGAACAGTCACGGAGTTGTTGTGAAGCCACTCCTTCATTATTTTAGCTGTGTGCTTAGGGTCATTGTCTTGTTGGAAGGTAAACCTTCCACCCAGTCTGAGGTCCTGAGCACTCTGGAGAAGGTTTTCGTTCAGAATATCCCTGTACTTGGTGGCATTTATCTTTCCCTCAATTGCAACCAGTCGTCCTGTCCCTGCAGCTGAAAAACACCCCCACAGTATGATGCTGCCACCACCATGCTTCACTGTTGGGACTGTATTGGACAGGTGATGAGCAGTGCCTGGTTTTCTCCACACATACTGTTTAGAATTAAGGCCAAAAAGTTCTATCTTGGTCTAATCAGACCAGAGAATCTTATTTCTCACCATCTTGGAGTCCTTCAGGTGTTTTTTTAGCAAACTCCATGCTGGCTTTCATGTGTCTTGCACGGAGGAGAGGCTTTCGTTGGGCCACTCTGCCATAAAGCCCCGACTGGTGGAGGGCTGCAGTGATGGTTGACTTTCTACAACTTTCTCCCATCTCCCGACTGCATCTCTGCTCAGCCACAGTGATCTTTGGGTTCTTCTTTACCTCTCTCACCAAGGCTCTTCTCCCCCCCCGATAGCTCAGTTTGGCCGGAAGCTCTAGGAAGGGTTCTGGTCATCCCAACGACTTCCACTGTGCTCTTAGGAACCTTGAGTGCAGCAGAATTTTTTTGTAACCTTGGCCAGATCTGTGCCTTGCCACAATTCTGTCTGAGCTCTTCAGGCAGTTCCTTTGACCTCATGATTTTCATTTGCTCTGACATGCACTGTGAGCTGTAAGGTCTTATATAGACAGGTGTGTGGCTTTCCTAATCAAGTCCAATCAGTATAATCAAACACAGCTGGACTCAAATGAAGGTGTAGAACCATCTCAAGGATGATCAGAAGAAATGGACAACACCTGAGTTAAATATGAGTGTCACAGCAAAGGATCTGAAAACTTTGGACCATGTGATATTTTAGTTTTTTCTTTTTTAATAAATCTGCAAAAATGTCAACAATTCTGTGTTTTTCTGTCAATATGGGGTGCTGTGTGTACATTAATGAGGAAAAAAAGAAACTTAAATGATTTTAGCGAATGGCTGCAATATAACAAAGAGTGAAAAATTTAAGAGGGTCTAAATACTTTCCGTCCCCACTGTAGATAGAAGTCTGATAGCTATTTGTTATATATTCATCCTAATTAGGGATGAGCCGAACACCCCCCTGTTCAGTTTGCACCAGAACATGCGAACAGGCAAAAAATCTGTTTGAACACGCAAACACCATTAAAGTCTATGGGACAGGAACATGAATAATCAAAAGTGCTAATTTTAACTCTTATATGCAATTTATGGTCATAAAAAGTGTTTGGGGACCTGGATCCTGGATCCTGCCCCAGGGGACATGGATCAATGCAAAAAAGTTCTAAAAACAGCCGTTTTTTCAGGAGCAGTGATTTTAATAATGCTTAAAGTGAAACAATAAAAGTGTAATATTCCGAAATATTAAATTTCGTACCTGGGGGTTGTCTATAGTATGCCTGTAAAGGGGCGCATGTTTCCTATGTTTAGAACAGTCTGACAGCAAAATGACATTTCAAAGGAAAAAAAGTCATTTAAAACTACTCGCAGCTATTGATGAATTGCCGGTCCGACAATACACATAAAAGTTCATTGATAAAAACGGCATGGGAATTCCCCCCAGGGGATCTCCGAACCAAAATTTAAAAAAAAATTACGTGGGGGAGCCTCCCATCCCATCATGCTGGATGCGGAGTGGCCCAGAAGATGAAGGGAAGAAGACGCCTGCGTGGCGGAGGAAGATGCCGGACGAGAACACTGGAGGAAGAACCAGAAGAACCAGAAGAAGAAGAAGATGGAGGAAGAAACCGAATGAAGATAGAAGAAAAAAGAAGCATTCAAATAAAGGAATTGTCAAAAACTGTCTCTTGTCATTTTTAACATTTTTGACACTTTTTTTACTTTTGTACCCCCTTACCATTTCACACAGGGGGGAGGGCCAGGATCTGGGGGTCCCCTTGTTAAAGAGGGCTTCCAGATTCCAATAAGCCCCCCGCCCGCAGACCCCCACAACCACCGGGCAAGGGTTGTGGGGATGAGGCCCTTGTCCCCATCAACATGGGGACAAGGTGTTTTGGGGGGTGTTTTGGGAGCAGGACCCAGGCCCCCAAACACTTTTTATGACAATAACTTGCATATAAGCCTTTAAAATTAGCACTTTTGATTTCTCCCATAGACTTTTAAAGGGTGTTCCGCGGCTTTCAAATTTGCCGCGAACACCCCAAATTGTTCGATGTTCAGTGAACTGGCGAACAGCCGATGTTCGAGTCTAACATGAGTTCGACTCAAACTCGAAGCTCATCCCTAATCCTAATCATTCTTTTTGATTAATTTCAGGTAAATGCTGGGTAATATGGATTATTGGACATTTCTATGTTTTTTGGGCACAACTGAGCTAAGAAAAGAGTTTATACTAACAATTTTGGTTTGGATCCAAAGAAGTTTAGGGTTTTTCGGAGTGGTAAAAGAGGTATGGTGTGGGCTGATTTAATTTTAGAAATAGGGAAGCTACTTCAGCGTTTTCCTCCACCAGATGTATTTATTGTACATCTTGGGGGAAATGATATTGAAAAACGAAAAATGTTAAATATAATTTTCAGAATAAGGGACGATTTACACAGGATTCAGTTGTCCTTGCCTCACAATGCTATAATATTTCTGAGGTAGTGCAAAGGCTGGGATGGCTTTATCCTCCTTCAATGCGCCCTTTGGAAAAAAATAGAAAAAGGGTGAATAAAGCAGTGCCTAAATTACTTCAAGTTTTAGGTATTGTATCATTCAGACATGTGGAGTCAGAGGGAGGTATAAAGGGTTTGTATAGAAAGGATGGGATTCATTTATCCGACATTGGGTTAGATATTTTTAAAGCAGACTTGTATTCTTGTGTTGAAATGGCTGCTGTGCGAGTTCTGGGGACAGGTGGGTTTAAGACCACCTGTCTTTTGGAAAGTTATAAAGTCTGGAATATATTATATGCAGCCTGAGTCATAGTGGCTAGGTTGTTTAAAGTTTATATATTTGGTTTTCTTATGATAAATTTAATCTATTGTTTTTTAAACCAATAATAAACAGTTGCGGCCTTATTAAATCCAACACTTGTCTGCTTTTCTTTTATTTTAAAGTTAAGATTGTTATTTAGGATTCCTGCCTGCTGTCCCATGATACGAAAAGGGGGAGACAGTTTCAATTCCCCCTTTTCCTCATGGGAAGAGCGTCAGGAATGAACAGTTTCAAGCTCCCCCTGGGAGCTTGTGGCTCTCAGGTGGATCTCCTGGTACTCACATGGCTTGGGAGAGAATACAGATGACCTCTCCTAGGCCTCAAGTACTAGCCCTGTAAACTGGATAAATCTGGACAGATCCGGACCCCAAAAAGGGGGTTCTGTCCCGTCATTAACAATCGCTCCAGAAGACAGCGCTGTGGTGTTCCCCTGCCCCCTCGCCTTTTGTCGTGGCTGTAGTTATGTGGTGGTGTCACCTTTTGTAAAAAAAAAACACATACAAAGGGGGAATAATATGTAGAAAGTAATAGTTATCAGATGTTATATTGATAGTTATGGAGTCTGGAATATATTATATGCAGCCTGATTCGTAGTGGCTAAGTTTTTTAAAGTTTATATATTTGGTTTTCTTATGATCAATTAATCTATTGTTTTTGAAACCAATAATAAACAGTTGTGGCCTTATTAAATCCAACACTTGTCTGCTTTTCTTTTATTTTAAAGTTAAGTTTGTTATTTAGGGTTCCTGCCTGCTGTCCCATGCAGCAGGGCAGTCACTCAGCATGGGACCTAGAAGCAAGTGGACATCACTGGAGTTGCTGTGTCGTCTGGTGATTTCCAGCTTTCAGGGATATCAGCAAGGTATGGTATATGCATAGTTATATTGGTCCAAACTGAAGGTTCCATAAAAATTATTTACACTTTTTGCACTTATTAAGCTCTTTTGAGAGTGGTCTTTATTAAATTGACATTTATTTTCACATGTATTGTGCTATAGTACCTGCTGCTGATCCAAATTAATTGATGCTGAAGGACTAAGCGCCGGTTCACATTAGAAGCGGCACGACTTGCAGGTCACCTCACCGAGGCGACCTGCACACGACTGCCGCGGTGACTTGCAAGACGACTTCTGTATAGAAGTCTATGCAAGTCGCCCCCAAAGTAGTACAGGAACCTTTCTTCTAAGTCGGAGCTACTTGCGTCGCTCCGATTAGAACGGTTCCATTGTACAGAACGGGAGGCGACTTGTCAGGCGGCTAGGTCGCCTGACAAGTCGCCCCCGTGTGAACCGGCTCTAAAGGTGAGTATTTTCAACAATGATTTAGCTTTAAATGCTGATACATTTACTGTTTAACCCCTTGCTGATGGCTCATTCTGCTGACCGGCTCATGCCGATATACGTCGGCAGAATGGCACGTACAGGCATATTAACGTACCTGTACATCACTGTTAAGACGCAGCATTGTGGGCGAGTGCACCGCCGCAAGCTCCATGAGTGTGATGTCCGCGGGGATACCTGCAATCATCTCACAGAGAGGAAGAACGGGGAAATGCTGATGTAAACAAGCATTTCCCCATTCTTCCTAGTAACAGGACACTGATCACAGCTTCCTGTGATCGGGAGCGGTGATCAGTGTTGTGACACACGTAGCCCACCCCCCCTACAGTTAGAACACATCCCTAGGACACTAAACCCCTTCATCACCCCCTCCTGGTTAACCCCTTCACTGCCAGTCACATTTACACAGTAATCATCAGCATTTTTATAGCATTTTTATAGCACTGATCGCTATATAAATGTGAATGGTCCCAAAATAGTAGCAAAAGTGTCCGATGTGTCCACCATAATGTCGCAGTCACGATAAAAATCGCTGGTCGCCGCCAAAAAAAAAAATATTGATAAAAATGCCATAAAACTATCCCCTATTTTGTAGACGGTATAACTTTTGCGCAAACCAATCAAACGCTTATTGTGATTTTTTTTTTTTACCAAAAATATGTAGAAGAATACGTATCGGCCTAAATTGAGGAAAACAAAATTTTTTATATATTTTTTGGGGATATTTATTATAGCAAAAAGTAAAAAATATATATGTATAAATCCGCGCTTAGGACAATCTAAGGGCTGCTGCCTATCCCTAATTAGTACCCCTAGGGGTCTAATTGCAAGAGTGGATAGAAATATTAATTGATTAGTATTACAAAATATTAGAAACTATGCCCTAAGTTCAGATATCTGTGACATGTAGGAACTCCATCAATAGATGCCGTATTCCGGTCTCAAGATAGAACCTATAATATGAGAGGGCCTGAAAAAAATATAAAATAATATAAAATAGAATAAAACACCTGTGATGCAAAAAGGTAATTGGTTAATGCTGGAAAATTTTTTGAAGAATACCCAAGTGAAAAAATTATAATCTGCCGTGTGTTGATGTGCTGACAGAAGTGAAACAAAATAGTTCAATAAGCAATACAAAAATAAAAATGAAATAGACCCCAAAGTTCAAAAGTATTGGGACAAAATGGCGCCAGAAAACAAAAAAAAAATTTTTTTGAATGGAATAAGAAAACATCAGTGAATTAAGAGTGTCAGTGCAATATGTATTAAACCAGTCTCAAATTACAAGTAAAATGTTGACTTGGGTAATGAATAACCCCAAGGTTCAAAAGTATTGTGACAGTGAACGCCTGCTAAGAATAAAGTGAAATGTAGGGTAAACCACTCCCTAAACATAAAATACAATGCATATAGCAGTCCCAAAAATATCATACACAGAATATAATTTCCAGTATCTTATAGCTAGTGATGGTTCATTTCTAAAAAGTTTGTTTATATATAAATATACTCCATGTAGAAGAGTTTTTGACCAGACGGGAGAAGTAAGTTCAGTGTATATACTAAATATTTTTCACCCTTGAGGGCATTACATCAGTGACTTGAAGTGCTCACCCCCCAGTGCTCCCCCACTCACCAGAGTTGATTACCCCTGCAGGGGTAACGAGCGACAGAGTGGGTGCCTTAGGGTTGTTGGTGATCTCTCCGATTGTACTGCTGTTTCTATATATAATGCGATCCTTACGAGTATTCGAGGGTAAGCTATGTGCTCCAAAATGACCAGGTTACTCCATACCACCTTTGTCTGTAAAACTCTCTGGAAAAACAGAGAAACACAAGGAGGCTTCCTTCGTGAAGTAAGTCAGGTATTTATTGCACAAAAACTAAAAACAGTCCACAATAGCAAGTCTCAATGGAGAAAAATAGTAAAACCGGCACCGCTGTATGCAAGGATGGGACCTGAAGCGAGCTGTAAGCGTGCGTCCCACCTTGCGTTCCAGCCTCCACTTCCGGGTATGATGTGTGAGCGTGACTCTGCCTTACGCGTTTCGTCATAGGACGTTTTCACCGTCTTTTTACTCGTAAGGATCGCATTATATATAGAAACAGCAGTACAATCGGAGAGATCACCAACAACCCTAAGGCACCCACTCTGTCGCTCGTTACCCCTGCAGGGGTGATCAACTCTGGTGAGTGGGGGAGCACTGGGGGGTGAGCACTTCAAGTCACTACCTGAATAACAAGCACAGAAGTCACTGATGTAATGTCCTCAAGGGTGAAAAATATTTAGTATATACACTGAACTTACTTCTCCCGTCTGGTCAAAAACTCTTCTACATGGAGTATATTTATATATAAACAAACTTTTTAGAAATGAACCATCACTAGCTATAAGATACTGGAAATTATATTCTGTGTATGATATTTTTGGGACTGCTATATGCATTGTATTTTATGTTTAGGGAGTGGTTTACCCTACATTTCACTTTATTAAGATTCTTACACTTTATTCTTAGCAGGCGTTCACTGTCACAATACTTTTGAACCTTGGGGTTATTCACTACCCAATTCAACATTTTACTTGTAATTTGAGACTGGTTTAATACATATTGCACTGACACTCTTAATTCACTGATGTTTTCTTATTCCATTCAAAAAAATTTTTTTTTGTTTTCTGGCGCCATTTTGTCCCAATACTTTTGAACTTTGGGGTCTATTTCATTTTTATTTTTGTATTGCTTATTGAACTATTTTGTGTCACTTCTGTCAGCACATCAACACACGGCAGATTACAATTTTTTCACTGGGGTATTCTTCAAAAAATTTTCCAACATTAACCAATTACCTTTTTGCATCACAGGTGTTTTATTCTATTTTATATTATTTTATATTTTTTTCCGGCCCTCTCATATTATAGGTTCTATCTTGAGACTGGAATACGGCATCTATTGATGGAGTTCCTACATGTCACAGATATCTGAACTTAGGGCATAGTTTCTAATATTTTGTAATACTAATCAATTAATATAGAGGGCAGCGCCATTTCTATCTCCTTACTATCTATCCAAAAAGTAAAAAATATTGTGTTTTTTTTTCAAAATTGTCGCATTTTTTTGTTTATAGCTCAAAAAATAAAAACGCAGAGGTGATCGAATACCACCAAAAGAAAGCTCTATTTGTGGGGAAAAAAGGACGCTGATTTTGTGTGGGAGCCACGTCGCATGACCGCGCAATTGTCAGTTAAAGTGACGCAGTGCCGAATCACAAAAAGTGCTCTGGTCTTTGGCCAGCCAAATGGTCCAGGGCTAAAGTGGTTAAAGTCAAATGGCAGTTTCTGGAGAAAATCATCCCATCCAGGTAATTTGTAAACCTTGCAAGTATTTCCCAAAATTTTGTTCAAGCAGGATGTATATCACCTTCTGAGTGTTCTCTTCATTTTAATATGAAATCTTGTATCATCTGCATCCATTTGAGTATGCAAGCTCTTTGAAAGTATTTTACTAAAAGTAAAATGTCTATTTTAGGGATTGCCAGCAGTTTGATTTCCATCTCTGTGCAGTCTTCTCTAAAAACCAGTGAGTCAATCACACAAGCAGGCAATTAGATTTAACAAGACACTCCATACACAAACAGTCCATGGAACATACCAAGTTTTTCATAGATACAAAAAACATCTGAATTACTTGTATTAGAATGTTGTAGAGTATCTAAATTGATATAAACAGGGTATTTATGTATACTGGAAAATGACAAAGGTGCATTAAGGAGATCTGTGTCCATTTACAGCTATGCCCAGTTGCCCACCCCAATACCTTACTTTACCAAATGGATATCAACAATAGGCTAATTTTCACTTTGCATCAAACATTTCACATCTTTGTGGAAACATACATTGTGCACTGCAAAACATTTTGAGGTTTGATTTTATACTGTAGCTGATGAAAGATACGTATAAGAATGTGCTCAACCCTCCCTGGATAAATTAAGTTATAAAAAAAATAGACAAATAATCTTTGGAAGAATATTATTCTAGACTCAGAAATATCACAAACGATCAGTCTAACTGTAGCCTGTACTATATAGAGTAGATCACAAAGAAAAATTTGCGCTAATTGAAATGTGGAAGCAAGCAGCCAGCAAAGTTCGTTGATATCAAACATAAAAATCCAAAAAATATATAATGCGGCGCTAAATTCAATAACTAAAAAGCAGTCCAAAGATGGTCTGAGGAATGGGAGAGATCCAATCACCAGGTATAGTGCAGATGTAAAGGAACACTCGTCACCATGTGGTAATGTAGTCTGCTTACCAGAAGGCTGTGGATAGTAGGCATGTATAGATATTCTCAATAGCATCCAGCAAATCCAGCTCTCTAGAACCCCTCGTACAAACAGAGAACAACTTCCAGATGGTTTCCTTCACAGATTAACATCTCCCATAAATCACATCAGCCATGGGACTTCCAAATATGCAGTCATCAAATACCCAGGGAGAGAAATAAGGGACCCATTTTGAAGCCCAGCCAGGTCTGCAGGGTAGAACAGTTCTGCTCCAGTGCACACGGTCCTGTTTCCGTCCGGCCGCTCTGCTAAGCTGCTACGCTCAGCGAGATGTTCTGGGACCCTCAGATGGCTCCGACAGGCTTCATTGGATCCTTCCCAGTTCTGCCTCACTGTCTGTCCAGCTCACTGAAGTGCAGCAGGATCGTTGATCGGGTCACTCAGCAATGGATGTAGGCCGCGTTCTGTGGAACACCTCTGCACAGGTCCTCACAGGCAGGCCATGCGTCCAAAGAGGACGCATGGCCTGCCTGTGAGGACCGCGTGCACTGGAGAACTGTTCTACCCTGCAGACCTGGTTGGGCTTCACTATGGGTCCCTTATTTCTCTCCCTGGGTATTTGATGACTGCATATTTGGAAGTCCCATGGCTGATGTGATTTATGGGAGATGTTAATCTGTGAAGGAAACCATCTGGAAGTTGTTCTCTGTTTGTACGAGGGGTTCTAGAGAGCTGGATTTGCTGGATACTATTGAGAATATCTATACATGCCTACTATCCACAGCCTCCTGGTAAGCAGACTACATTACCACGTGGTGACGAGTGTTCCTTTACATCTGCACTATACCTGGTGATTGGAGCTCTCCCATTCCTCAGACCATCTTTGGACTGCTTTTTAGTTATTGAATTTAGCGCTGCATTATATTTTTTTTGGATTACTATATAGAGACATATCAGCATGACAGGAAATAATGGATGAATCTTGATCTTGAAGTGCTGAGAGCAGTTTTCTTGTTAAATATATTTATTGAGTTTTCACAAAAGAAAAAAGAAAAAAAAATGGATACATAGCATACATCGAAAGTGCTTTGCAATATAATAAAAAAATGTAGAGTTATCTTACAGCCACGTTTACTTTACGCTAGTTGGAATAAATGATGTAAGAGTAGAGAGATTAATCAAGTAATCAGACTAAGTATCCATAATATTTTAGGAAATAATAATAGAGAAGAAGAAAAAGGAAAGATAAAGATGGAAAGAAGGAAAGAGAGAGTTTCCCGGGATGGTGTTCCGGCCCTCATTAGACATACAAATATAATACATATTTAAGAAGTAAATATGATATACAACTTGGTGTGGTAACAACAAAGATTGGTCAAAATCAGTGGGGAGGTAGTTTTTAACCCATGGTTGCCAAATCTTGCGAAATTTGTTGATTTTATTTTCTTCAATAGCTGTCATCTTTGCATATAAAAGTTTTCTGTTTATTCTGTGTTTGGCTTCAGAAAGAATTAGATCTTGGGACTTCCAAGCCTTAGCAATCATTTGTTTAGCTGCAGTACTAAGTTGGATAAACAATTGGAATTGAGTATGGGTGAGTATTGAGGGTTTAAGGTTTAGGAGTGCCATAGCAGGATCTGGAGGAATTGTGATTTCTAGAGCTTTAAAAGCCATAAGATATATATTCTTCCAGAATTCTTCAACTACAGGACACTGCCACCATAGGTGGAATTGTGTTCCTGATATGTCACATCCTCTAAAGCAGTTAGGTGAATATGTGGGGACAAATTAGCTATTCTAGCTGGTACAAGGTACCAACGTGCTAGAACCTTGTAATTAGTTTCTACAGCAAAACAGTTTGAAGAGGAAGTTTTGGTGGCTGACCATATATTTGACCAATCTTGTTTATCAAACTCTCGATTCATATCCTGTGCCCATTTAGTTGTGTATGAGGGTAGAAACTCACTAGATAGCACATTAAGTTGGTGATATAATATTGAGATAAGTCCTCTAATGTGAGGATCGCTTATACAAATCAGCTCGAATTGAGTCTGTCAGGTCTCCTACTTACCAGACCAGTGAGTCCGCTTGGGCAGAGGGTAGGCTCCCTTACATATCCGACTCGGGACCCCTGATAGAGCAGACAGGGAGCCCACGAGTGCGGAGTGGTATGAGGGCCTGGTGTAAGGATCCGGATGCTGGAAGAGAGGTGGTCCTCCGAACAGCAGGTAGTATTCAGGAACACTAGAAACAGATGCTGAGCAGGAGCTGTTTAGACACACACAGGCAGAGGTTGGCAACGGGCTGGCAGCAGAAGTACAAGAGGAGCAAGCAAAAGCGGGGTCAAACAAGCCGGGGTCAGGTTCAGGCAGCAGTCAGGGAGGTCCAATAGGCAAGCCGGATCGTAACAGATCAGAACTTCAGGAACACAGGAACACAGAGAGGATCACGGAACTTGGCACTGTTGATCAGGCAGCACTAAACAGAGATTGCAGCAAGCCTAAATAGGCCGATTGGGTGCCAAACGCCGCACACGTGCGCGTGCCGATACGCACAGCCACCCGTGCACGCGCCCGAGCGCACCCCCAGACACTGGCGCGCACACCAGCACCATCAGGCACACGCATCCCAATGCCCATAGGCGTACGCGCGCCCGGGCACCACCACGCACACCATGGCCAGCTGGATCAGACACACCAGTGCCCCCAGAAGCACGCACCCCAGCACGCACAGGAACAGGCGCACCAACGCTCCCCAGTGCACACTGACACCCAACCAGGTAACCTCTCTGACAGAGTCATTTGGTTAAGAGTTGAGCCTGTACTAAGAAGTGGTTCATAGAAAATTTTAATTTGTAAATATTTCAGTTTTAGGTAACCCAAAGGTTTCACATAGGACAGGAAAGGTATAAATAGCTTTTGCCGAGGAAAGATTGTATAAACGAGTCAGGTTCATAGAGGACCATACAGAAAATGATCTTGGAAATTTCCAAGCAGGATAGAAGGCTGGATTATTAAGAAATGAAAGCAAGGGATTATGTGGTAATTGAAGATTATGCGTAAATTTACATTTATTCCATACTGCTAGGGTTTGTTTCGTGATAGGATTAGAAAGATGTACTCTATCAGCAGGGCAGAGCCATAAGATATTTGCCACTGAGATAGGGTCACTTTCCACTAATTCAATAGCTACTCATAGGGGAGTTTCTACAGAAGTATGATATTTGGGAATAAGTGCTATCTGTGCGACGTTGAAGTAAGAGGAAAAGTTGGGTAGTCCCAAACCTCCACTAAATTTATTAAGGTAAAGCATAGATTTAGGTATTCAAGGTTTGGTGGTACCCCAAATGAAGGACATAACTCTACGTTGGGTAAGTCTAAGAAAGTAAGATGGTAAAGATATAGGGAGTACCCTAAATAAATACAAGAATTTCGGCAAGATTGACATCTTTACCGCATTAATCCTTCCCAACCATGACAATGAAAGAAGAGCCCATTGTTTCAAGAAGCCAGAAATTTGTTTTAGGAGGGGCAGGTAATTTGCCGTGAAAAGATCTTTAAGGGAAATTGTGAGTTTTATTCCTAGATATGGGAGTTGCTTTGGAACCCAGTTAAAGGGTAAGGAAGTTTGTGCCTGCTGAAGTTCTGAATGAAATAAGGAAATATTTAATGTATTCAATTTTGTTGGGTTAACGTGTAGTCCTGAGATTTGGGCAAAATTATTTAGTGTTTTAAGTAGATTAGGGGTGGATATATGAGGATGTGACAAAAATATGAGGATGTCATCTGCAAAGAGACATAGTTTATGATGATAACCACCTAATTCGAAACCTTTTAATATCAGGATTGGTTCTAATAAGATGTGCCAGGGGTTCTAATAATAGGGCAAAAAGTAATGGGGAAAGAGGACATCCTTGTCTAGTGCCTCTTTTGATATCAATCATTGTTGACTTATAGCCTGCATATTTGATATATGCTCTAGGATTATTGTATAAGGAGGAGACCCAGGTTAAAAAATTGTTTCCAAATCCCCATTTACGAAGGACATATTCCATATAAGGCCATGTAACAGAATCAAATGCTTTCCTTATGTCTAAGGATACAAAGCAAGCTGGGATTCATCTGGTTTTAGCCGCATGAATAAGTAAGAGTGCTCTCCTAATATTAGCTCCAGCCTGGCGTTTAGGCATAAAGCCTGTTTGGTCTTTATGAATTAGATGACCAATAATATTATTCAATCTAGTGGCCAGAATTTTAGCTATTAATTTTATATCAAGGTTGAGGAGGGATATAGGACGATAGTTAGTCCAGGAAGTGGAGTCAGAATGTGGTTTGGGGATCATTGCTATTATAGAGGTGAGAGTCTCCGTTCTAAATGAGTTACCCGTAAGGATCAAATTGAAGGCTTTAGTTAAGACAGGTGTTAAGATATGTGCAAATTATCTATAATATGCTGCCGAGAATCCATCTGGGCCCGGTCTCTTATGTAATTTTAAAGATTTTATTGCGTTAAGAACTTCAGTGTCTGTAATTGGGCATTCGAAGAAGATCTCTCTGTTGTTGATCAAGATTAGGAAGTGTGAAATTGGAAAACAGAGTATCTGTTTGTTTTGTCAAAATTCGGGGCAGAAGAATATATTTAGATAAATTAGAACGAAAAATTTTAAGTATTTTCCCTGGGTTACTAGTGTGTGCTTCTCTGGATAATTTCAATCTGATAGGCATATATATATGTTGTGAATTCTTTAAAATTCTGGCCATAGGTGTATCAGGTTTATTTGCCCTGCGATATTGAACATACTGGCGTTTACGTATAAGCTTATCTGCAGAATCAGTCAGAAAAAGATCTAGGTCCAGGCGGGCTTTTTCTAGTTTGGTATTATTAGTAGCATTTGGGGAGGTTTGAAAAGTTTAATGACAGTCATTAAAGGTAGATTCAAGTTTTGCAAACAATAACTTGCGTTCTCTTTTAAGGGTAGTTGCTTGTTGTATCAGTCTACCCCTAATGACTACCTTGTGCGCCTCCCATAATGTATTAGCAGAGACATCGTCTGTGTCATTAGATAATAGGTAATCAGAGAGTGCTTTTTCAATCTCAACACGATGAGAAGGATGGGTCAGTATTGAATCATTAATACACCAGGTGGTATCATGTGAACTAGGAACTGTGAAAGCGATGGTTATGAATACTGCACAATGGTCTGTCCATGGGAAAGGAATGATTTTGGATGATATGATTTCTGGTAGCATACTTGACAGAATAAGAATATGATCTATTCGTGAAAAGGAGTTATGCGGATAAGAATAGTGAGTGAAGCACCTACTGATAGGGTTCATTTCTCGCCAAGTATCTACCAGGCCATGCGTGGTAAGTAGATGTTGAAAAGTTAGATTTATTGAGTTTGTGGTAGGTCCAGGGGGAGATTTATCCAGGAACGGGAAAATAGTAGCATTAGAATCCCCGCAAATAACAACAGTACCAAACTTATGCACTTCTATAAGTTGAAAAAGTTGAGATAAGAAAGCAGTTGGGCATTTATTGGGAGCATAGTAAGACACAATTGTAATAGGATTATCAGAAATAAATCCTGTTAGGAGAACATATCGTCCCTCAGGGTCTGTTAATTTTGATATAAGGTTAAACGGAGTGGAATGGTGAAAACCAATGAGGGTTCCGCGCTGTTTAACAGTAGTAGAAGCAGTATAGAATTGTGGATAAGATTATGAAAGAAATTTGGGATAAACTTTATCAGTGAAATGAGTTTCCTACAAACATATAATATTAGCTTTCTTCATAGCAAAAGAGCATAAAGCCTTGGTTCACTTATGTGGAGTATTAAACCCCTGTACATTCAATGACAAGATATTTATAGGAGCCATAAACCAACAAACGTGAATACTATATCATAACGAGCAAAGTACTCACCGAGAGCCAGGATCACCAACCCGAGAGTCAGGAGGAAATAGTAAAGGTTAAAGAAAGAAGCAATAGAATAAAAAAAGAAAAAAAGAGAAGAGAATCGAGCAAACCCAATATGAAGACAATTTAGCAGTATATAATCTGCTGCAGCTGTGCAAGGTAGCCAATCACCTTATAACTTCAGCTTGTTTAATTAAGCTTTGGCAATAAAACCTGGAAGCTGATTGGTTTCTGTGCAGAGTTGCACCAGATTTTGCACTCTCCAGCTTTAGTAAATAACCCCCATAGTGTACAAAAACAATACTCATGTACAGTATAAGTAAAACAAAAAATGTGGCGCTAAATAATGTCTGTTACTGTACAAAACCTAACCAGAATGTGATTCAGGGGGTCGGCTGCACAGTAAAAATTTAATAAAACACTCAAATCAACAAGTGTAAAGAATATTGTGTGAACGGTAAACTAAAAAGTACAGTTCTGAACATACACATATAAATGTACAGGTGAGTGAGTGTATTCAACTTGTGTATGGTGATGGGTATCCCTAGATACCAAGATGAATAAATAATCTCTTAGTAGCCACCAGGCCAACAGAGGATTCGGATGTGGATACAATATTGTAAATAAAAAATATGTGCCAAAAAAGTATAAAAATAACAATTAAAATGAAATGTCTGCTGGAAGCAATCCCAAATGTAGAGATGATTATGTAGCCCAACTATGAGTATAATGTTGTACATAAACCGAAAGTGCATATAAGATATCAAAATATCTCACAGACAAAAGGTTAAAGACATAACCAGAACTCGAAGGCACACATATCAAATCAAGCAGACAGTGTGTGAGACTCTAAAGTCTAATATAGCAGGTTATACCATGAATGTGTCTAAAGCAAAATATAAAGAACTTGTGTATAATGGCTAACACAAAATAACACTGATAAAACTGTAGGGTGTATATATAAGTATGAAAGTAGGTAATAATATAACATATAGGGTAAGTGTTATCTCCAAAAAGAATCCGACATGATCAGTACACAACGTGAGTCTAAAGGTTAGTGAGTAGGGATGAGCCGAACATCCCCCTGTTCGGTTCGCACTAGAACATGCGAACAGGAAAAAAGTTTGTTCGAACACGCGAACACCGTTAAAGTCTATGGGACACGAACATGAATATTCAAAAGTGCTAATTTTAAAGGCTTATATGCAAGTTATTGTCATAAAAAGTATTTGGGGACCTGGGTCCTGCCCCAGGGGACATGGATCAATGCAAAAAAAACTTTTAAAAACGGACGTTTTTTCAGGAGCAGTGATTTTAATAATGCTTAAAGTCAAACAATAAAAGTGTAATATCCCTTTAAATTTCGTACCTGGGGGGTGTCTATAGTATGCCTGTAAAGGGGCGAATGTTTCCCGTGTTTAGAACAGTCTGACAGCAAAATGACATTTCAAAGGAAAAAAGCCATTTAAAACTACTCGCGGCTATTGCTGCTTTTTTCCCTCACAGTTTGGCGCAGTATTTCCATTAATTTTTTCATATACAGTATACCCAGCTGGTCAGAGATCATTGCTATTGATGTACCGAAAGCAGCGACTCAAGCCCTGTGCCATGAATAGGATAGTGATGATGCGGTGGCCTTGTGTAAACACAAGATCGTGGAGATCAAAAACAACTGTAGCTCCACAATACAGACTTTTGAGGTATAAGATAGGGTAAACCACACTAATTGTAACAGCATACATTTTGTTAATATTTTTTATCTGCTTTAAAACCGTAATACCAAACCACATAAAAGCATAAAAAAGTGGTCCATACCTTCAGGTCTGGTATGGATATTAAGGGGAACCCTGTGCCAAATAAAAAAAAAATGGCGTAGGAGTCCCCCCCAAAATCCATACCAGACCCTTATCCGAGCACGCAACCTGGCAGACCGCAGGAAAAGAGGGGGGCGAGAGAGCACCCCCGAACCGTACCAGGCCACATGCCCTCAACATGGGGAGGGTGCTTTGAAGTTGCCCCCCCAAAGCACCTTGTCCCCATGTTGATGGGGAGAAGGGCCTCATCCCCACAACCCTTGCTCAGTGGTTGTGGGGGTCTGCAGGTGGGGGCTTATCAGAATCTGGATGCCCCCTTTAACAAGGGGACCCCCAGATCCCGGCCCCCCTATGTGAATTGGTAAGGTACCCCTACCATTTCACAAAAAAAGTGTCAAAAAATAGTAAAAAAGACAGGAGACACTTTGGGACAAGTCCTTTATTAAGAAATAAAAAAAGAAAAATGTCCAGCAATGTCCATTCATCTTCTATCATGCCGCCCGATGAACCGAAAAAAGTAAAAAAAAAACACAATAGCGCCACCTCCATTGGAGGCTCTCGCTGAGTGACGCTTCTTCTCGATGACAGCTGTTATATAGTTGAGGGCGGGGCCACTCTGTGATGTAAATGGGTGACCCCTCCCCCCTGATGCCTTGTGATGTCAGAGGAAGGCGGGGTCCCCTGTTTGTCACCGAGTGGCCCCGCCCTCAGCTATATAGCAGCTGTCATCGGGAAGAAGCGTCACTCAGCGGGAGCCTCCCATGGAGGCGGAGCTGTTGCGTTTTTTTCTTTTTGTGGTTTGTCGGGCAGCATGATAGAAGATGAATGGACATCGCTGGACATTTTTATTTTTTAATAAAGGACTTGTCCCAAAGTGTCTCCTGTCTTTTTTACTATTTTTGGCACTTTTTTTGTGAAATGGTAGGGGTACATCCTTACCAATTCACATGGGGGGGCCGGGATCTGGGAGTCCCCTTGTTAAAGGGGGCTTCCAGATTCCGATAAGCCCCCTGCCCGCAAACCCCCACAACCACCGGGCAGGGGTTGTGGGGATGAGGCCACAGGGTGCTTTGGGGGGCAGCTCCAAAGCACCCTCCCCATGTTGAGGTCATGTGGCCTGGTAGGGTTCAGGAGGGGGGAGCTCTCTTGTCCCCCCCTCTTTTTCCTGCGGCCTGCCAGGTTGCATGCTCAGATAAGAGTCTGGTATGGATTTTGGGGGGCCCTACGTCATTTTTTTAAATTTGGCGCAGGGTTCCCCTTAATTTCCATACCAGACCTGAAGGGCCTGGTATGGATTTTGGGGGGAACCCAACGTAATTTTTTTTCAAATTTTTGGTTTGGGGTTCCCCTTAATATTTATACCAGACCCAAAGGGCCTGGTAATGGACTGGGGAGGGAACCTGATACCATTTTTATCAATGAGTTTTATCTATATTGCCGAGACCCGACAATTCATTACAGCCGCGATCAGTTTTAAATGATTTTTTCCCTTTGGAAATGTAATTTTGCTGTGGTACTTTTCTAAACACGGGAAAACTGTGCCACTTTACAAGCATACTATAGACACCCCCCAGGCACAATATTTATAGGAATATTTCATTTTTATTGTTTCACTTTAAGCATTATTAAAATCACTGCTTCCGAAAAAATGGCCGTTTTTAAAACTTTTTTTTGCATTGATACATGTCCCCTGGGGCAGGACGCAGGTCCCTGAACACTTTTTATGACAATAACTTGCATATAAGCCTTTAAAATAAGTACTTTTGGTTTTTCATGGTAATGTCCCATAGACTTTAACGGTGTTCCGCGGCTTTCGAATTTGCCACGAACACCGCATAATGTTCGTTGTTCGGCGAATGTCCGAACAGCCAAAGTTCAGCCCGAACTTATGCTTGGGCTGAACCATTCGCCCATCCCTAATTAAACCCCCTAGGTTTACCATTTTTATGATATGGATCCAGAAAGATTAACACTGAAGCTTTATCTCTGTCGCCATCCTTACTGAGTTTAGGAATGTGATCAATTACCATGCCATGGAGTACATAGATTTGGTGTTGTGCCTCCACAATGTAAACAGGCATTTAAAAGGCTCAGAAGTCTTGCCTTTATAAACTAGGGGACAGGGACATTTTAGCAGATAAATGCAAAACTCCGTATTGCAGATAAAACATCTTTTAATAAAGAATTTGAGTCCTGTGTGTCAATGTGAGAAAAAATTAACCACAAATCGTCACGCTACAAACATTAGAGTTACAATATTAGTAACAATCTTCTTTTAAATGCAAGAAAATGGGCTGCACACCTGCGCATTTTCAAAATTAAATTTGTTTTTAGTATCCAGCACAAGTTGTCAGCCTTCCACCTTCAGCCACATTCCCCAATGTGTTTCACCCATAACTGGGCTTAGGATAAAGGTAGCCTTGGTAGCAGTGGGATATGCTGTAAACTTTTTTTATCTGACAATTTAAGTCAGGATTTTGAATATTTTTCCCTGTGATCAGTTTTTTTTAACTGCATCTGTATGAATGTAAAGAACATTGTCTAACCTCAGAACATAGTTCCTTATCTCCTGCCAGGATGTGTCCGTGGCATCTGGTGATATTTTTTATACATAAAGAAAGGAAATTGTGGGTTTTTACAAAAGGAATGGTCTTTCTGGGCATCGTGTGTAGGATAGGATTAGTGAATAAAGGATTTTATTAAGTTTAAGAAAGAAGACAAGTAGGTACATAAACAGGTGAGTATCGTCTCACATAGTGCATATAGCTTAACATACATTCGAACAATCACATTGTCGTCAGAGATGAGTAGAGGCATGGGTTCACATAGATTGTTTATGTATGTGATTGTCTGTGACCGTATTCAACTAACAACAGTAATGGAGTAAACAATTGTCGCTGGTATAGTAAATAAGAAGTGAACCCATTGCAGAATGTGGGTGTAGGCAAGAGACGATACGATAAAGATGTTTCAGAGGGGTGAAGATGTAGTACCAAAATAGAAGAGGGGTGAAAGTAGGAAGTATGGGTACGTGCATGTCCAAGGTCTTGGAAATTGCATTGCCAGTGAGTACTTACTGTAGAATGCACACACCCAGAAGGTCAGACAGAGAAAAGGGAGAAACGGGTTCAGAGGGGGAGAAGTCTCCCAATATGGTAGAGCGGTTCAAGTCCAGGACATGTTGCAAGCGAGTAAAATAGAAGTTCAACTACCAAGGCAATAATAAAAATTGGTCAGGAGGTAAGCAGTGCTTGACCCAAGGTTGCCATATTTTTTCACATTTCTGTATTTTGTTGTTTTCAGTGGCTGCCATTTTAGCATAGATAAGGGCCCTGTTCATTCTATGTTCAGCTGCAGCCACAACCAAAGTCTGTGATTTCCACGCCTTGGCTATGGTTTTCTTGGCCCCTTTGGTGAGTTGTAAGAGTAATTGGAACTGGGTACGGGTAAGCTCAGCCGGCTTAAGGTTTAAAAGAGCCCTTGCTGGGTCAGTGTGAATATTGGTTTCCAAGGCCTTGAAGGCCATGGCAAAAATGCTCTTCCAGAACTCTTGAGCGACAGGGCATTGCCACCAGATATGTATGTGGGTGCCAAGTGCTAAGCAGCCTCGAAAACACATCCCTGGATATGATGGGGACAAATTTTGTGATCCTTGCCGGTACAAGATACCAACATGCTAGGACCTTGTAGTTTCGATTGCAATGACATTAGGTGTGAAGGATTTAGTGGCCAGCCAAATATTAGACCAATCTGTGGTCTCAAATGTGAGCTCTAAATCATGTGCCTATTTATTAGTATAGGATGGAAGTGCATTATCTGGAGTGGCATTCAACTGCTGATATAGAATTGAAATGAGAACTCTAATATGTGGGTCACTTTTACAAATACATTCGATTTGTGTAATCTGACTCATGATCCTGTTCTGAGGAATGGCATATAGAAATTTTTAATTTGTAAGTAGCAGAATAATTTAGACCTTGGGAGTCCATAAGAATCACAGAGGGTAGGAAATGTATGGATGGAATTGTTGGGGACCAGTTTGTGGATTCTAAGTAAATTAGCAGACCAGGCTGTGAGTTCCTAAGGAAAGAAAGGAGAGTGTTATGAGGAAATTGTAGATTTTGCAAGTCACTAAACTTGTGTTGATATATAGGAAATGTTTTGTAATGAGATTTATAATAGAGGTTCTATCTTTTGGTTGAAGCCATAGCATGTTTGCAATGGATATGCGATCGCAGTCTACAGATTTGACTGCTACCCATATAGTGTTTCTTTTGCTGCGTGATACTTTAGTGAACCTCTTTCAGGCCATTATTAATCTAGAAAGAGGACAGATGCGGGACTTTGAATGAGGCACACGGGAGCAAAAGTATAACTTGAATAAAATAGCCATTTTTAATGAAATAATACATAAATTCATATATTTACATGTGTAGGCACATAGCTCTATAATGATAATTTGTATTCCATCATAAATACATTCCAACAAGGACTTCTATGCAAACATATGAGGATATAGATAAATGAAAAAATAAATCGATAAATATGTGACACAGAGTGTCACTAGAAAAAAGTAACAGAGTCAAAAATACAGTAAAATTGGAACGTCCATACATAGTAAATAATTGTATGGAGCATAACCGTAGGAGCATAACCGTATTGACCACCTATGAATAGGGGGAATAGCAATATTTAAATGGTTTGAAGGACAAGTGGGCAAAAGTAAAACGTGAAATCCCACATTATTCCACTGAGACCATGGACTTACAATTATATCTGCGCAAAGGCGGTGCAGCCCTGAATGCCAAGCCTGCCAGTAATGCCAAGATACGAAGCTGAGGGAGCGTGTCCGGGCAGCGAACCCAGCACCGAGAAACCCCCAGATTGGGTCAGAGTGTGGGTAACATATGTAGAGGAGTGATGAAGGTGACCTCACAGAAGGGGAAAAAAACCTGAAAAGCAAAATGACTGAGTGAATAAAATTGGTGTGAAGAGAGTGAAAAAAGGTATAAAACAATGAGGATGAATTAGAATGGAAAGAGTTAAGGGGAAGAGAGAAGAAGAAAGAAAAAGTGAAGAGAAAAAGTTTGGAAAAAGAGAAGATGGAACCTGGGAGAAAAACCAGGACAATCAAAGGAATATCCAGAGGGAAGGATGGCAGAACAAAGAAGAAAGAGGTGAGTGAAGAAAGGGAACATACCTGTAAGGGTGTGAGTAGGGGCATGAATGCCAAAAAGGTGTTGTTGCATGGAATGGTGGATGGGAGAAAATTCTGGAGTGTAAAACCCTTCACTGGGAGAAGCCAATAAAGGGAGCGATGCCAGAGAGCCACCCCCAACGTCAAGCACCAGCAACCCAAAGGGAGCAGGGAAGCGCCACAACCCTGCCAGTTAGCCATCTGAACCGACCCCACTAAGCGCTGGAGATGGAAAAGCAAGCAGACGCTATATAGGCGCTTCCTCAGGCTTCCTCGGGCTTCTTTGGCACACAGCCAAAGAAGCCTGAGGAAGAGCGATTTTTGCTTGATACTGTACAGTTGCTGCTTGCACTTTTATGTCTTTTGGAGATTTCAAGTAAAGAAATATTGCATCAAAGCATCAGTCCCATCGTTTTCATTATATATTTATGGTGGAAGATTGGGAGTCCACCGTGACTGTGCTTGGACTAATCAGAAGCTTAAAGTGTAAGTAAACCCTCCTATCGTTTTCTGCCAAGGAAGCTGCCATCCTTGCCTCTGTTTAATCTACAACTGCCATGATGCTGCACATGTGATCAGTAATGACACCAGCCATTGGATGGATTGACAGTTTGGTTGAGAGCACAACCAATGGGAGTGTTACATTTCCGGCATGTGCCAGAAATGAAGCAGTTTTATGGATGGGTTTACTTCCGCTTTAAGAAAATAAGTCTCTCTTTCCTCTGAGCTACCTGGGTTTCTATTGGAATATGCGGATACGTGGACACCGCGAGTGAGCTTGGAGATTTACCCCCCGCCATCTGAACACTGGGAGCGGCAGCAAGCTTAAAGGCCTTGGCTGGACTATAGCCCCTTGCCTTTTTAAGCTTGCCATCCGGTAAGCTGAATCAACAGCTACAGTGGAATAGCACTAATATCTATAGGCGCACGGTGGTGGTGTTTATGATTTTGAAGGACAATTTTTTTGATTAATTTTTCCTTGATGTCATTTGTTATGGATTTCAATTTTTAGCGCAGCTTTTTTACATAATTTTTGATTTCTGGTGTAATCGCACTGTATGCTGCTGCTTATTGTTACAAATTTTTTTAGCGCGGTATTCCTACCATTTATACTAATTACATATACCCACCTTTTTGAAAGGCCCCAGAGGCTGCAACACCTAAGCAAGAGGCAACACTAACCAAACACTGCCATGAAGACCAAGGAACTCTCCAAACAAGTAAGGGACAATGTTGTTGAGAAGTACAAGTCAGGGTTAGGTTATAAAAAATATCCAAATCTTTGATGATCCCTAGGAGCACCATCAAATCTATCATAACCAAATGGAAAGAAATGGCACAACAGCAAACCTACCAAGAGACGGCCGCACACCAAAACTCACAGACCGGGCAAGGAGGGCCTTAATCAGACTTAAAGATTCCTGTTCACAAGCGCAAACCATCCAACTTGAAGGAGCTGGAGCAGTTTTGCAAGGAGGAATGGGCAAATATCCCAGTAGTAAGATGTGGCAAGCTTATAGAGACTTATCCAAAGCGACTTGGAGCTGTGATAGCTGCAAAAGGTGGCTCTACAAAGTATTGATTTTAGGGGGGTGAATAGTTATGCACATTGACTTTTTATGTTATGTTGTCCTATTTGTTGTTTGATTCACAATAACAAAAAAAAATCTTTAAAGTTGTGGGCATGTAATGTAAATTAAATGATGCAAATCCTCAAACAATCCATGTTAATTCCAGTTTGAGAGGCAACAAAACACAAAAAATGCCAAGGGGGGTGAACAATTTTGCAAGGCACTGTAGATTGTTCATATGGTTCTGATCCCTGCTCTTAAGTTACCTTCATCACTTTATGATGCTGCCTTTGTTCTCTCTTTTGTTTTGTTTTTTGTTTTTGTTCTCTCTTTGAATCTGCACAAGAAGTATCTAAGCTTAAAGCTGGCCTTACATGGATTGAAATTCAGCCAAATCAGCAGGGACTGGTTGAACTTTGATCCATGTGTGGACAGCCTGGTTGTACACAAGTCAATCTATAAATCAACTTGTGTATAGCCAGCCTGCTGGAAAATTCTCTCATGATCAGTGCTACTGGCTATAGCTGGTGGTGCTGATGAGTGCTTTCGGATAGAAGGGAAATCTGCCCGCTGTCAGAATAAGGCTAAGCGGGAGGAATTTCCCCCATCCATGCTGAGTGTGTAGATAGGGAAATCCAGTAATTTTCTGTCATTTAACCCATTGGTTGAACGAAAAAAAATGACCCATGTATGGCCAACCTAAGAAGGATGTACATACATGGTCATACATGGACCAAAATTTGGTTGGTTCAGCACTGACCATTTTGATCCATATATAGGCAGGCTGGTTTCCTGAGCAATCAGTGCCACGAACAGGGAAGTCTCCTCGGTGTCAGAATACAATAGCCCAGCAGGAGCGATTCCCCCACCCACATTGATGTGTGGATGGGGGAATCTGGTAATTTTTTTCATTCAACCTGCTGATTGAATATAAAAAGTCATTAATATATAGCCAGCTTAAAGCGGGGGTCCACCTATCTATCGTTTTGTTTTTTTTTAGTTCATTCACAAACTTTTCTTCTCAGCATTACATACTCACATATTGTGTGTAATATGTCTGCCTGTGTCAGATTTCGTCTGAAAGAATAACTTATATTATTCACTGCAGGCGGTTTCCATCTTCGTTGTGGGCATTTGAAGCCCACAAGCATTTATTTCCTGGATGCGGTGAATGCTGTGCTCCCAGCATTCACCGCTCGTTCCCGCACATGCTCAGTGGCATCCTGGGAAGCCTGAGACTAGCTCCCAGGAGTCTGGGAGAGGCTAGAAACAGGCCTACTCCCACGGGAGGAGAACCAGGAAGTGCAAAGAAGAATAGAAAAATAAAAGGTAATTACGGCAATTTAATTTTTTTTAAATGGCATGTCAGCATCTAGGCAAGGAAGAGAATACATACAGATATTGTTCAAAATTTGAGTGGAACACCGCTTTAAGGTGATTATTTGTACCTAATAAAATAAAGTGACATAATTAATAGTTTACCAACATTGTGGCTTATTTTCTTGTACTGAGTGGAGCCCCTTAATGATTACATCAAACATACAGATTTAATGAGAAGCTGAAGTGTTTCAGAAAACCTAGCTACCTAGTGAGATTTGTTCACATTGTGAAATTATAAATTGCAAATTTTTAAGTCTGACTGTGAAGCCAGTCAGACTAAAAAAAAGTAAGGGATTTGACAAGAGATGGGTTGAAGCTTTCACGATTTATGGATTGAAGGAGGTCAGCGATAGGAAGGTAAAAAAAAAAAAAAAAAATTAATGTTTATGGTATGGTATAGTGCTACCTACAGATTGGCTTTTTCTAAAAGATTTTCTCCATTTTTGTTAAAGTGATTGTAAAGGCAGAAGGTTTTTTATCTTAACCGCTTTGCCGACCAGCCGATGTACGTCGGCAGAATGGCACTGGCAGGCTAAAGGGCGTACAGGTACGTCCCCTTTAAGAAGCGGTGTCGCGAGCGCGTACACGCCAGCCGCGGTCTCCATGACCGTGACCGTGGGTCCCGCAGACTCGATGTCCACCGGGTGCCCATGATCGTGTCACGGAGAGGAAGAACGGGGGGGATGGTTATGTAAACAAAGCATTCCCCGTTCTGCCTAGTGACAGGACAGTGATCTACTGCTCTCTGTGATCGAGAGCAGTGATCACTGTCCTACGTGTTCAAGCCCAGCCTCCTCACAGTTAGAATCACTCCCTAGGACACACTTAACCCCTTCACTGCCAGTGTCATTTACACAGTAATCAATGGATTTTTAATTGCACTGATCGCTGTATAAATGACAATGGTCCCAAAAATGTTTCAAAAATGCCAGATGTGTCCGCCATAATGTCGCAGTCCCGATAAAATCTCAGATCACCGCCATTACTAATAAAAAAAATTAAAAATGAAAATAAAAATGCCATAAAACTATCCCCTATTTTGTAGACGCTATAAATTTTGCGCAAACCCATCAATATACGCTTATTGCGATTTTTTTTTTTCTAAAAATATGTAGAAGAATACATATTGGCCTAAACTGAAGAAAAAAAATGTTTTTTTATATATTTTTGGGGGATATTTATTATAGCAAAAAGTAAAAAATACTGCGTTTTTTCAAAATTGTTGCTCTTTTTTTGTTTATAGCACAAAAAATAAAAACCGCAGAGGCAATCAAATACCAGCAAAAGAAAGCTCTATTTGTGGGAAAATAAGGATGTCAATTTTGTTTGGGTACAGCATTGCCCAACCGTGCTATTGTCAGTTAAAGCGACACAGTGCCGAATTGCAAAAAACACTTTGGTCTTTGGGCAGCCAAATGGTCCAGGGCTGAAGTAGTTAATGAATTCTATGCATCAAGATAAAAAGCCTTCTGTGTGCAGCAGCTCCCATTAACCCCCCTAATACTTACCTGAGCCCCATCTCGATCCAGTGATGCCCACGAGTGCCTCTGCCATCCAGGACTCTCCCTCCTGATTGGCTGAGACACAGCAGCAGCGCCATTGGCTCCCACTGCTGTCACAGTCTGTTAGCCAATGAGGAGAGAGGGGGTGGAGCTGAACCATGGCTCTGTGTCTGAATGGATACACGGAGCTGCGGCTTGGTTCCGGTGCCCCCATAGCAAGCTGGTGGCTGTGGCGGCACTCAACAGCAGGGAGGGGTCAGGAGCACCAGAGAGGGACCCGAGAAGTGGAGGATCTGGGCAGCTCTGTGCAAAAACATTACACAGAGCAGGTCAATATAACATGTTTGTTATTTTTATAGGAAAAAAAAAAACAAGACTTTATAATCACTTTAAGTGATTCAGTAAGGTTAAATTTCAGTTAATGCAGCCAACACTATCCCCAACTTTTGTGGTTAAGGCCATTTCACTCCAAAAGTCATTAGACTCACAGGTTAAAGTGATGGTAAAGTTTTGTTTTTTTTTCTATAAAAATAACAAACATGTTATACTTACCGGCTCTGTTGTAGTGGATTTGCACAGAGTAGCCCGGATCTTCCTCTTCTCAGGTGCCTCTTCTGTTGAGGTCCCTCCCTCCTGTTGAGTGCCCCTAAAGCAAACAGCTTGCTATGGGCACCCAAGCCGAGCTACAGCTCCCTGTGTCCATTCAGACACAGCGCTGCTACCCACCCGCCCCCTCTCTCTCCTGATTGCCTACCGACTTTGATTGACAACCGTGGGAGCGAATGGCGCCACTGCTGTTTCTCAGCCAATCAGGAGGGAGCTCCTCGAATGGCTGAGACACTCGTGGACAGAGATGAACCTCAGGTAAGTATTAGGGGGGTTAAGGGTGTCTGCTGCACACAGAAGGCGTTTTGTCTTAATGCATAGAATGCATTAAGATAAATAAACCTTTTGACTTTACAAACCCTTTAAGACCCCTTTCACACTGGGGCATTTTTTAGGCACTTTTGGGCTAAAAATAGCACCTGTAAAGTGTGTAAAAAACACCTCCTATGCAGCCCCAGTGTGAGAGCCTGAGTGCTTTCACACTGGGGTGGTGTGCTTGCAGAACGTTACAAAAAAGTCCTGCAAGCAGCATCTTTGGAGCAGTGGAGGAGCGGTGTATTGAAATGAATGGGCAGCGTTGCCGAAGCGCCTGCAAAGCGCTTCGGCAGCGGCGCTTTTCGGGTGCTATTAACCCTTTCTTCTGCCAGCGGGGGTTAAAAGTGCCCTGCTAGTGCCCAAAAAGCACCGCTAAAACAACGGTAAATCGCCGATAGAACTAGCGGCACTTTACCGCTAACACGGCCCGTTGTCAGCATGAAAGGGTTCTAACTGATTTGTTTACATTGGGTTGATCTTAGACACCTGAGTGTCATACATTGCCATTACTAGTCAGCTGCAAAAACTTCTGCTGCTCAGATGTTTGCTCACGGGCAGATTAATGAAGTCTGTGTAGCGGATAGTACTGTCATGTAATACATTTTATTACCAAACATTTAAAAAAGCCATAGCTATTATCAATTAGAATCAAAAATTTACTAACAGATGAGAGCAAATCAATAAAAAAATAAGAAGGAGAAATAAAACGGACTTTCTTGGAGGGGGTTCACTGCAATATTTTTCTCTGCTCATTGCATTTCACATTTAATTCATCTGCATGCATAACTTGAACAGAACAGTTAAATAGCAGTGAATTTGTTTTTCACACAAAGTATTATCTATTTTCAAGACAATAATTTCAGAAAACATGCATTAGAACAGAAAAAAAGAACAAAAAAAAGGATGCCAGCGCCAAACAATAAGGCAGAGTGAAGCTGACTCCAGCAGGGTTTCTTTTAATGGCAAACAACACAAGTTTCTCAGACAAAAATTACCAATACAGTTTCTGTACATCAAAACAGGATAAACAAAATACCCAGTGGCTGCTCTTATGATAAATAGAGATATCTACTTGTCAATAATTTTGTTTTGAAAGTGTTGAAAACATTTACAGCGATGTGACAAGGGTCAACATCAGTGGCAGCTGGTGCTCAAATTTTTTTTTTGGGGGGGGGGGCGCAAACAAACTGAAAAATTCTGAAAAAAAACCCATCAATTGCAGCCTCACTGTGCCCATCAAACGCAGCCACTGTACCATCAAACTCAGCCACTGTACCATCAAATGCAGCCACTGTGCCATCAAACGCAGCCACTGTGCTCATTAATTGCCACCACTGTGCCCATCAAACGCTCCCACTGTGCCATCAAATGCTCCCACTGTGCTATCAAATGCCCCCACTGTGTGCCATCAAATGCTCCCGCTGTGCCCATCAGATGCTGCCACTGTGCCCCTCGTCCGCAGTCTGCCCGGCACTTACCCTGTCTCGGTGGGGCAGCGGCAGACAACAAGCGATGTCATCGATGTCTTCTTCTCCCGTACTCTCCTCCCGTCCTCTCCTATGATTGGACACCTGATAGGCGTTCAATCACAGCGCCTGTCATTTCAGCCACTATTACTACTATTGTGTAGGTCATGTAGGTAGCAGAATTTTGTGTATTTTGAAAAATTTAGGGGAAGGGGATGGGGAGGGGAGGGTTTTCACCTTTTGTCATACTTTGTCACATTTTGATGCTGCTGATTTCTGAGATCGCTGACTGGAGTGTTCTGGAGGGGAGGGGGGTGTCCCCTTGTCAAAACACAATGGTTAGTACAGTAGCTCCGGAGTTGTCAGTTCTTTCTTTTTGTTTAGCCCTACTGGGTTGAACAAAAAAAACACCAGGAAGTCCCTGGGTTACAAACACAATAGGGACTGTAGGTTTATTTGTAAGTCAAAGTTGTTCGTAAGTCGCAACACTGCATTTGTAAGTGTAACTTCCGGTAGGAACACTGCATTCGTAAGTGTAACGTCCGCCTGTGCATGGATGTGGGATGTTCAAGGCGCTTGTTATGTTATCTGGGGCTCTTCTGGCCATGCAGTACATGTATTACTGCAGTATGGGATGTGTCCGGAGGTATACAGAACCAGCGTGGAGCACAAGTGGCCGGCATTTGAGGCCATTTGTAAGTAGGAGTCATTCATAACTCAGGTGTTCAAAACTCAGGGACTGCCTGTACTAGTTTGTGCTAGGCTTTACCCTGACTTTTTATTGCAGAAGCTGCTCATCTCTTAATGCCTCTGTGTGCAAATCCTCTGCTTCTCACTTCAGGCCTGGCCTACCTGATATTTTTACTAATAAAGGAGATTGCCCTAAATTTAATGGCAATAGGGGGGATAAATACATGGTATTTTGGTGCACACTACTTTACTGTATACATATTTGGTGACATGCTGCAATCAAAGGGCGGCTCTTGCTTGTGTGAGCAACACATGTACAGGCACTGAAATAGAAAAATATTCGGTACCTCGGCAAATACATAAACCTTGATTTGGGTAATGGCAGTCAACGTATGGCTGTGGTATTCTACACCTAATTTTCTTATATACTGTCCTGCCACACTGAACAATATTTGTGCTTTTTTTTTTCTCTCAGATAGCTATTGTAAGATAAAACCACCCTTGTCTCTTTCTATCTGCTGCCTATTCCAGTTCAATGTCCTGTCCTAACGCAAGCTAATTTCTACTAAACACATACTTAAAGCCTATATTTTGCATATTGTGAAAGTAATTGGGGATATTGGGATGGATGGACTTTTGCAGAATGGGGGGTTGAGGTTTTGGAGTGTTTTTGTGCACTCTCTTTTGCCATTTTATTAAACTTTAGAACAATGAAGTTTGGTACTGCAAAAAAAGAAGCTCAAAAATCATACTAATAAACTGTCATGCCACTGGCTAATTTGTATGAAGTAAATGGCTTTAGCCTTAGTAAAGAAGCATTTAGTAACAGTAAACTTTAGTAGGTTTAGTAAACAAACTTTGTTAAAAAGATTTTAGCAACAGTTCATTTTCCTACAGCTTCCAGATCTGTTGTGTCTGTTACCTCTAAAGGCCACTAAACTGGATCTGAGAACAAACTGAAAATGTTATTTAAATAATTTTTAACATTCAAAAGCAAACGTATCCATCTGTGTCTCCATGCTTTATTTTGTTGGGAAATTACTTTGAAACCCTCCTTCCACATTTCTAGCTGTGGCCATCTTCAGTAGAGGCAGTTCATTGTTCATGTTCATTGAGAGAGTTTAGTTCCACTTTAAAAAAAATTGTGTGGCAGGCAATTGTGTTTCCAAGTTGAGTCAGAATAATCAAATTGGGCTACTAATGGTGCATTTAAGCCAGGCTAAATATAAAAATTCAACAAAAAATCAATCAAAATATATGATGCCAGAATACGGTGTCACTGACTCTGCTTGTGAAAATTGTACTATACTGTAACACTGCATACAGCTTAAAGGCATCTCCCAAGCATATTATTTAAAAGTTGAATAAATCCCAAAGACATGGATGGTGATGTTCCCATACTTTTAAAACTCCCAGAACCATGCTTCTACCACTGGGGGAGAGGGGTAGGTATGCTTACCATAGGGCGTGGACACACAGACCAGTGGCAGTGAGTTGAATGAGCATGTATGGACACCCAAGTCCAAGGTCACGATCTCCAATGATGGAAAGGTGCAGGCATACGATCTCAGCAGTAGGGTAGGCACAATGAACCAGAAGCCAGGAGGCAATCACAATTTCCTAATCTTGGGTGGTATCCTTAAAGATTTTTCTCCAGCAATGGGTAAAGGATGATCATAAAAACAAAAAGGAAGGCTTCCACAAGGCTTGGATTAAACAACGTATGAATTTATTAATAACAAGGTACAAACATTGTTTAAGATGTGTGCTGTAAAAATGTGATCACAAAGAAATTCATAAAATTTGGCGCATTGTGCATAGCTAAGCAGACAGAGATCCGACACGTCTCTTCCTATGGGACTTTTACTAGGGCATGGGTCTGCTCGTGCATGTAACGATATCATGTACGGGACATGAAAAGCTGTAGCTAGCTGCCATCTTGTGTGGAAGTAGCCATGACAGTTTGGCTAACCATGTAACATTACAGAGAAATCTGAACTCCCTCCTCCCTTGTCTTAGGAATTCAAAGCTTTTTAAGTTCAATAGAAAAGGTTATCTCAACAGAGAAAACAGAACCAGGCTAGGTCAGTAAACTGGTGTTGAAAGGACAGAGTGTTCAGGCCTGTCGTAAAACTGTCACCCTCTCCATTCAGAGACCTAACAGGCCCCGGTTGTAAACTGTCTGAATACACATCCAACTTAAAACCGTGGAATAAGTATGAAATTTCAGCATGTTTCATAACTTCTGACTTAGTAATAGCACATATTTAGTTTGGACATATGGACAATTTGGACATATTTAGTTTGGACATATTTAGTCCACTGAAACTAAATATGTCTGAGGAAACTAAATATGTCTAAATATGTCCAAACTAAATATGTCCAAATTGTCCATATGTCCAAACTAAATATGTGCTATTACTAAGTCAGAAGTTATGAAACATGCTGAAATTTCATACTTATTCCACGGTTTTAAGTTGGATGTGTATTCAGACAGTTTACAACCGGGGCCTGTTAGGTCTCTGAATGGAGAGGGTGACAGTTTTACGACAGGCCTGAACACTCTGTCCTTTCAACACCAGTTTACTGACCTAGCCTGGTTCTGTTTTCTCTGTTGAGATAACCTTTTCTATTGAACTTAAAAAGCTTTGAATTCCTAAGACAAGGGAGGAGGGAGTTCAGATTTCTCTGTAATGTTACATGGTTAGCCAAACTGTCATGGCTACTTCCACACAAGATGGCAGCTAGCTACAGCTTTTCATGTCCCGTACGTGATATCGTTACATCTCCCCCTTAGGTGGTTGCATGGGAGGGAACTACAATTTCCCTCCTGACGCAATCGACTCCTGCTTGTCGTGACAGCCCATCAGCATTGCCTTTCTTATGCTGGATGGTGAAATCATATTGCTGCAGAATTAGGCTCCACCTAAGTAGTTTGCCATTCTCCCCAGCCACACGATTTAGCCAGCTCAAGGGATTGTGATCCGTGATCACAGTTTAGTGCCGTCCATAAAGGTACGTTTGCAACTTCTGGAGAGCCCACACGATCACAAGACACTCCTTTTCGATCGTGGCATATGCTACCTCCCTGGGAAGCAGCTTCCTGCTCAGGTAGAGGATAGGATGCTCCTCTCCGGCCTCGTCCACCTGGCTCAGGACTGCACCCAATCCTTAGGCAGAGGCATCCGTCTGCACTAGGAAACGGCGGGTGAAGTCTGGAGCCTGCAGCACAGGGGCGCTGGCCAGCGCCTCCTTCAAGGCCTGAAATGCCTGCTCACATTCTGGTGTCCAAGACACCACCTTGGGCAGTTTCTTTTTGGTTAGGTCAGTCAGAGGTTTGGCCAGGCTACTATAGTTACATACAAACTTCCTATAGTAGCCAGCGGTCCCCAAGAAAGACATAACCTGCTTTTTGGTTTGAGGGGTAGGCCAGGCCAGGATGGCCTCAACCTTCCCTGTCTCGGGTTTCAGGGTACCTCCTCCTACCTGGTGTCCCAAGCACTGCACATCAGTCATGCCAATCTGACACTTACTGGGTTTGACAATCAGATTGGCAGCTGTCAGTTGGTCCAAGACCTGTGACAGGTGCACCAGGTGTTCTCCCCAGACAGGGCCAATCACTTCAAGGCTTCTTTCACAAGGTTCCACCCCTCCTCGTAGGTCATCCATGGCCCCCGGAGAGGTGGCTGGTGCGTTCTCAACCCCAACTAGAATTGCCTTACATGTAGACAAGCCACATGGGGTGGTGAAGGATGACTCGTCCTGAGCCTTCCGTGTTAGGGGGGTTGGTCCATGCCCCCTGCTCAGGTCAATGATGGTGAGACAGCGGGCACCTACCAGCTGCTCTGACCCCTCATGGTTCCTGGGAATGGGGAAGGCCACAACAACAGGGCTGGTGTTCAGCCCTTCGAGGGCTCCTGGAAGCCTGGTCGTCTGATCCCTTTTGGGGGCCAGGACTACCAGTGGTGCCCAGACTGTCTGAGCTCCCTGAACGACCCCTAACTGCATAACTTCCTCAGTCTCCTTTGCCCCGCCTGTCTGCGCCTCCTGCAAGGCAAGGTGGGCTGCAAGGGTGAGGGGGGATACACCCGGCCGCCCACCTTGTGGATGCCATGGGGTGCCCTCCCAGGGTTTCCCATGACCTAGACACGGCATGCTGTAAGCACTGCCAGCATCATGGGTCCCTGGAGGGGAAGGAAAGGTGAGTTGGACTGAAGGCCTAAGCCCACTCCCTGAGTGTCAGCTATCACTGCTAGCAGGGCACCTAACTCTTTCCGATCAGGTATACGGTCTCTGCCAATGACAGACGCTGTGCTGGGACATTGTGTGAACATCAAGTTAGGCCACAAACCATTGTGTTTCACTCCAGCCCTGGCCTTCCTGATTTCACCTGGACCTTCACAGACCATATCAGGTGACACCTTCAACACATTCCCCTTGGGTTGACTGAACACAGTGAGCAACTGTTTAACCCTTTCAGTCTCCAGGCCTCCTGCCTGTAGACCGGTACAGCCTCTCTGTCCACTGTCCCTGTCACGCTTTTGTTTATTTTTCTCAGCAGGGGAGCTAACAGCTGGGCTGCTGAACACTGCAAAGCCTTTGTCTCTCAGCAGTGCTGGCTGAGGCGTGGGACTACAAGTACCAACCAGCCGTCCTGTGACACACAAGGACAACTGCTGGGGTGTAGTCAAGGCAGAATACTCTGGGTCAGAGTCAGGAATGGGGCCACCTGGGCTCCATTGAGCTGGTAAATCCAGAATATTTCCAGATGTGATACTCCCCGTAAGGAAGACTCACCTTTCCAATGAGGGACAAACTTGTCTAGAACCTGAAATGTGGTACCTAATGGAATCTTATTATGATGGTAAAGATAGTGTCTAGGTACACTATGATTGGTACGACCTTTTTTAATGCTGGGAATGTGTTATTTACCTTCACCAAAAACGTTCTGATGGTTCATCCAACATATTGTCTTTTACAGGGGCAAGTTATTAGATAAACGATGTATCGAGTAGCACAGGTGGTAAAGTGTTTCATCTCATATGTTATGGAGGTAGTAGTGGACATGAAGGACTCAGATTCCCTTCTGCCGCATGCATTGTGTATGCACACATTGCATTTACAGCAGGGGTAATACCCTTTAAGATTATGAAAGAAAAAAGCTCTTATCGGAGGGTCAATAACGTTTGGGGGAATCTGTCCACTCCAAGGCTGTGCTCCCCTATACACAACACATTTTTAACCACTTAACAACTGGCCTATAGCCGAATGACGGCTACAGGGTGGTTTCCTATCTCTGGGAGGGCGTACAGTGACGTCCTCCCAGAATTCCGCTCTCGCGCGGCCACTGGGGCTGCGCACCTGAGAACATCCGTGACCGACCGCCGGGTCCTGCACCACAGATCCCGGTAAATGGCCGCTGATCGTGGCCATTTACCATGTGATCGCTCCGTCAAATGACGGAGCAATCACATGTAAACAAACCGGCATCATCTCATGATGCTGGTTCCTCTCCTCCCCTCTGTGTACTGATCGGTACAGTGTGGGAGGAGAGGGGGAGGGATTGGATGGCAGCAACGCTGTGGGCTGGATGTGTAGTGCCCACAGCGCTGCTCAGTCACATGCAGCCATCCATCTATCCATGCTCAGCCATCCCTCAATACCCTGCAATACTCTACAATACCCCACAATATTGTGCAATACTCTGCAATACCCCACAATACTGTGCAATACTCTGCAATGCCCTGCAATACTCTGCAATACCCCACAATACTGTGCAATACTCTACAATACCCCACAATACTCTGCAATACCCTGCAATACTCTGCAATACCCTGCAATACTCTGCAATACCCCGCAATACTCTGCAATACTCTGCGATACCCCGCAATACCCTGCCATACCCCGCAATACTCTGCCATACCCTGCCATACTCTTCAATACCCAGCCATACTCTGCAATACCCAGCCATACTCTGCCATACTTGGCGATACCCTGCCATACTCAGCCATACCCAGCCATGCTCAGCCATACTCGGTGATACCCCGCAATACCCCGCAATACTCTGCCATACCCCGCAATACTCTGCAATACCCAGCCATACTCTGCAATACTCTGTGATACCCAGCCATACTCTGCAATACACTGCAATACCCTGCCATACTCAGCCATACTCAGCCATGCTCGGCTGTACTCGGCCTCTGTATGTGGCCAGGCTGTGGAAGTCTCACACATGTGGTATCTCTGTATTTAGGAGGAGTAGGAGAATCTATTTTGGGGTGTCATTTTTGGTATGTACATGTTATGTGTTAGAAATATTGTATAAATGGACAACTTTGTGTTAGAAAAAAATGCGTTTTAACCACTTCCTGCCCGCCGGCCGTCATACGTCGTCCTTTTCTTTGTGCGGGGATATCTGAATGATGCCTGCAGCTACAGGCATCATTCAGATATCAGATTTTTCAGCCAGCGATTCCCTACACCATAAGAATGATCATAGCAGCTGTTCCACTGCTTGATTGTTCTTACTGGAGGCGAGAGGGGACACCCCCCCGCCGCCCTCTGGTGCTTCTACCGACTCACCACTACGATCAAAGTCAGGATCATTTTTTTCATTTATTTTTTATTTCAGGCTTCTCAGCCTAGAGGTGAGATGTGGGTTCTTATTGACCCCATAGTTCACTGTAAAGAGGACCTGTCATGCCATATTCCTATTACAAGGGATGTTTACATTCCTTGTAATAGGAATAAAAGTGATCAAAAAAAGTTCTATTTTGAAAAAAGCATCAAACTAAAATAAATAAAGTAAAATGAACAATAAAAAAAAAAAATTAAAGAGCCTCTGTCCCCGTGTGCGCGCATGCAGAAGTGAACGCATACGTAGGTCCCGCCCACATATGAAAATGGTGTTCAAACCACACATGTGAGGTATCGCTGCGATCGGTAGAGCAAGAGTAATAATTTTGGCCCTAGACCTCCTCTGTAACTCAAAACGTAACCAGTAAAAATGTTTAAAGCGTCGCCTATGGGGATTTTTAAGTAGTGAAGTTTGGCGCCATTCCACAAGCGTGTGCAATTTTGAAAGGTGACATGTTGGGTATCTATTTTCTCAGCGTAACTTCATCTTTCACATTGGGCTAACTTTACTCTTTTGTTTTTTTTTAAAGCACAGAACTGTTTCTGTGCTTTTTTTTTTTTAAAGCACAGAACTGTTTTTTTTCCAAAAAAACGCATTCGAAAAATTGCTGTGCAAATACAGTGCGAGATAAAAAGTTGCAATGACCGCCATTGTATTCTCTATGTTGAAAAAACATATATAATGTTTTGGGGTTCTATGTAATTTTCTAGCAAATAAATGATGATTTTTACATGTAGGAGAGAAATGTCAGAATTGGCACCTAAAGGTGCTCTCAGCATGTTGGGCCGCTGTATGTGGTCACGCTGTGTAAAAGTCTCACACATGTGGTATCGCCATACTCGGGAGTAATATCGCCATACTCGGGAGTAATAGCAGAATGTGTTTTGGGCTGTAATTTGTGGTATGCATATGCTGTGTGAGAGAAATAACCTGCTAATATGACAATTTTGTGAAAAAAAAAGAAAAAAAAATCTTGATTTTGCAGAGAATTGTATGCATATGCTGTGTGAGAGAAATAACCTGCTAATATGACAATTTTGTGAAAAAAAAAGAAAAAAAAATCTTGATTTTGTAGAGAATTGTGGGAAAAAAATTACAACTTCAAACGACTCACCATGCATCTTTCTAAATACCTTGGAATGTCTTCTTTCCAAAAAGGGGTCATTTGGGGGGTATTTGTACTTTTCTGGCTTGTTAGGGTCTCAAGAAATTAGATAGGTCGTCAATACTTCAGGTGTGATCAATTTTCAGATATTGGCACCATAGCTTTTGGACTCTATAACTTTCAAAAAGACCAAATAATATCCACCGATTTGGGTTATTTTTACCAAAGATATGCTGCAGTATAAATTTTGGCCAAAATATATGAAGAAAAATTACTAATTTGCAAAATTTTATGACAGAAACAAAGAAAAATGCATTTTTTTACAGATTTTTCAGTCTTTTTTCTTTTATAGCGCAAAAAATAAAGAACCCAGCAGTGATTAAATACCAACAATAGAACTCTCTATTTGTGTGAAAGAAAGGACAAAAATTTCATATAGATACAGTGTTGCATGACTGAGTAATTGTCATTCAAAATGTGAGAGCACTGAAAGCTGAAAATTGGTCTGGTTATTAAGGGGGTTTAAGTGCCCAGTGGTCAAGTGGTTAAGCACCTTCTAATAACAATTAAAAACATCTTTAATTTGTTTATGTTGTACCGAGAATCCAGTCACAAAAGACCACCTAAATCTTGTATCTTGTATTCGTTTAGGTTGTTCCGTTATCAATGTACTCCTATCTAACAAAGACACTTTACTAATTTCCTCATCTATCCTCAAAGGGCGATAGCCTTTCTCCACAAACCTAGACTTAAGGGTTAAAGCCTGATGGTGAAAGTCGCATAAGTTTGTACAATTGCTCCTGAAGCGCAATAGTTGGCTACGTGGGACTGATTTCAACCATGAATCATGGTGACAGCTGTCGACCGGAATGTATTTATCCCGATCAGTGGGTTTAAAGAACCTCCTAGTGATCAATTCATGGTCTACAATGGATATTTCCAGATCTAAAAAATGTATAGATGTAAAACTGGCCTCATAACTCAATATGATGTCTCTCTCATTGTCATTCAAAATTGTCATAAAGTCTCGTAAAGAGTCTTTATCCCCCCTCCACAGGAGGAGGATGTCGTCTATGTACCTGGCCCAAAGCACCAATTCAGGTGTATTGAGGGTATAGACAACATCCTCCTCCCATTGGGCCATAAAAAGGTTAGCTAAACTGGGGGCAAATTTAGCCCCCATAGCCACTCCCTTGTGTTGCAAATAAAACTGGTTGTTAAACCAAAAGTAATTGTGTTTAGTAGCATATTTGAGAAGTTCTATAATGTACCCCCATTGGACTGCAGGGATCGCTCTTGGCTAGATAATGGTCTACAGCAGAGAGCCAAAGCTCATGTTGTATACAAGTGTACAGGGCTGCCACATCTGCTGTAACTAACAAATAGTCATCACGATAATCTACTTATTCCAGAAGACTGATAGTATCCCTAGTATCCTTGAGATAGGAGGGAATGGACTTCACCAAAGGCTGTAAATGAAAATTGATATAGCATCCAACATGAGATGTGACGATTCCACTAATGATAAGGCGACCAGGGGGGTGTGCGGCATCCTTATGAACTTTAGGAAGATAATATAGTACAGGTACACGAGGAGCCAGGGGCACTAAAAACTCCTTTTCCTTTTTATCTAAAATGCCCAGTGGTACACCCCTATTGACAAGTGTTTTTTTTAAATCAGAGGTGGGGTCCTTTGGCAGTGGCCTATAGGTGTCCAAATCATTAAGGATTCTAGATATCTCTTTATAGTAGTCCTTTTTTATCTAAAATAACTATACCCCCTCCTTTATCGGCCGGGCGTATAGTGAGATCTTTATGTTCACATAATTGTTTAAGCCCAGCTCGGATATTGGGATTATCATATATTTTTTTTAGGCAATGAGTCTAAATCCTTCAGTACCAAGTCTTGAAAGACATTGATTGAAGATGCAATAGGACCTAAAGGATTAAAAAGGGAAGGGTTAGAAATACCTGAGTAAACAGTACTTCCTACACTTTCCTGAGTTGCTGGTCTTGAGGGATTAATAATAAAGTGTCTTTGTATATTCAGTCTCCATATAAATTTCTGTACGTCTACAAATATAGAGAATTTATTAGGTTTCTTTGGTGGGACATATTTAAGTCCTTTATCTAAAATAAGCTTTTCAGCATCTGAGAAAGTCGCATGACTAAGGTTAAAAATGCCTTTATCGTTTATGTTCTTTTTCTCTTTCCTGGCACGACACCCCCTTCTGGAGCCTCGTTTTGTTCTTTTCCTCATTTGTGGCCTAGTATTTCCAGAGGAAAACCCCCGACATGGGAGGGTCCAGGATAAGTCTAATTATAACTATACTGTGATTTGTTGTATTGGTCGTGTTCCCTTTCCATATAGGGATAATAAGTATTATGTGTCTCTCACAGATAATCGTCTCTGAGGGATGAGAGACGATTAAGTGTGTAAAGGGGTTCTCTGCATATGGTATTAATCACAATGATAATATCCTTGATTACTATACCAACCATGTGGTGATCATTCATGTCTCTGGTGATCATAATAATGTGAGCCTGGGTGCATGCGCGGAGTCTGCTAAGATGGTGGCGTAAGCCCTGAGCTCCGCACAACGCCGGCCACACAGCAGTGATAGCTGCGGCGTGTGGCTGCCGGGAACCCCACGAATCATGGGAGACAGTAGCGGAGACACCCGTGCACCGATATATGCCGGGTAGGCAGGCCAGATGAGCTCTGGGACCCCAATTTGAAGCCACGGAAGGTCGGGACATTTTCAAGATGGCGGCCGCGTCTCAGTCTCGAGACCAGGCCGCAGAGGAGACTCCTGCAACAACAAGGCAAGTCCTTCTCTCTGCAACCCTTACATACACTCCTCTCATGCCCGGCTTGACCCTTACTGCTGCCACCCCCTCTCCAGCATCCACCCTGTCACTACTGGAGAGATCCGTGGGGCCTTATGGACTATCACCACTAGAAGCAACCCCCACCCACACAGACTCCAATACAGCACAGGCTCAAGAAGTGACTTTTAATGTTGCAGACTTGTTTTCTAAAATATCAGAACTCCTGGACAGAGGTCTGACCCAAACAGCAGACAGGATCACAGGCGAAATCAAAACAGATTTTCAGAATCTGGGCTCTAGAATTGAACACATAGAGCACAAGCTGGACGTGACTATTTCGCAGACAAATCAAAACACAGATCATTTACACTTCTTGCAGGAACAGCTGGATACTGCTCAGGCAAGGATCGATGATCTCGAGAATCGTTCACGGAGGGACAACTTCTGAATCAGAGGGTTACCCGAATCAATTACAGACGTTTAGTCGGCTGTACAGAAAGTTATTAAAACTCTGATCCCTTCGGTCCCAGCTCATAAATTGGAACTGGACAGGGCCCACAGATCCCTGGGACCCCCCAGAAAAGACAGAGCCCCCAGAGACATTGTGGTAAAACCACATTATTACTCCATTAAAGAGGAAGTGATGAAACGCTTCCGCCAACAGGACCAGCTGAAGTTCCAGGGACAGGTCATCCATATATTCGCGGACATCTCTCCGTTCACCATACAAAAGCAGAGAGCAATGAAACCTCTTCTTGCTGTCCTCACCAAGAAAGATATCAAATATCATTGGGCATTCCCTTTCGCCCTGAAATTCTCCTTCAAAGGAAAGCAACATACAATCCACAGCTTCCCAGAGGGTGAACGCCTACTTTTGGGTCTTAGGCTCATCACCCAGGAATCAGCGATGGACACATCCAACACTCTGCAGGGCTCTGCCAAATGTCCTACTCCACATAGTCCTACCTCTCCAGTATGGGACACAGCCAAACCCAAGAGAGTCAGGGACAACATGCCCCCCTGATAACGGGGATCCAGACCCACTGGATTGTTCTTCTTCCTATTCCTCATAAACTGAGTCTGTTGCCGGAGAACTCTTTTTGTTTCTTTTCTGTTTGGACTTAACTTGGTCTCCTACACTCGAGACTATGGTTGGTGTGGTTTTGGGGGCATAGACCCAGTTTTGGCCACCAAAACATGACTGCTTACCTTTTATCCCAGTCCATAACACCCTTTTCTAATATGGTCTTCCCCAGTTGGATTCTTTCAAATAGACTGTCATTAGGGGATCCTGTTAGCTGTACCCGCATACTTTTAAGTTACATTGTTATTTTAGTGCTGTTCAGGGCCGGGGCTGTTGCCTTGTGCCTCCTCTCACTATTCAGATAGATTGTTTTTGATCCTGGATAGTGGGATCATAACCCTGTTCATGGACTATAGAAAGATTTCTACTTTGAATGAGAGGAAGGAGGCACTTCTCCTCCCTCATTCCAGGCCTAGTTCAGGCTTTACAGTTCATGTGATGCTATTGATATGTCTGTCTTTTTTCTCCCACCTGTGCTAACCTTTTTTCTTTTTCAGCCGACCTGCTGATGCTTCACCCCTGCAAGAAGGCCTTGAGTATTCTTCCATACAGACAAGAGTCTGAATATCTCTCCACCCCTATTTGGAATGGGGTAAGTGACCATAGATTCGATAGCGTTCATACCTCTCTGCTCCATGGCTGATGTTAACACTACACCACATCCCTTACGCATAATCTCCCACAATTCCCAAGGTCTAAATTCACCAGTAAAAAGACGGAAAGCCCTCCAAGTATACCGTTCTCACCGTATCGATGTGGTACTCTTGCAGGAGACTCACTTCCCACGGCGGTACACTCCCTCCTTCCTTCACGTTCCTATCCCCACATTTTATTTAGCCAATGCCGAGGACAAGATGAGGGGAGTAGCAATTTTATTCTCCAAACATTGCAAATGTTCAGTTAGTTCAGAACTCAGAGATCCGGAGGGAAGATTCCTTCTCATGAAAGGTACTATAGACGACCGGCTTTACTCGTTCATATCTTATTATGCCCCAATAAGGGACAGTCAAGGTTTTTCCGACAAATGTTTGCCACCCTTCACCCGATGATGGAGGGCATCATAGTCATGGGAGGGGATTCCAATATGGCTTTTGACTCAGGATTAGACAAATCCAAACCCACTAGTACACAACTGATCAGACCCAGCAAAGCTAGCATTCACAGCGCGACTGATTACAACGCACCTCCCATTGGACGTTCAACCAATTTATCTTGATTGACCCCGTCAGAGTGACAGAAATACAGGAGGCACTACGGGAATACTTTCACTTTAATTATGTGGAGGGGGTCTCAGCGGAGAACCTTTGGGCAGCACACAAAGTTACCATTCGAGGTAAGCTAATGCAAATTGCAGCCCAACAGAAGAAAGAAAGGTTGAGAGACATATAGAGACTAGAGAGAGAATTCCAAACTTTGAGCAAACAACACAAACAGGACCCGTCCAAATTACCTGGCATGCTCTTGATACTGCCCGAGTGGCTCTAAATTTGGCCCTTACGGCGAAAGCTGACAAATCCATCAGATGGACTGGGGCCAAATTTTACCAGAAAAGGGACAGAATAGGACCCATGCTTGCATAAAAACTTTCCCCTAGATTTTATTATCATTCCATGCCCAAAATTAGACAGGCTGATGGTACCTTTACCATGAATGCCCAGCGCATAATGACGGCCTTTCAAGAATTTTATACGGACTTATATTAAGCAGATCACAACATAAACCTCTCTAAAGTAGAAGAGTTCCTTGAGGGATTAAACTTGCCTACATTGCATGATGATCACAGAGCGGAAATGGAGGCTCCTATTTTGGTGGGGGAGGTCGCGGAGGTTATTAAATCGATAAAGGGGGGAACAGCACTGGGACCGGATGGGTTCTCCACACCCTATTATAAAGTTTTTTCTGAAATATTAACACCTTATCTAGCTTGATTTTTCAATTCAATGATCAAGGGCTCTCCTATTGGAAACCAACTTAACATGGCGTTTATATCCGCAATTCCCAAACCAGGTAAAGACGCTAGTCAAATTGGTAACTATAGACCCATTTCCTTGATTAATAACGACTTAAAAATCCATGTAGCATAGTTTATTGGACTCTATGTTCATAAAGACCAGGTTGGGTTTATTCCTGGTCGTCAGGGACCAGACCAAGTAAAAAGAATGGTGGACCTCATATCGGTACTACAATCAGGCTGGGCGGGAGGCAACAGACAAGAGGGCATGTTGTTATTGATAGACCTCCAGAAGGCCTTCAATTCAGTTACTTGGCCATATCTATTTGCAGTTTTACGTCGCTGGGGTTTTGGCCCGAATTTGATAGGGATCCTTGAAGCCCTTTATTCAGAGCCTGAGGCTAGAGTTAGACTTCAGGGGCTCTATTCTGGCCCAATCAAGATAGCTAGGGGCACACGTCAGGGATGCCCACTGTCTCCCCTGATATTCGCCATAATGATAGAATCTCTGGCAATCGCTATTCGTACACATCCGGATATTGGGGGGGTACAGTGTGGCAAGATCACACTTAAATGCGCCTTATTTGCAGACGACCTCCTACTTTTTGTAACCTCCCCGGCCTCCTCTCTACCATCAATATGCTCTGTTGGATAAATTTGCAGAGATCTTGGGCCTTCAGGTTAACATGTCTAAGTCCCAGGCTCTGAATGTGTCACTCTCTAGCTCTCTGGTCTCCTTTTTACAGAACACATATACATTTGATTGGAGTGATTCCTCTATAAAATATTTGGGGCTTACTATTACATCGAAGATCGAAAACCTCTATCAGGCAAACTACCCGCCAATGTTCCATAAATTAGCAGCTGATCTCAGTAACTGGCTCATCTATTTCGAAACCCTCTTTCCCAGCCTGGCATGGACATTAGAGCGTTCAAGTGGTGGCTTGACATGGGGTGTGTACCGCATTGGACATTTCTTCTCCTGCACAGGCCCGTTACCCCTTCAACATTTTGAAAAGGAACTAGAGATCCCTTGCTCGGAAAGGTATAGATTCCACCAGATATCTAGCTTCATTCGCTCCATTTGGAAAAACAAACCTAACCCTCCGGGATTTACAGAATATGAACGCTGGTGTGGTCAAGCCATGGAGCAGAGGGGAGGGATTTCCGTAATCTATGCGTCACTAGCTACTAATTTAAACTAACTACCCTACATGATTGCATGGGAAAGGGACCTCCAGACCACTTAGGAATTGGAGGACTGGCACAAATCCTACTCTCACTCACTCAAAGGCATTTACAATACCTCCCTCTTGGAAGCCAATATCAAACTCTTTACTAGATGGTACTTGGTGCCGACTAGATTGGCCTCTATGTTCCCCTCCACATCACCTTTATGCTTCAGGGGATGCTAAGGCATGGGTTCCATGATCCACATCTGGTGGGAATGTCCCAAAATTCATGGGTTTTGGAACAAAGTCTTCCATCTTATCTGTAAGGTCACGGGTTGTGCTATCCCTCAAACGCCAGCGTTAGCCTTACTCAAAGGACTGGCACCGTGTGTCCTCAAAATTACTCGTAAACTGATTTTGACAGGAGCTAAAATGACTATAGCCAAAGCATAGAAGTTACCTACTGTATCTCTTGTGGCCATGTAAAGGAAGATCTTCTGGATAATGGCACAAGAAAAACTGGTCAGCTCTATCCTGGATACAACTCCCCAGTTTGAAGCAATCTGGGAGCCCTGGGCTCAATACATGG